>NC_133361.1:29647707-29750712 GCF_049309525.1 Garra rufa
TGTTGAGGATATTTTTCAAGCAGTCTCTTGTGGTTTTGTTTTTTGATTGAAAACAGGAAAGAGCTGTCAGAGCCAAACTTGTCTTGTGTCTCAAATCCTACGATGGCACGCATTCAGCTGATGACGATTTAATAACACATTGTAAACCATGTACATTTCATTTAAGTTTGTTTACGCTGCAGCCTGCAGATATTATTTATTTCAGAATTGTGATGCTTATGATGTACAAGTAGCTGCTCCTATTTCAACCTCTGCCACAAATTATGAGGTGATGTGAATCTAGAAGTTTCATTTGGAACTGTAACTCTTTCAAAACAGTCATGCTGCAACCCATCCATTTTAACAGTTTCAACTGATTTAACTCATGCATTATTACTACATTTCTTTTAGAATGGTACCCTATGACTTTGTATTTGTTAAGGCATAAAGCTTTGTTATGCATTGTTAAATGTTCTGGTTGTATGTCAGAATTAAAACATTCAAAACAAGTCGGAACTTGAATGAAGTTTACTGAATAATCTTTGATGCATTCCTTTATGTGATCAGTCTGTCTGACTGACCAGCAAATTCCAGAACTGTTAATACTAAAGCATATACAATTGCTGCTAACCAACATCATCTTGTGTATTGTAATCTCAAAGATTTTTACATCACTGCTCAACATAAAATTAAACATGGTTAATCACAATAATATAATATTTAAAAAAGTACATGAATGTTGATTACATTAAAAAAATAATGCATTAAGGTAAAGTACATAAAAAGAGATAAAGATTAATGTGAATGAAGAGGTCTGTAACTGTCATCCAGATGTTGTTCCAAAGTGTTAAATCCTGAAAAATGCAAGGAAAATGATTAGTGTGTTTTAATTAAACACTGCATCCAGTTTCACAAATGGTTAGTACAAACACACCGTTATTCATACACTGAGTTCTCGTGAGGTATATTCATCATTACATAAAGCTATAATAATAAAGGCAGGGTCAGTGCTAAGTGGGAGCTAGACTGGGCAGAGGACACCCAGCGTTGTTAAACAAAAACATGGCAATGAACAGAATTCTTTCTTCATTTTGGCCAATATAGGACATTGTGGCTAACACAAGACAGCATCTTTGACAACACTATCTGTTTTCATAGCAGCCGCTGGCTTAAACTGGTCACGTTAACGAGTGTGTCTAAACGACCGATTTTACCTTTAGTTTTTAAGCAATCAAAATAAAACAATACACCTTTACTAGGCTAGTTACAAATGAGACGATCAACAGCTAAATCGTATCTGAATTCTGGAACTGGACTCGCGCTGATGACGTAGCGTAAGATAGGCGCGCCCACAGCAGGTTATGATTGGTCGATCGACAGGCTCAAATCTGATTGGCTAAAGTGTACGAGTGACCCGCATGGGAGGAGTTCGCTGCCAGGAGAGTCTCAAAAACACACACGCAAGTCTAAAAAATACACACGTAAAAAAGCTATTCACACACTCACAGTCCGTGATACACTCGTGATTTTTAAACATTCAAAATTGTTGTACACAGTTGTAAATCTGTGAATTGTGTTTTGCAATTTGTGAAACGTATTTTATGAATTTATATTCTTATTTTTTTGCACGTGAATTTTTTTTGTGAATATATATATTTTTTTTGTGCACGTGAATTGGGACACGCATGTGTGCATCTTGTATTGTGCGTGAATTATTAATGAGACTAATCTGCTTCCATAGTTATGTCTATCTTTTGCTGTAGTGTTTCAATGGGTAACTAATTTATTTTATATTTCTAAACATTAATTTTGCCATTAAATGTAATAATCCAGTAAGATTTTTGTTTGACAACAGCCAGTGCTCCAAACAGAGATCTGATTTTATCATCATCCATTCTGCACAGAATGACATGAAGAAACAGAACAAACTGAGACAGATTAAATCTAGAAGAACTGTGGCAACGTCTCCAAGATGCTTCAAGACAGCCACCTGCAAACCTGAAAAACTATCCGCAAGTGCACCTTGTGCAAAAGCTGCTTTAAACACAAGATGATGGTCAAAAGAAGTTAATTGATGAAGAAAACATATAACATTTTTGACATTTATGATATTTTTATCAACATTCTCATTTTACAGAATTTGTACACAAGTGCTTAAAAGTGCTTTTTAACAGTACTGCTTTGCTGGTAGGTTTCTTTAAGCATCTTGGAGATGTTGCCACGGTTCTTCTGGATTTAGATGATGAGATTAGACCTCTGTGTGAAGCACTGTCTGTTTTCATACTCCTTGTGTCACTGATTATTATAATTAATGGCAAAATGAACACTTGAAAATGTAGACATATTTCATACTGACACACTATAGCAAATGATAGAAATAGTTAAGTTTAAACTATTAGTTAAGGCACTAGTTAGTTAGTTAAAATACTAGTGTTCTAATATTTTTGGGCACCACTGTAGCTCTGATAATTAATGTAGTGTGAGAATAAGTAAAACCAAAACATACAACAAAAGGTCCATGACTCTGCACCAGAAGTGACAGACACACCAGATGAAGAGCAGTCCTCCTCCAAATGGTCAGTAATCAGCTGGGGGTAAAAAAACAAAACAAAACAAAACAAATTAAAAAAAGATAAAAATTAAATTAAATTAAAAAACAGAAGAAAAATACTATGAACATTTCTAATGTTAGTGTGTCTTAATGTTAAGAATGACATGATGTAGAATCTTAATGTTAGAAATGAATACTTACTTCCTCTGAAGATCATGTAGAAGATTTTCATTCCCAAAACTTCAGGATCATAAGGGGGAAACACACACACAAGCAATCAATTACTTTAAAATGTATTTGTTTGATAAAACACTATCTACTTACTGACAGACATGGGCTTGCAAAAAAGTACTCACCAGATCCAAACCAAATCTGCACAGCTGATCCAAAATCCTGGTTTACATCTAGTATTCTTCTCCATGGAGTCCAATGATCATGCTTTCACTCAGGTCCTCTCTCTGTCAGATGAGTTCACATAACAGTGTTCTCAGGTTACTCATTTTGAAGTTCTGTCACGTTTTGTGAGTTTGATCTTAAAACTAGCATGGCTGCACGATATGACCATATTATTTCACAATAGTAATATATTACAGTATAGTTATTTATTATATTGTATTTCATTCAACATGCGATCAAAGTAGCAAATTAACGTTACAAACAATAGGACTAATACAAAGGCAAGTTAAGTACATTGAATGATTTTCTCTTTAGTGTTTGATTATAATTAAGAACGACTGCTGGTAACGTTAGGCTTAATTATATTGCTGTAACTTTAAGAACAAAATGTTTGTTAATCTGGACTCAAAACATTAGCGACTGTATTTAGGTCAATTACATCTTAAGTAAACTGTCTGTATACTATTCAAGTGAGGTGCAGATTTTTTCACTTCATATATTCAGCAAGACATAAATATAAGGTTACCGCCTAGCTGCAGCTAACAGTGTTAGCTCATACTAACAAAACACAGTAACACACACTGGTAGGATACTAAGATATGTAATCGCGATTAGCATATCACTACAGTATACTGTATCTTAATGTAACTAGCATAACAGTCTATAGAACTTTATATAATAGTAAAGGATACTTACCTTTTGCAGTTTGCATGATCTTTAGCTGCTGGAAAAAGTCCATATTCGCGTTTGTTTGTTCTCAATCTTCATTCCACAACCAAAACTCGCTCAAAATATGAATTAAACAGTCAGACGTAAAATAATCCACGTGAAAGCCGTTGCTTGAGGAGCGACCGAAGCAGACTGTCACTGTACAAGAAGCCGAATCAGCCGATCAGCAGCATATTCAAATTTGACCGGGAAACGGCTCCCTACTAGTCATTGGCCAGAATAATTAACGGCAGCGATAATCAAACGCTCATTGGCTGTCGCCGGTACCGTCATAGATTGCGACTTGCAGTGTTTCCACCGGTAATGCGTGTTTTAAAAAGGAAAAGCGCGTCAACTGAGCTATAGTGAAAGTGAATTCGGGATACTTGTGTTTTGAGCGTTTAACAACTTAAATGATGCTCCTCACACTACATTATTATCCTACTGTATATTCCACCAGAGAGGACTGCGACTGCAAACGTATTGTCAGTTGGACTACTGTGGTATTGCTTTTTGACTTGACTTCTGCAAATAAATTATACACTCGCTCTTTATTGGTTAATTTGTTCTTTATAAAAATAAACAATTTTTAATGCAATAGATTTTTAGTGCATGGTTACAGGATTTGTGGATTTTAAGACTGATTTTCTATTTTATATATATTCTACTTCTGTTTTATTTAAAATTACAGAGTTTTAATGCAAAATACACCTTAACCCTCAAAGACCGAGACAGCCGCCGGCGGCTAAAAATAACTATTGGTCTTAAATGTTTAATAACTTTTGAACCGCTAATCCAATTTGAATGCTTTAAAAAGTCTCGTAAAGTACAGAGTCTGCTCTTTTCGGTGATATCGCATTTGTCTCATTTGGATATTCAGAGGCTCCGCTGTAAGCGTGATTACGTCATCACATTTCCTCAGCACTGATTCGTCAGATGAAATCAACACGTTTTGGTCCTCTGAGCCAAACAGGAACGATTGTTGATGCTTAGTCCCACCCCTGTGCCCCGATTGGTTCAAACTGTCATCTATTCAACCAATAAACATAGGTTTTGGTCTTTTGAACCACCGATTAGTATGTTTCTTTGCAGATCTGAACAGACGCAAAGTGAAAGCAAAGTGCGTCTTGCGTGCATGAAAACAAACGCAAAATAACACATTTGCATGACAGCATTCTTTGAAAATGTACAGAAATACTCACGACAGAGCCCTTTGACATAAAACAAACCAAAAACAAGGATGAAACAACAGTAGATATCGGATAAAGCACTGGAATATGGGTTTTCGGTCACTAGGCGATGTCCCGGTAAAATAGATTCCGACGTAGACTACAGCCAGCAGATCCATCTATTTTTTGGTTGTTATATTATGTAACTAATTATTATATAGTTTTTAAAGATTATTTGTACTATTTTTTTCGGTTGCACTCTGTATATTTCTCTCTCATTTTGTGTGTAGTTTGTGAATAATTTGGATTGTTTATTTATTTTTTTGTTGCACAAGACAGTTTGTGCATTTTTTCTTGTGCTACTTTCTACACTATTTGTGTTTATTGTTCATCTTTTGGATTAAGAATATATTTATGAAATAGTAAATTATTTTTTACTGTGTTTTGCTATTATTTAACACTGTTTCTGCAATGACTTTACTCCTGAAACGTTTTTGGACAGATCTATATTGTCAATAAACGAAATGGGCCTGTTTTTCACTGAAAAGCACCTAAATAATATTGTAATAATTGGCTATAACTTGCTTGGGGAATGTTATATATAGACAAAATTTTATTTGGAAGTGTAAAACACCTAAATACAAATTTTTAAAGAAAAAAATCTAAACTTCAGGAGTTTTTGTTTGAGTACACAGTAAAAAACACCCAATTGTTGGTAGCGTTTTTTCCTAAAATTCTGGAAATTCACTAATTTTTAGAGAAAACAAAAGGAAATTTGTAATTTTAAATTAGCTAGACATAAAGTTCAAGTTCTTATGTTTATAATGATATATGACAATTGATGCTGACTGCTAGAATAGGTATGAAAAAACAAAGAAATATACAGGTGCCTCAGGTGCCCCAAAAATGTTCTAGGCCTTTAAGGGTTAAATATAAAACTAATAAGATTTACTTTCAAATTACAAAAAGAACATTAAATTGTTAGTATGGACATAAACCTTAATGAGCAACATTATTTAATTACAGATTGTTTTTGTAATTTTACATCAATATGTAAGTAGTTTAAGAAAACAGAAAAAATACTGTAAAAAATACAATAATTTTTTGCACAAAAAAAATGAGAATTCCTGTAATTTGTCATTAATGGAGTAATACTTAAAATAACAATTAAGTTGTTAATTTACAGATATTGTTTGTAATTTTACAAAGTTTTTAACATAATTTAAAATAACACAAAAAATACTGTAAAAATAATACAGTATTTTTTCTGTATAAAAAAGAAAAAATACTGTAATTTGTCTTTAATGAAAAAGGACCTAAAATAACAGTCAAGTTGTTAGTTTACAGATATTGTTAGTAATCTTACTAAGTTTTGAATGTAACTTGAAATTACAGAAAACTACTGTAAAAAAGTTACAGTTATTTTCTGTAAAATTAGGTTTTTTTTTAACAGTGTGGGTGTGTGTGGTGCATGGGTGTGTCTGTCACTTGCTTTTACCTGGGTGTGTGTGGTGCATGGGTGTGTCTGTCACTAGCTGTTACCTGGGTGTGTGTGGTGCATGGGTGTGTCTGTCACTTGCTTTTACCTGGGTGTGTGTGGTGCATGGGTGTGTCTGTCACTTGCTTTTACCTGGGTGTGTGTGGTGCATGGGTGTGTCTGTCACTAGCTGTTACCTGAGTGTGTGTGGGTGTGTCGGGCTGCCGCTTCTCAACCTGCTCATCTGACTCATGTGAAAGTGTTTGTTGAATTGTGTTGTTGTCCTAGGCGGGTCCAGCTCATGTTTAAGTGTATGGCATCTGTAAAATAAAGAAACTTACATTACATCCATCTGCCTCCCAGAATATTATACTTGGGAGTCCTCTTCACTACTCCTAACATTTCACAGATTAAGGAGCTACTAGTTTTAGTGCTAGAACACTTTGTGAAATACTCTCAGATCATAGATTTAGGAGTCCTAAATTAAGGATTGACACAACTATATTTTTAAAGGTTTCTTCAAAATCTAAGTTAGTTATTTAGAGTTATTTAGGATTAAGATGTTTTGTGAATACAGGCCCAGACATGAGAACAGAAAACATTCAAATAGTAAGACTTAACAATAATGTGTCTGGAACATAACTATATACAGATTTGTGCATTATTTAGTCTCTGTACAGCTGTACAAATAAAGAGATATGCATATACATACAGATACACCTGATTTACTGAACATCCGCAGCTCATCATTGACTTCAATACCAGAGGAAAAGCTCAGTGTACTGAATAATGCTGTATACACTATATATACTCAAATAATATCTAAAACAATATCTGTTCTTTGCTGCTAACTAGCCTATTCACATGTATTTGTTGCCAAAATACTGCAAGTATTTTATGATAAATAAATGAAAGTTTGAAAAAATACCTGGAGTATTTTGGCGAAAAATACATGTGCTTACTAGAACTAAATGTGGAGAATGGGAGAAGTAGGGATACCTGATGCATCACGCTTAGTGCTTTAGGCTAGTTTTTTTTTTTTTTTTTTCACTCAGGTGAGCCCAACCCTGTTCGCCCTGTATATAAAAAGCACGCTGCTTCCTCCTTAGTGCAGTACTGTGAGCTGATCTTGACAGAGCTCCGCTGTAGAACTTCTGAAAGTGGACTGACGCCTTCACAGGAGCTACTTTTGATTTTGCACTTTCCTGATTTAGAGACAATATCGGATTATGCTGTAAGTGTCTATGATAATATCTAACAATTTATTGCATTTATTATTACTGTCAGTTACTAGATTCTAGATGCACGTGAGCTCAAGTCAAGTCACATTTATTTATACAATAATAATAATAATAATAATAATAATAATAGGTTTTATTTATATAACGCCTTTCCATAGCTCAAGGACGCTTACAATAAACATGAAAAATGTGGGAAACATCAAACAGCAACACCAACAATAAGAGAAGAAATAGAGAAAATCAGTCATTGTTGTAATAAACAATGGTCAACTTATAGGAGAGGTAACATTCTGAAAACAAATGTGTTTTAAACAATGATTTAAATTCAGACAAGCTGTTGACAAGACATAGTGATCTGGGGAGAGAGTTCCATAATTTCAGGGCAACAACAGTGAAAGATCTGCCCCCATGGAAGAATGGCGATACAGAGGGACAGCAAGAAGCCAAGATTCAGAGGGCCGTAATGGACGAGGGGGAGTATAGGGAAGAAGCAGATCACAGAGATAGCCAGGGGCCAAAGCATGCAGAGCTTTAAAAGGAAGGATGAGGATTTTAAACTTAATATGATAGTTGACTGGTAGCCAATGCAGGTCTGCTTGAATTGGGGTAATATGGGCTGAACCCTTAGTGCGGGTGAGGATAAGAGCAGCTGAGTTTTACATGTACTGTAGTTTAGCAATGGAGGTTGTACTGTAGGTAAACCAATGAAAAGGGCATTACAGTAATCAAGATGAGATGAAACAAAAGCATGGATGAGAGTTTCTGTATCCTTTACACAAATGAAGAGTTAATATGAGACTGAAAAGAAAGAGAGGAGTCAAACAGGACACCAAGATTTGACAAGACTAGATGAGAGTATCAATGATTTTAGAAGTAAATTTAGCGGGAACTATGGAGGTAAGTGAAGGGGTGCCAATAATGAAGATCTCAGTTTTTAAAAAATGACAAGAGCACAGCTGTAACAGGCAGCGAAGAAAGAAAGAAATCAAATGAAGAGTAGCCTAACTTTATAGACAGTCTGAATCAAACAGCAGATGCTTTGAACTAGAATCAAATGAACTTCAGTTCTAAAGCTGCAGCTAAAACAGTGATACTAACACGGGAAATAAAAAATATGGCATGTCAAACTAGATATACGCAATTTAAATGCAGACTGATATAATAGTCAAATGAAAATGTATGACTCTGCAAATCCATTCAAATGATTTACAACAACTGCAAACAACTAATTCAGTGTGATTTATATCTTAACACGTTTATGATTTCAATTTTATTAACAGTGATGCATGTGATGCATGAAAAAACAATGTTCTGATCTACTGTCTTAACATAACATATATAACAATTTATTTTTAAACATAATATGGCTAGTTTCTATTAATATCGAAGGCTATATGCTTAATATGTAGCTGTGCTCAACAAGAGGGTGTCCCTGCTCCATGTCTCCATCAGCTTAGGGGTCCTTGCCCTGAAAAAACTTTGAAGACCCTGAACTAGATTCTTTGTTGTTTATCTTTTTTAACACCATGTTAGCATTTAAATGGCAAACACAAGGTCAGCATCATAATCCATAATGTTTTTATTATTAGAAGAATACATTTTCAACTTGACATAAGACAGAAATTTTGTACTACTCTAAATTTTACTTATATATTGTTCACTACAGAAAATCTGAGACATACACATCCGTGGACCAGAAAGACAAGAAAAGAATGAACAAGAAAAATGTCAAGTTCAAACCTAATGAACCAGGAGAGGGAAAGAAGCTAATATTAGTTAGACGACACAGCGTTCATGGCAACAGACCAAACTGTGAGTATTTATGATGTTTGAGACAAAACACTTTTTCATGTCTTTGATCATCAAAACTCTTTTTCCTCCCAATCTGTGAATGGGACCTAAATAAACTACAAACACTCTGAATAAACTGTATACAAAAATAAAAAATTTCAATTGGCAGGATTCTTTATCTAAAGCAACTTGCACTAAATTCAATCTGTTCATATTTCATGAATCTGTTCATCCATTCTTGTACTCAACTGAAATAATCAAATGTTTGTGTTTTTCATTTGTAGATTCTACAGATCCAGGAGGCTTTATAATGTTTCAGAAAAAGTCACAGATTGTCACACATCATATACAGCAGCTCATTGCTGATCCTGGAGATTGACCTTTACAGTAGTAGTTTAGTTTTCTAAAGATCAACCCTGTGTTCCTCTGAATAGCACAACAACTGTGTGCTTATAGTCCTAAGTATGCCTTTTCTCTCATCAGAAAGCAGCAGCTCCTTTCAGCAAATGAAAAAGTATTTTCCCTCATCTTGTTCCCTGGTTAAGCAGTCTGTGTTTTGTCATCAGGCACTGTATTATATCATATGGAATATAGCATGATGCAGCAAAACAGTGTCAGGTTTGGTTATCAGTGGCTCTCACACAGAGCGGCTTGCTCTCACACAGCTGTAAAGAAACACATGGTGGAAATATATATTTAATTACGGAGCTTGAGACGCTATTTATATGTGGGGCATTGAAAATGCCATCTTGAATGCACCATATTTTTCGGGTGTCTTTTGCAAACACCAGATTTATATAATTAGGGGGAAACGATGGTGTTTAAGACACACAGTATGTCATGTCCATGTACAGAACTGTTATTATTCAACATGCCAAGAATGTATTCTTGCATGTGTTTTTCATGTACACTGTAAAATGTAATAAGTTGACTTTACTTAGAAAAAGTGAGGAAACCGATTGCCTTAAAATTTCCAAGTAAAGTAGAGTATTAATGTTTAGTTGGCATTACTTTAACACAATTTGAAGGGACAACTTGTTAATCAAGTATACTTAAGTACTGTTGACTTAAAATCATTATTTGAGTTAACTTTCTATTAGTGTTCACATTACTAGGAAAATATTAGGAAACCGATTGCCTTAAAAATCCCAAGTAAGCTAAACTTAAAACAATAAGTTAAGACAAAAAGCAACAACTGAACTTGAGTTTAACAGTTTATTATAAATTAAATCTCTTCAGGTACTACAGCAAACAAAGTCAGATGACCCAACTCTGTAAACAGTTTTTTGATATACAAAAACCACATTGTTACTGATGTTAATCTCAAACAGCCTCAACTTATATCAACAGCAGGTTGTTAAGTGACTGTAGTTTTGGTTTCAAAGATTTGTGTCCAAGAATGAGAAACACTCTCTGAATAAAACCAAAGGTGTTCTTGAGCTGTGGAGGGTACTCCAAATTCAGTGCATATATCAGCCCAAAAAGTAGACACATGGGATCTGGAAGATTCTCAAGATCATCCATCACGATGATTCCTTCCAAGATGATTGCGGTGTTTGAAGCCTCCAAATGCAGTGCTTATGGGGAATCCTGGGAATCTTCTGGTATTACAGACAGTATCCCAATGGAAATCTGGGGTGTGTCACATTCGAAGTCCTAATTACAAAAAAGGAATAGCAATATTACAATTCTTGTTACATTATAAATGGGAAATCTCACAAAAGTATATGTCACCTAAAGAATCAGGACCATCTCTTGAGCCATGTTCTACGTACAACTAATAAAAACTGTTGTTAAATTACATTGTAGAAATTTGACAAAAATTAATAGTACAAAGGCTTGATTAAGAAATGTGAAACAAAAGCAGAATTTACTTATCTGGTCCAAAT
This sequence comes from Garra rufa, assembly GCF_049309525.1. Taxonomy (NCBI): domain Eukaryota; kingdom Metazoa; phylum Chordata; class Actinopteri; order Cypriniformes; family Cyprinidae; genus Garra; species Garra rufa. Next base: position 29,658,909 of record NC_133361.1, read on the forward strand.
TAAGAAGTTGCCTAAAACATAATTGAATGCCTATATGTGATGTTTGTGTGGGGGTTATAGTAAAGGTACTTACCAGTGCTCTTGTAAAAAAAGTTAGAGGCTTCTTCTCCAAGAATGAGTAGAAGGCCACGAAGAACTTCTCTGCGCTTTGCAGTAATGTCAGTGCTCTGAAAAAAAAAAAAGATAAAATTACATTTTATAGTGTATGTATAACATAAAATTATGAAATCAGTTAATAAGACAATTTAGTTTAAGAAAGAAAAGTGATAAGCTTACCACAGGTTTGATTTGCTGAAGAAATTCAGAGCGTCTTTTTCCAACAGCCCCTTTCTTGCTCTCAAAAATGTCCAGAAATCGTGAAGCATGTTAATCGAGTGCAGAGAATAATTCTTGCTTGAGGTTTTTGCTTGTAATTAAATTAAACTCTGAATTGATCTGTAAAAGGAATTGAACAAGTTCGAGAGTAGCTTCCATGATTTATGCTATAATGCTTCAATAGAATAGATCTCTTTTCATAGGAAAAAAACAAACAATACTTACACTTCCATTGCATGTCTCATCATCTAGTAAGATCTGCAAGTAAAAGAATATGTATTATTATCATCATACATCTAAAATAACATTCAAATATAAATCAGTGAATCAGAGTAATCAGTAATGTTTTAGTCAGGCACTGCACACATTTGCCCTCATTCTTGAAAGTTTCATGAAAATATACAAATATATTTACGGAAAACTGCGTAAACCAGACATTCATGAAAAAGCTAATCTGGATTTCACAAATGATTTATAAATCACAGATTTGACCATCAAACATGTGTCTGTTATTAAATCACAATCATTAAATAGCATATGTGTGCCATTCACTCAGCATTATCTCCCTTTCAATAAATTGTCTATATGCAAACTGTGACAGCACTTTGATGGTGCAGCGTTTTTCAGCTGAGATGCTGATATGGATTATCCACAGTTTAATATATTACACCAGCATCTGGTTTTGCATCTAGTTTGTTCTATCAACAATTACTGAATATACAAATGCAGTCACACAGGCAATATTAACCTCTTCTTTTTTTTGTTCAGTAGTTGTGAATGTAGGATGTGAGAGTTAAAAATATTTTTGCACACAATTTTAACTAAAAGCAGTTTGCTTAAAAGAATACAGAAACATTGTATATTTCAAACACAATTTGCATGTGCTTGGAAGTAGGTGTAAAACCTACTAACATTTGGAAAACACTTTCATGAACCAAAGATTTTCCATCAGAACGGAATTAACAACTTACACATTAGCTGAATTTTCAAGAATGAGGCCATTCAAAACAATAACTTGATTAAAAAAAATGCAGCCAAAGATGCAGTGATTAGCAAATGTTAGACTGCTCATTTCGATGAACACAATCCAGCACAATCCAACAATTTGATAAAAAAATATAACATCCAATTTTGCTATGTAGCTCTACTTTACTTACTCTGATTATTACATGGTCGATTACTGTATATTAAGCAACTGAAAAAGATAAAAAAACACGAGATGACTCACCTCTCCATGTGGTTCTCCCATCGTCAGATGCACTGCCACAAATCAACGCTACCTAATGGTGGAACTGTGCATAACCACTTATTTCAGAATACTAATTATTGTAAGTAAAGTTTAATTATACCTATTTAGTTTAATCACTTTCAGTGCACAAAAGTTGTCATTACTTTGTTAAACTTAGTAAAGTCAACAAACTTATTCAAAATAAGTTATAATCACTTACTTTTATTAGTAAGATCATCAGTTACATTTTACAGTGTAGGCTACTCGCGATCGCGCGAATCAGCGGCGCTGAGCATGCATTCTACAATACAAGACATTACTTTTACAAAACCATTTGAAAGTAGGAGGACACAAACAGGATTTTGAAAAGCCCCAAGTGGAAATTACGCCCCTGCATGTGCTGAACTGAGCCACTGAGTTATCATTTGTGAATGCATGCCGATTTGTCCAGTATACCGAGACTGAGGCACCAGAATGCCGCAGTTCAGCAGAGCGCAGTGTCAGTGACATCTCTGCTGGATGGGACAAAGTTGCAAACAATTTTAACTTTGAAGCCCTGCATTGAGCTTTTGAATGAACAGCACCTGCCTGGATCTGTGCAAATTCATCTATGGTTTTCTCTTCTCTTTCACACACCGATCCATCTCCCATTCGTAATTAGGGGTGGGAATCTTCAGGCACTTCACGATCCGATCCGATTCCGATTCTTGATCTATATAATCGATATTCTTGATCTAAATTTTTTCCCCAATTAATTCTTCTGCTGTGCAAATACAACTTTACAATTTTAAAAACATGTAAAATTGCAGTTTCTATGCTTTTTGTTTATAGTTGGACTCTCTGTAAAAGTAGGTGTGTCAATCTTCACCGGTTTCAAGATTCAAGTTAATTACTGTTTTCATTAACAACTAAATATCACGATGAACACATTCTCAGTTTTCAATAGTACTGCACATGGCTACATTTTCATATTTGTTTTATATCAAATTTAATTTGGGCCAACTTTACTTTATTTTTTAAATTATGTAAGCAAGGTACTTTTTAAAACAATTACTTATTTAAAATAAGTTTTCTTCAGGTATCCGAAAGTTTACAGACAATAGCTTTTCTTTTTTCCTCAGCATTACTACCATTTTATTATTACTGATGTGATCATAGAAAGGGAACTTTAACAGGCTGCATTCAAACTAATGCACAGCAGTGGCGAGAGGTGACACTTTTATTTACCAGGTATGCTGAGTGCTAAAACCACCAGTAATACCAAAAATAATAATATCTTTACATTATTTAGACACCAATAAAATCTGAGACAAAATCATATTTTAATATTTCCTCTTTTTCCTGTTTATTATTATTTTTAAAAAATATATATCCATTTTATATAGGCAATTTTTTTCTGTGGACTTTAAACTTTTGAATTGTTGAGAAATTATGAAAATATACATATTATATATAATATACAAAAATACAATACATTTTTGGCAATCAGGATCTGGCAGCAACAGCGCGTTTTTCCGCTTGGGCGAGCGCTTCGCGGACAGCTTACCCCACGAATGTAATCACGCGCATGACAGCAAAACAGAATGCGCATTCATTCTGAGGAGTCAATGAAGATGCGGAGAATCTGCTTGCCCAGAAGATTCAAATAAGGGATTCATTTATAAGCATGTTTATATTATTTAACACGTGAACGCATTCTCTCTGACTGGATATGCAGAGCATTAGCAGCTTACTGTATATGGACGGAACGCCACTGATGCACAGATCTATTTCAATATATCAGATGTTTTGTCCTGCTCTGAAAACATAACTGACTGTATGTACAGTTTCGTTTGAAACTATTCCAAAATGCAAGTGCATTTAACCGCGTCCGCAATCGAGCTTTAGGACGAACAAACACAAAGCGCACGTGAGTCTGTCAGTGCAACAGTTTCTTGCGTTCCAGACGGCAGAAATGAACGCATATCTAAAGTAAAACACGGCGGATGGAAGCACACTGTCAAGCAATGCGCACGTGTCTCACAGTGCAGATTCTGTGCGCTGTAGCCAGCCGCATCTCTAGCGCGCACACGTGCCATATGCAAAAAAAAAAAAAAAAAAAAAAAAGCTCAGAATCGATTCTGAAATATTAGGAATCGATTCAGAATCGTTGAAGAGAGAATCGCGATGCATCGATGCATCGATTTTTTCTCCCACCCCTATTCGTAATGTCCTTTGGCTGTTTACGTTTTTATATTTATTTTTCTGCTGATGGCCCGCGCCCCCCCCCTGCAATACTCGTGCGCCCCCCCAAGCGGGCGCGCCCCCCACTTTGAGAACCACTGTATTAAACCATGATGATGAAAAAAAACAATTTTTTAATAGGACTTCCATTCAACTGCGCCAACATAATTTAACAACAATAATGCATGCAATTGTCCTTAAATATTGAACAGCCCTAATTTTTTAAAATACAGTTTTAATCTCTGTATCGGTCAGTATTTTTCTCTTTCTTTTTTGTATGGTCTTTCTCTTGCAGTTTGTGGTGCTCCAGATATATTCCCGCCATTCATTTATTTCACTGATGTTCTGTTTTTGTGTGTATCTGTTAAAGAGAGAATGTAATTTGCAATTAAAATCATTTTGCATTTTTTAGTGATTTGTTGTGAATACAGTTTTACTAGTTTCACAATAATACATAATAGTCATTGTTCAAAAATTATTTAAAAAAATCTTTACAAAAAAGTCACCTTGAGCTGAAAAGAGAGATTAGGAGGGGAAAAGAGGGAACCTGGACTTGTGTGATCCTCTATAGTGTCAGATGAATGAAACTTCTAAAAGCTACACCCTTTTCCCATTTCTCATACATCAAGACTAGTCAGATTGTTTTAGTGGGTGTGGTGCTTGTGTTTTTCAGATAGCACAACAATCAGTCTACTAACAATATAGTCTAGGCTATATGGACCTCATTATTCTAAATGGCCAAATTCCATTATTATCATCGTTTACTAATATTAGATTATTAGCTCGGAATATATGTAAATTTGACTAGAAACAACGGAGGCTGGAAATGCAAAGCATTCTTATATAGTGCACAGACAATGCAATTTTGTGTATGAACATTAAATGCTATTTTTGGAGTTGTCATTATACTGGAGTTCAAATATTTAGGATTCATTCGTTACATTGTCATGTGATTCAGAAAGAGCTTGATTAGCTGGTATCGATTTAAACAGTTCAAGAAAACTGATCATGGCAATCGTTATATTTTGTGGTTGATTGAGGTTTTTCATTTTTGGCTTATAGACAGCATTATTTCAATTGAAGATGAATGTGAAACCATAGTCTTTCATTAAAGGGTTTTAGGAATTGTTTGTATTTTTCTCTAAAGACACATACTGTGAAATAAGCACATTTCAGTAAATAAGAAAAATTTACTATGGTGAAATGCATTTATAATCAATTTAATGCATTTATGACTGATCCGTGATTTTATGCATTTTAGCATTAAGATTTGCTTAAGCTTTTTATGTTTATTGAAGAAGCATTAAAATATGTCTGAATGTGACACACCTCAAGAACAAAACTATGAAACCAAATGTTTTAAGACATTAAAGAAATGCTTTGAGTTTTTTGCTCAAGATAATTCCTCTACATTTATCTCTTAGATCTTAATTTCACAGTATTTCATAACTTGACTCAGGTTGTTGACTGAGCACCATCCTCTCCCTTAACAGGCCCCTGTAACTATGGCAACTTTTAGGCTCAGTGCCAGAAAATGAGTCATGTGAAAATGAGTCACATGACTCATTTTCTGGCACTGAGCCTAAAAATTGCCATAGTTACAGGGGCCTGTTAAGGGAGAGGATGGTGCTCAGTCAACAACCTGAGTCAAGTTATGAAATACTGTGGAATTGAGATCTAAGAGATAAATGTAGAGGAATGAGTGCTATTGAAATCTAATGAAATCTAAATCTAAGCCTGCTCACTGAAAGCTCTAAATAAATAAATAAAGTGGTTCAAAGTCTTCTGACATAATCACTTTAAGATTGACAGATTTAATTTAGGCTTCTGTTGATATTTCACACATGAACCAGACACTGATGTTTTATTACTTTAGAGAAAGTAGAGAAAATTAATTTTTGAGTTAAAACCTGATGTGTTAAAAGATTTTTAGTTGCGTTGTTCTTAAAACAGCGTTTTTATACTTAAAGCTAAACTGATTTTGCACACAATGCAATACAATCAGTTAAGGCTAGAAGGGAGACGGCTGTGGCTACTGGGCATGCGCTGTATTGATCTGTATATACAGCGCAACTTTTATGACACTGTACAACCATAAGTACTATTTTTGCATTGTTGTAAGGGTAGGTTTAGGGTTGGGGTAGATGTAGATGTTGATAAAACACAATCTAATAAGTAGAAAATTAAATGTCATTATTAGATTCCAGTCTGAGCTGTATCCCTTCTAGCCACAACCAGTCCAATCTACCACAACAATGGGGAACTGCGCCCTCTATGGTCCTTAAATATACTCAAACCTAATATGGCTGGTTAGGTTATGGCGCCATCTAAAAAAAATAAAGGAATGACACATAGAAGAGTTTAAATGTCTGCAAGACTCAAACCAGCTTCTGTAACATCATTCAGTGGCCTGATCTGTCTGTTTCTGTTTTTTTTTTTATTACCACAATTTATTTTCCAAGTCACACATTATCGGATAATCCTGAAGGTAATGAATGGCTTATTTTTCAAAAAGTTTTAGAAATAAAACGCTGTATATACAAACCAATATGCATGCTATCATAGGCTGAAATAAACTGAAGGTGCTGTGATGTGAAATTAAGCTCATGTGACTTAATGCAATAAGCCGTAAGAAGTTAGGTGCAAGAATTTCACTGCAAACCCAGAAGACAGTATGAAGATGATGAAGATGAGAGATCTAATATCAAGATGGATGAAAATTATAATGTCACATAAAGCATAAAATGACACTGGGAGTAAAATATAGATTGATTTTTGACATGTATCTCATTAGCAGAGCTGAAAAACAAATCAATTATCAGAACAAAAAAGAAGCTGACGGATGATATGCCAAATTTAGTTAGCCTATTTATCTAACGCCAAAAGAGTTCATCTGGCTTCAATAACATTGTTGTTGTTTTTTTCTTTCAGGATAAAAGTCTTTGTTGAAAGTGATAGGAAAATGCAGGATTTAACCTGAACATTTAGACAATGAATGTTGTAAAAAGAGAGATGCAGCCTGGCTGGTTTGAACTTGTATTATGCAGGGAAAACCCCATACTAGTCTGGGCAGAATAAAAACTGCTGGTTTGGTCTGGCCAGCGGAGAACTGGTCCCCCGACTGAGCCTGGTTTCTCCCAAGGTTTTTTTCTCCATCTGTCACCTGTGGAGTTTTGGTTCCTTGCCGCTGTCGCCTCTGGCTTGCTTAGTTGGGGACATTTTCCAGCGATATCGTATACTATTTGAACTGAACTGACGATGATATCACTGAATTCATTGATGCACTGCCTTTAACTGAAAATTGATTATCTTCAATAATGCGTTACTTACACACTATTGTTCTGTTTTAAATACTGTGCAGTTGCTTTGACACAATCTGTATTGTTACAAGCGCTACACTGTAAAAAAAAATCCGTAAAATTTACGGTAAAAAACTGGCAGCTGTGGTTGCCAGAATTTTACCGTAAAAAATACGGTAGCAATGTTTTACATTTTAAGGTTTTCACTTAAATTTACAGGTAAATACCGTAATTTCATACTAAAAACCGTAACTCATATAATGGTAATGTACCAACTTTTTGAAGCACTGAAATCTGTTTTGTACCTTTGTAATACAATGAGAACCACCAAAAGCAGGTGATGATATTAACATCACATGATGAACCAAAGTCCATCACACGGAGGTTTTAAATAATAACATATATAGAAGGTGCACAGTATCATTCACACAAACACTAAACACCATCATGGTAACACACATAAAACTGAAATAATGCAAAAAACATTAATTTAACAACATTAGATGTAACATACAACCCTAATGTACAAAACTGCCAAGAAAAAAATTAAGATGAAGTTATTTCAACAACAAAAAAACATCAAATAAAAAAATGAAATTCAGGGAATTCTGGGAATGTCAATTTACGGTTATACACTGTAAATTTTACGTTCATTTTCACTTCCAAAAACGGTATACTACCGTAAAATTAAATGCAATGTTCAACACAGTTTATCACCGTATATAGAAGGTGAACTTACCGTTAACCATTTCACAGGTTTTTACCGTAGCATTTTTACAGTTTTTTACCGTTAAATTCACTGTCATTTTTTACAGTGTATATAAATAAAGGTGACTTGACTTGACAACCCGTTCTCATCAATTTGCGTATAAATAACACGACTTTACACTTTCCAGTTGCGTGTAATACATACGCCAAAGTCCAATTTCGCGTGCATATGATACGCCAATCCTTCCCATTAACTTCTGTGGAGAGCAGATGCGTACAAATAGCACGCAGCATCTTCTACGGCAGTGACGTCTCCTGCGAGGCTCGGTTTTCCCCGTTTCCCAGATGCATATACACCTTCAAACAGGTAAGAAAGGCAACAAATTATCTTTTCTTTTGTAATGAGATCATTATTTTAATTGTTTCGCTGCTTCTGCGTCTCTGTACGTGGGGTCATGTGTTAAAATGGAAGCGTGTGCTTTTAAATTAGAACAGTCGGCTGCTGCGTTAGCACAGCTGCTAATATTAGCCTAAGCTAACTTCTAATTGTTGCTGTTTTGAAATAGATAAATAAATAAAACCGTTTTAATTATGTTCACGTGGCTAATGACAGCTTTACAGATCAACCAAACCAGTGTCACGTGATAAGCGCGATCATGTACAAGTCCGCACATTTACCATAGTTTTACCATAGTAACTGTTGCTTGACCATATTTTGTGTAGCCAATGCACAAGTCACATCGTTTACCATGGTTTTACCTCATTAACCATAGTTTTACTGTGGTATTTGTTGTTAAAGCCCAACATTTACCATGGTTTTACCACTGTAAGCATAGTTTTACTGTGGTATTTGTTTCTTAAAGCACAACAACCACAACATTTACCATGGTTTTACCTCAGTAACCATATTTTTACTGTTGTATTTGTTTTTAATGCCAACATTTACCATGGTTTTTCAACTGTCAGCATAGTTTTACTGTGGTATTTGTTTTTAAAAGCACAACAACCACAACATTTACCATGTTTTTACCACTGTAAGCATAGTTTTACTGTGGTATTTGTTTCTTAAAGCACAACAACCACAACATTTACCATGGTTTTACCTCAGTAACCATATTTTTACTGTTGTATTTGTTTTTAAAGCCAACATGTACCATGGTTTTACAACTGTCAGCATAGTTTTACTGTGGTATTTGTTTTTAAAAGCACTACAACCACAACATTTACCATGTTTTTACCTCAGTAACCATATTTTTACTGTTGTATTTGTTTTTAAAGCCAACATTTACCATGGTTTTACAACTGTCAGCATAGTTTACTGTGGTATTTGTTTTTAAAAGCACAATAACCACAACATTTACCATGGGTTTACCTCAGTAACCATAGTTTTACTGTGGTATTTGTTTTTAAAGCACAATAAACACAACACTTACCGTAGTTTTACCTCAATAACCATAGTTTTACTGTGGTATTTGTAGTTGAAGCACAACAACCACAACGTTTACCATGGTTTTACCTCAGTAACCATAGTTTTACTGTGGTATTTGTTTTTAAAGCACAATAAACACAACACTTACTGTAGTTTTACCTCAATAACCATAGTTTTACTGTGGTATTTGTAGTTGAAGCACAACAACCACAACATTTACCATGGTTTTACCTCAGTAACCATAGTTTTACTGTGGTATTTGTTTTTAAAGCACAATAAACACAACACTTACCGTAGTTTTACCTCAATAACCATAGTTTTACTGTGGTATTTGTAGTTGAAGCACAACAACCACAACGTTTACCATGGTTTTACCACTGTAAGCATAGTTTTACCATTAACTGTGATTTTACGGTATACTATTTATAAAGCACAGTAATTACAATGCTTGCCACCTTTTATTAGCCTAGAAATCTAGACGCACCCTAGCGGCAGCAAAAATTATTTTGCAGCCAGGTGGGTCTAGACACTCTCAATAGACCTTCTAGCTGCAAAAACCCAAATTGGGTCAGGCCAATCACAACGCGTATAGTTGTAGGCGGGGCGGGCTTAACATATGACGACAGAGTTGCGACGGCTGCCACTTGAAAAACAAAGAATGGCGGCTGCAGCTGTCGAACAGCGGTCTTTCGAATCGGCTTTGGCCGCGACTCTGGAGGACTTGGAGTTAAGTTTTTCTTTAAGAAACGAGCAAAGAAAGGCACTTAAGTCATTTTTAAAAAAGGAAGATGTGTTTGGAGTTTTGCCGACTGGATACGGAAAAAGCTTAATATACCAATTAGCTCCGCTGGTGGGAAAACGCATGGGACTCAGCCACAACCCGCTTGTGATTGTTGTTTCACCATTGATAGCGCTTATAGAGGACCAGTTAAAGGAGGCTACAAAATTTGGACTTAAGGCCATGCAACTTGGCAAAGGCGACCAGGGGGACATTCGAAGCGGCCGATGTCAGTTGCTATACGGGAGTCTGATTGGTTGAAGCGCTATCCTATTGCGTGCATAGGGATTTTGAGAGACAACCGTTTATCCCGCCCCTCGGAGTAAGCCGCGTCTATGGAGAGTTTCCAGACTAAACATCTTGATGTAAGTCTGGCTCGCCAGGCTATCCATATTCTACTGCCTACTAGAATATAATAAATGTGGGTGTTATGGTCTTTGCTCATATGCAGTTGTGGGCTGTAAACACCTTTGCAGGTATTACGGTATTGCGTTAAACACGTGAAACTTTGCATGTTCTGTTGATATTTGGCTCGTCTGTTTCCTGTGCGTAATATAACTTATCAATAAACTGTGTACCAGATTTGGTCTCTTTATAGGCCTATTACATTCTTCGTTTACTTAAACGGTTTCTATTGGGGAGAAAAAGCTTAACGCACATTAGCTGGTTGCTTTCATCTGTTTTATTAATATTAAAAAGTTTATTAAATTGTTATTAGTATTAATAGTATTTATTAATGCCGAATTTGGGCCTCCAGTGAAATTGTTTTATACATTAGTCCAATAGGTGAAGGGTGAATCAAGGCATCAAAATATATTAACTACAAACATCATAAACCCGTTTTTGTTCATGGGTGTCATGTAGGATAATAAAATATTTTTAATGGGACTGCTGCTAAAGTTACTGCAGGAGGATAGAAATACAGTGTTTTAAATGTATTTTTGGGTTTTATTGTAGCGGCATGTTTAGGAATAATCTCCAATCTGTCAATATAATGCTATAATTTCACTCAGACACTTAGCCACAAAATAGTTTCTTCATACTGTTTGGCTGTTGCATAAAATAATCTCTTGCAAATATAAATTTCACATAAAGCGCAGCACTTCTCGGGTCGGTGGCGCCGGCGCGATTGTGATAACAGAGGAAAGAAATATGTTTTTATTTTGTGTCTACTTCAACAACAACAACAAAACGTTACAAATTGCCTTTGTTATCTCTAGACAGCTTGAAAGGTCTACTTAAATAAAACTATCGAAAACTAATTTGTGTTTATTTAATTCGTATGAATCCAAACAAGTGGTAGGCCTACGTTTAATTTTTGAATCTTAATTTTCATTTTTTCGTTCATCAAAACAAAATGAAATAATAATAATAAGCGTTTTAGAATGTCCCAAAACCGTGCCTTGAATGAAGCACTGACTTCTTTATACTTAGTTCAAAATAAAGCTCTATGAACCGCTCCATTGTGAACGTTTGGAGCTGGATGAATCACTGCAAGCTATTAAGTAAACAGGAAGTGTTTGTAGACAAAGTTTAAAAAGGCAATATGTCTTTAATAAAACCACAGATAGGGAAGCAGGAACACACACATACATCCAGTAATGTATAACAACATTAAGACCGACAGCCAACTGAAAACACAGACAAACTTAGGGTGGTGGATTAATCAAAGACAGGTCAAGGGGATTTCTCTAATGAGGCAAAAACCAAAGCTAACAGATCAACAGGGAGAGACAATTGGAGAAACCAATACACAATGACTGACAGTTTTGTAACACCCTCCAGCCGCATTTCACACTTCCCTCCTCTTATTGCACACACAAGTAGCTGGGCTTAGAGGAAGGGCCCGAATTCCAGGGGGGAACTAGAACGTACAGTGGCAAGTGGCGAGAGATCTTTTTCTAAACTAAAACTTTTTGTGTGAAAAGTTCTTAATATATAAATACGAAATAATTGCATACTATTTAATTCCACAGTACTAATTCACGATTTTGAATGAAAAGGTGTATCCCCCATCTAATTTTGCGGTGAGGGGCCCCGCTTCCACTCTGCGCAATGTGGAAGTACAATAAAGAAGTGATGTTTTAAAGTTGTTCCTGTTCTTATTCTATCTTTTCTTACCAACAGTCGAGACAAACACGAGAGCATGTGTGTCAGACTTCTCTTCAGCTGCTGCTGACCAGGACAGCAGGGTTCTCACTCACTGTGGATATTTATTTCAGCATGATTTTTTCTTAATGTATATTCAGCTAGATGATATGAACATTCTACATTTCTCTTCTCGCAGGTAAATTATATTATTATTATTATTATTATTATTATAGCCTGCATTGCTGAGCAGCTTTATTTTCATACAGATTACTGGATTATTTGCTATTTTATCATAAATGTTTTAATAGCAGCCACCTGTAAATAAATAAATAAATGTTTCAATAATGTTATTTAACATAATGATCATTTTTTTTACATCTTTATTTTATTGTTCAAATTTAAAAACTAAACCTTGTGAAGTTTGTCAGATGGAGCTGCTTAGAAATAAGAGTCAATAGACACCAAGAGTTATCAATAGTTAAATCTTTAATCGCACTGAGCTGGACTGTTTGATGTTGTTGTGTGATGTGAGCTGACATTGCTGTACCTGGACTTATATTAATTTAATCTATGATTCGCCAGATACAAATTGAGTGTAAAAAAAGAGAAAAAACACAGACAAGCAAAACCAGGACAGAGGGAGAAATGATGGAGTACAGAAACAAAACACAAACCAGGGAATCAAAAGAGAAAAAAAGACTTGTTAGACAGACCAGTATGGAGAAACTAAAGCCATATTGTAAGTGTGTTTATTATTAATCATCACTTCATGGCATTATAATTCTGCTGTTATGTTTTCTTTCCTTTCATAAAATGACACATTAGACAGATTCATCAGACTGACTTTGAGTCCCCTATGAATCAGCTGTGTGCTTGTTTAGCTTTGACATTATTGTATTATTGATCGAGAACATTAGAAACATATTCAAAACAATGTAAATGAGGATAATCTGATATATTTATTTGTGATTCCTAGTCTCAGATGATCCAGATGTGCCTGTCAAGTTTCATCCTGATGTTAAAAGCTGTTCAGCATGTTCTCAAGGAGACACAACATCAGTGATGTTCAGATACTGTCCCAGCGACTGAAAACATGAACATCAAAGACTGTTGAGCAATTGGGCTCTTTTAGAGTCTCAAACAAACTGACTAAGGAACTGCTGCTTTCTATGATAACTGATGACTGTGTTTAATTGCACTGATGCTGCACTTTACTGACAACATTTCACATCATGATCCACCTCTGGACTTAAAATTGTACTTTAAATCCTTTGTTCTTAAAACTACATCAAAAACCAAAGATAGCTACATAACACAAACAATAAAAAGTCTATCCACAGACTTAATACTGACTATGCAGGTTTGTTAAAAATGACTACAACTTTAAGGTGTTATTTATAAGAAACTATTTGAAAACCAGTTAAATTTGATCATTTATAATGCAGAGTTTTCCTCCTTACACTTCAATTGTTAAACCTTTCAAGACACACCAAACTTAAAACTGTGGCTTTAAAAATCTAGTTCATATAGGCTACTGTACATGGTTCATACACACAGTAAAAAGGAACTGCAGCACAAGCCTGTTAAAACATTAGAGCGCCACCCTCAGGCTGAATAATTATTTTGCAGTATTCTACCTGAGGATGGCGCTCACATGATGTGTATAATCTTAGGAAAGTACATTTCTGCAATATGGACAGTGCCAGCCTTTAGGGTTGTGGGGTCCTAGTCAAAATAACAAAAAAGGTTCTTCAAATGGTTCTTCTTATGGTGTATGGAATCGAAAGAACCTTTCCACTGCATAAAAGGTTCAATATAGCACATAAAGGTTCTTTAGACTATAAAATGGTTCTTCACACTCAACATTTAAGAATTGTCCTTTCTAGTCCAGAACTCATTCCAGACTCAAACGAGCATAAATAGTGCAATGTAAAGTATTAATTTTGAGTTAGCCATTTAAATAGTGTTGTAATGTTTATAAATAATATACAGTCGATAATTCCATTTATATCTATTTATATCACTATAGTGTAAAAACTGTCATAGCATTTTGATGAGTAAAGAGAAAGCACATTAAATGACTATTTCAGCCTAAATGTCTGTTAAGTGTAACACATCCAACATACATATGAAAAATGTAAAATAGACAGAAATGGAGAGATAAAAAAAATAGGAGTGCAAGTGAACTAGAAAGATGAAAGTTAATACATGAAACACAAATAAATAAAATACATTATTATAAAATATAACATGAATATAAGTCCATACACAAAAACTAAATAACATAAGAGCATAAACATAAAGAAAATTCTTTAATTTCAAATTGATTAAAAATAGCATTGATGTGTGAGGAGACTATTCTGGCCATATCCAGTCAATTCCAAAATCTGAACAGTAACAAGACTTTTTCTTTATTTGCCAAAAATGAAAAAGAACAACAAGTTTGTTGGGCTGCAGAGTTTAACGGAAAATTATTTTTTTTATATCAATAAGACTAGTAACTCTGATTATTGTTATTAAATAAAACAAACTAAATAATAATTTTAAAATATTAACCAAAAACATGTGTTAACCGCATGTTTATTAGAAGCGCAAGTGACCGACAGAGCCATTCTGTGCCTCTCTTTCCCAATTTGTTTCCAATAATCAGCTTTGTGAACATAAAAATGGAGAAAGGAGCTGATTATGCACATTTGACCAATGTCGAATAGAATGAAAGCTTAGGAATGAAAACATGAAATGTGGACAGTAACAATTTTACTATAATCTTTCAATATTTACTGCAAGACAACGGGTCACTGTAAAGAAGCGTTTGTGTTTGCATGTAAAGCATTATTGTGCATGTTTAGAATTTATGTGCATCTTGACATTTCCATCCAGCCTTTTTTATGTGATATTCCAAAATTCACATAACAATGGTAGATGGCAACACAGCTAGCGACACACACACACACACACACACACACACACACACACTGGTTTACATGTTTTATGGGGACATTCCATAGGCGTAATGGTTTTTATACTGTACAAACCGTATTTTCTATCACCCTACACCTACCCTACACCTAAACCTAGCCCTCACAGGAGATTGTGCACACTTTTACTTCCTCAAAAAAACTCATTGTGCATGATTTATAAGCCTGTTTCCTCATGGGGACCTGAGAAATGTTCCCACAAGGTCAAAATTTACTGGCATTACTATCCTTGTGGGGACATTTGGTCCCCATAACGTGATGAATACCAGGTACACACACACACACACACACACACACACACACACACCCGCACAGCAATTGTTTTTGTCCTAAAATGAATAAAGTATGTTTGTCACTTTAAATGGTTCACTTTATTCAAAAAACCTGATTATTCTTTGGTCTTCTATCATGTTTTTGCGTAAATTAGAAGTGTGGGTCTTATTTCAGCAAATTCAGTAGTTTGTAATAACGAAACTTGTATTTGATATATATTAACTCACATAATCTGTCGTTATGCAGTACACATCTAAGTGAGTTTTATTTGTAGTAGACAAATGTGGCTACCATATATCAGTGTTTGAGATGTCTAGCACAAACAACCACGGAGTTACTGATGCTCAAACAAAACATTTTTACTCTCATCCCTGGTCAACCCCTACTTAATTATTTGAGAAAAAGAACAATTTGTAGACAGAACTAATGTGCAAGCAACACACAGCCACAAAACCTGCCCGCCCACATTTGATTTGAGAATGAGTTGTGAACTTTAAGTGACACCTTACACCTGTATAACAAACAGTGGGTGGTAACATTCTCTGTTATAACTCAGATCTCAACCTCAGAGTCACACAAGCAGCGGAGATCCTCTTCTCAGCTCATCGAAGGTATTTGAACACTTATCTTATCCATTTTGTGAAGAGTATTTATTATTTTAACAGTGATGTAAGTGTACAATATTAAGCATTATTGAATCTGAACAGTGCATCTATATTGCACAATAATCACTAACAAATGTAAACTTTCACTATAAATTAAATCTGTATTTTTTAAAGCAGATCTATGCACAAACAGTACATTTGGGCCATTTCAGAAGTAGATCATATTATGTGTACATATTACATACAGCATGAGTTTATAAACACTGGATTGTTCTGCATCTGACTTCTTTACAAAGAAGCTTCGAAATGTGTTTCTATTTTTTAAATATTTTTGTTTAATTCATATCTGTTAAAAGTGTGCAGGATCTGAATTTACAGCATCAGTTCAGACACTCTTACCATTTCTTAAATTTGGGTGCAGTTTTTTTTAACTGTTAAATGATCAGATTAGTAGTAATATCCCAACAGAACATCAAAAGGGCATTTTTTTCAGTTCAGCGTTAATACAAAAAAGAAAAAAAACACAAAGCATCCTTTCCTCCACACAAAAAAGTGTTGTATACAGTATAAATGCCTTATTCACAGTAAATGCCATTTATAATGCTATTACTATCAAACTGTGCATTTGCATCTCTTCTCATTCAGTTTAATACGTCTGATATTTAAACAGTTGCATGTATATTTCTAGATTTTATAGATACAATTTCTATAGCACTTGTTAGCAATTTCTGATATGGGAAACAGTAAATGTTCTCATTAAATATTACAATAATCTCAGGTTTTGAAATGATAATCAGACAGAAAATGTGTCAAATAAAGCACAAAATCATGTTTTGAAAGTAAGGCTAGTTGTGTTACAAGTGTAGTAAGTTTGGGATTTTTGTACTAAGAGTTCTGAAAATGTACACCCAATTACACCAAAGTAAATAGAAAAACACTAGCTAAATTATAACCAATTGTCTTTATTTAAGGTCTCTTTACCCAGAAGGAGCTGTACGACGTCATTCTGATGCATCAAACCGGATCAAACATGGGGTGAGACAATATTCATATCCAATACTTCATATTGCGAACGCTCTAGTTTTAATTCATCTACTAATCACAATAAATTCATGCATCTGACTGATCAGGAATCGATTTGATGTCATGTGATATGATGTTATATCACTTTAACAACGCTGACTTTAAACTGATTTGTGTGATTACAGATGCAGCGTTGAAAGGAAAAAAACACAGAGAGAAAACTGCTGGAGCATCAGAAACCACAGACAAGCAAACACCAACAAGACAGACAGAAATGAGACTCAAAGCAGTGTATCTCGAGAGAAAAACAGACATAGACTTGTTAGACAGAACAGTATGGATAGAATAAACCCACAATGTAAGTATTTGTTTATTGTGGAACTATCAAACTAGCTTTCTGCAGTCACAGATGAATTAAATACTGTACTATTGTTTAACCGATGTATTATTTTGATAATATTAAAAATTTAAATCTATAACAATAAAAATATCTATATAAATATCTTGCATCTTGTGATTTCTAGTCTCAAATGATCCAGAGGAGCCTGTAAAGTTTTATACAGATGTTCTGAAGAACAAAGAACATCAGTGATGTCCACATAGCAGCATCTGAAGACCTGAACGTGAACCATGAAAGTGAAAGTGAAAGTGAGTGACCTGTGGCCAAGTATGGTGTCCAATACTCTGAGTGTGTGCTGTGCATTTCACCCGTCCAAGTGAAGACACAGCCGCAGTTCATGCTCAAAGGCTCCTCAGATGTAATATTGAAGGTGGAAGACAGCACTGCTCATTCAATCCTGAGACCTCCTGCCAGAACAAAGACTCGAACCACTATCTTCAGGTCTAACCATTAAGCCACAAATGCCCAGAGTCCAGAAACCAGCCGCAGAAAACTTCATCTCAAACTCCATCCATCCAGACTACATTATTTCAGCTCCTGGACTCTTTCAGCTTTTACAGACTCGTCTGATCACAAACAAACAGACTAATGAGTGGAGTCTTTCTTAGATCACACAAATGCATCATTTCACAGTAATGCAGTTTTTCTATTTAGTTGTAAATTAAGTGATTCTGGAAGGAAGGCATGTTAGAAAATGTCATGAATGTGAAAACAATCCAGTGTGGTTTGACATTGACTTTCAACTGCAAGTCTACACTGCTTTACTCGAGGGTTGATCAGGGTTAGAACTGAACTCTGCAGGAACTCTTCAGGAACAGGGTTGGGCGTCTCTGATTCACGTCATGCAAGATTGGAGGCCAAAGACAAAACTGTGACAAAGGTGAAGAGACACACCTTTCGTCGCGTGAAAAAGCTCAAATTTCCCCTGCATGTTTGCTGGGAGGCGGATGTTTATACGTTTTTTGAAGCTTCTGATGCAATCTAATGATGTGCCATTGAGCTCCATAGTGATCTCTAAACATCTTTCACAACATTGGAACATTTTTGAAAGTTTTCAACCGGCTGCGGTCAGGATGCATGCTGATCTGATTACGTTCACTAATGGTGTTTAAAAGACTGGTAACACATTCAAGAGTGACTAGTGGCTGATATAATGCTGCTACTGTAATTTAATTTAAGGATGTCAAATAATATGCAAATTACTAAAATCAAATACACACTTACTTAAAACGATTTATTCAATTCACAATTAAAGTTTTAATGGATGATGACTGTTTATCTATGATACATTCAAAAATCAACTTGTAAATTGCTAAAATAAATAAACAATACACTGACTTAATATCATTCTTTATCCAGTCAGATAAAGATTCTTGATTGATCTTTGACCCCTGTGATACAGTGAGGTGGCTCATTTATGAAAGTATTTTACAGCATCAGCAATTAAAAACACACAGACAGATTTCACTTCTGCTAATCAGCTGATATGGATGTTATTGACTGTATTCATTTAATAATCTATCTTTACCAAATGATAGATCAACTTTTTTTGTTTTACATATTTTTTTATTTTCTCTACACTGTGTGCTGAAGTATCAATATATAAAAGTAACAGTAAAAAGCATGGTAAGGCCTAATGAACAAATCATCAAAATCATGGCTTTCAAAAAATGTTCTGTTCTTGAACTCTGATCAAATGTTTTATTATTATTTTTAGTCCCCCAAATCTCAGGACCTTAAATTCCTCCATCTCTCTCCATGTCCAGAATCTGGGGGTGGTGTTTGATGACTCCTTAAAATTCGATCAACAAATTAGTGCTGTATTAGGTTCTAGTGTCTTTCATCCTTGTTCCCTTTGTAAAGTCAAGTCATTTCTGTCAAAAAGGTCTCTAGAGGTTGCTATTCAGGCCTATATTACGTCTCAGCTGGACTATTGCAACTCTCTCTATCATATCCAAGTCACAAATCCCTCTGTTGCAAGTATGCAACTAAAAAAGTATGCAACTAAAAATGCAGCAGGGGTGTACAAAGTTTGATCGTGTCACTTCTCTTTTGCGACCATTGCATTGGCTGCCAGTTCATTATGGAATTGAGTTTCAAATCCTGCTACTTGTTTACAAATCACTTAAACCAAACTGTCTCTCATTTGTCCAATCTACTCCACCCTTACAACTCGGCGATTTTGGCTGTTAAAGCATGTGCAGTGATTAATAAACACATTAATCACAGTTAAAGTGATTCATTATTTTGTGTTGACCTGGAAAGACCAATTTCCACTGCTTGTGACTCGGGCTTACAGAAAGTTTTACCCACGTGACTCATCATGACATCCTTCTCTGACAGTGTTGTTTGCACCTGTTTATACCTGGTTACTTCACGCGTTTTCTCTGATCGCATAGCTATTTGATTGTGAAAAGACTAGGTGTAAATGCCCTCCGAAATGCTTTTGAGATGCAATCGCTCAAACAACTTCTGGAGGTGTTCTGGGCTGCATTCCAGATGAAACTGGACAACTGTAAAAGCATCTGGTTGTTGAAACAATTTTTACTCCTCCCAAAATATTAAAGTGTTTGTGTTCTTTGATCTTACTAAACAATTACTGTAGACGAGATCATTTATATCACCACATTATCAGTTTTGTTTATGAATGACAAACAGTGAATTGTTGTGGAAACTTTAATGGATAACTTATTGTCTAATATAGACAACATTGTGATGGTAAAATATCTTACAGACTAAGATAAAAAGTGGTTGAAAACTATAAGCCTCAACTAGGCACACAAACCTCAAAAATCACTGACTTCTTTAGATCCCAATACTACAAATAACTAACAATAATGACTAAACAACAATAATAAAAAAAATAGCAAACAGCAAAACAATAATCCTATAACAAGAACTGCATAATTTATGCTGCAATGCATGCTGGGAACTCCCAAAGCCTTAACATTTCAATAATACAAAAATGTGTTCAGACAGCTGTGTTTGACTAGTTGGGACAACATTTGGGGTACTTTTGTTGGGCTGATAAGGGGTTTTATGTAGTTTCGATTTTTAGCATTTAAAACTTAAAATGTTTCGTAAACTGGAAAATATGCAGAAGCATTTTATTTTAACAGTGCAGATGTAAATAGCATTTATTTATTAAAATATATGAGACGTGTGACACATGACTATTTGTGTTTGAGTGTGAGGAAGAATACAGTAGTCAACATTTGAAGTGGATCAAAAAAGTTCACCAAAGTTGTCCTAGGTTAAAAAATGGGTATTGTTTTTGTTTTAGGAAAACTTTGATGAAAGGTTTTGATCCACTTCAAATGTTGACTACTGTAATCCTACTTCTGCTGCACAGCAAATTTCTGGAGTTCGAAAATCAGGAGTTAGGCAAAAAAGTGCGAAAGTGTTAAATTTTTGGAGTTTATTTTTTAACTCTCACTACATTTTGTGTTACGGGATACTCCCTGGCTGTGTTGTATTTCGGAGTTCATTCATTGGTGTTCAGGAGCACGTTTTAACGTTACATCAGGAGCGCGCCATGACACGAGCCTGGTTGTGCCACACGAGGACTGATGAAGTTGTCTACTTCGTCTTGAGGTAGGTAAAAAACTAATTCCAAAATGTTCTTTATCTTCTGACAGACCGCTGATTACATAGCTGTTACGTTATATACTGTGTACTGACGCCAATAACCGCGGCGAACTTTGTGTTGAATGAATCTCCGATGCAAAACATGGCTGTTTTGAGCGGACTTTTTTTCCCGATGTGAACAAGCTAATATTAGCTAACGTCTTTCTGTTCACCTTATTTTTGTAAACGAGTGTTTTGCTGTCAAATTTAAGTAGTGACTCGCTCAAGAAACATTCTGTTAAGCTTCCATAAAGTAATGCCTACGAGACGAGGTAATATCTAGCAATGTCAGTAAACTGAAGTGTCTAACGTTACCCTGGCTTAAAACATCATAGTTTATCCATGAACGTGTAACGTTAAAGTTATGCCTGTAATGTTTTGAGTCATAACGGCTAACGTTACAAATGTTTTAGTAGTGACTCGTGTCTTAATGAGAGTTCGTGGCTTTCATATTAAACATTTTGCATTTTCAATCACACTAACATTAGAGGTTATTTTAAATTACATGTTTTCTCTTCTTTGTCAGGATGTTGACAAGTGCAGGATGGAGGGAAGTAGTAGTAAAACTGGACGAAATTTGTTTCTCAGATTTTCTCAATTCAGGTGAGTTATATGTTTAGTAATCAGTTAATAAAGAGTAAGTGACTGTAATTTTATGATTTGTTTTGTTAATAACATGTTGTTGATGTTATTGTGTAGTCCAACAGAAGTTTTTGATACCAGAAAACGACACTGAAAATCACAGATGACTAGGGCTCAGCTGATGTACTACACGTTTTCTTGCTTCTTGGATGTCAAAGGACTGGTAAGGGTTAAATAATATTTCAAAATTTTATTGGAAAATATATATATATATATATATTGTTACATTTGTCTGAACAATTATCGTTTTTTTTTTTTTTTAGATTTACAAGAGTTATCACGGATGCTTGAAATAGTGGTTGCTACAAGGATCCTGGAAAAATTGAACACTTGGAAAGTAATTAAGGCCATGAAGATCAATTTTGAAGAGGCAACATATCATCTGGTGAAAAGGTTTGTTTAGACAACACTATTATGTTCCAAATATTTAGCTTGAATTAATTCACTCATCCAGTCATCCAAGATGTTCATGTCTTTCTTTCATCAGTCATAAAGAAATAGTGTTTTATGAGGAAAGCATTGCAGGATTTTTCTCAACATAGTGGATTTCTGTGGTGCTTAACGGGTTGAATACATTTATATTACAGTTTTTAACCTCAAATGCTGGTCTTGTCTACCTCTGCGATGCACATGCATACTCTGTGCACTCTGGTTCAATACATTTAGAGTATATCGAAAAACTCTTCTCATTTTATCATTGATGTTCAACCTTTTTTTTCTTTCTTTTTTTGTTGCAAAGGGCATTTGATCATCTTTGCACGTTCACTTTGTAAACACTGGGTCGGTACTTCTACAGCGATGTAGGACAATTTGGAAGTTAGATATGGATGAAACTGAGATGGTAGTTTTTTGACGTACCCTAACTGTCTTGAACCAGAGTGCACAAAGTACGTATGCTCAATGCACAGCTAGACAAGATGAGCATTTGTGGTTAAGACGTGCACAAATATTAATTTATTAATGAAAGTAACACATTGTTTTGCTAGATAAGACCCTTCTTCCCCGGCTGGGATGGTTTAGAGCCATTTGAAGTTGCATTGAAACTGCAATTCTGAAATTCAAACTCGCAAGCACCATTTAAGTTATATGGAGAGAAATGCTGTGAAATGAATGTTTTTCTTAAAAAAACAATTTCTTTGTGACTGAAGAAAGAAAAGAAATACATGAACCTCTTGGATGACAAGCAGGTGAGTAAATTATCTGTATTTTTTGTTCTGGAAGTGGACTCTTCCTTTAATGCCTATTGTTTATAAAGGGATGTTTATCTTGTGTTTCAGTCATGCCAAAGTCTTGATGACCATCACCTGGCCACTAAAGAAAAACCCTCAGCCATATCTTCTTGCCTCAGGGACATCAAAAGCACAGGTTTCCACCTTTTACATTGTCTTGGACAGAGAAGTTTCGCCTTGTCAGTCATGTACATCCTTGGGTATTGTTGAAGAGCTGTTCAAGTAAAGTAAAGTATCATGATGCTCTGTCCAGCCTGTACATATATTTTTTTTTTTTTACAGACAAATGTATATAATATTGATATAGGTACAACTGAAGTCAAAGAACTGAGAGCAAGGCAGTTGAACAAGCAATAATTTTCTTATTTAAGCAAAATGTTAAGTTCTGTCCTCATGGAATGTATCCTGGTATCACTGTGGATTTTTTCTTGTTACTTCATCTGATTTATATCTACCTCATTTTATAATCATTCAGGCTTGATTTTATATAATGCAATGATGTGTTGTTGACTATGCTGTATACAATTTTACTAAACATTTCCTGTTGGCACTGCAGACATATTAAATGTAAATGTTTTGCTGTTAGATTTTACAGTATTTTATGACAGCAGTTAATTTCAAAGTGTTTACATGCATGGAATTTCTAAATCCAATCTATGTATTTCCTCAAATAAAAGCAGAAAGTTGAGAGTATGGCTTTCAGTGTAGTCATTTCCACATAAAACATATTGTGTTTTTAACACTGGTTAAAGAGTTTAAATTATAATTAACTAAATTTTAGAGTTAAAATTACTCTCCAAATTATTAATATTTTAACTCCAGAAAGTGTTAAAATTTAACTCTGAGAGAGTGTTAAAAATTCAACTCCAAGAGCGGAGTTATTTTAACTCTGCGCTGGAGTCTATTTGATGGTCACGCATGTACACTCAGATTGAGTTGATTTTAACTACCAGGGAGTTTATTCCAAAGACCAGAATTTGCTGTGTGGGTGTGAAATGTTCTCTACCTTCATTGCCTTAAGGGTTTTACTTACATGGTAACCCATGCTTAATACAAAAGATGAAGGGTTTTTTCCCCAGCACTCCTCTATTGTGCACAAGCTCATAGTATAGTAGCCGTCGGTTTTAAAGGCTTTGATAATCTTTACTTTTAGCACTGATTATGTTTGAAGCTGAAGTGACTAACTTTCATTATCTAAATGTTCAGGATAAATCCTGTCTTTTCTTATCAATTTAAAGAAAGACCTTACCTTTAAGAGATACAACTTCAGTGGAGTCAGATTAAGTATTAGAGAAGGAAAGGAAACGGTGGCTTCAGAAAATGTCATTTAAAACACAATGTTAGTTATTGTGTCACAGTATTTGAAAAGTGCAGAGGTTGAATTATTATATTTGCACACTGAGTGAGAAAAGTGAGTCATGAACTGAAGAAAGTCAGGCATTCGCCGAGGGGTATGTTTAAATTGGCAAAGCTTAAAAACAAACTGATAAGCTTTTGTGACGACACGCAGCGATGACTTGTCAAATGTTATGAGTGTCTTTTTAGGAGTGCCTCAGTCAGTCGGTAGAAATCCCTGAGGCCTTATTCTTATTTAGTTTTACGTTATTAGAAGTACTTTAATAAGAAACAGATCAATATTTGAGTTTATGAATGAAAGTTTAAAAAAGGCATTATACATTCTAACTAAGACTATCAGCCATAACAATCTTGTCCTTATCTTTGACTTTTACGTACTATTTCACATTCAAAATTCAAATGTAACATGCACTATACATAAAAAGCCAGATGTGACTATGCACAAAAAGTGCTTTATGAAATAAATAATGATGACCGATGTATTAGATTATATTGAATATCAGCCAATAACGCTGTCCATTTCTTGCAAGGGTCATTCAGCAACTTAATGTCAGTACATACAGTCCATAATGAATATCAAACTCTTATTTTACCAAATGCATATTGTGAAATAAGTGTTTTTTTATTTCAGTAATGTGTACCTCGTTTCTATTTATTTTTATTTATTAATTAAATTGCAATGTGGCCATCAGTGACTGGATCTGTAGATAGAGATCACTTTCTTTTGTCAGTGGCAGGTTTTGTATCTCTATAGAGGAAGTGTTTTTTTGTTTTTGTTTTTTGTTTTATAAACAATAGGCTACAAAATATAAGTAATGTTTAGACGATACAAAACGTCTAAAAATGCTTAGACCAATCTTTACTGTGAAGTACTCTGCCTGTAATTATTTGCTCAAACATCTTTATAATGCGCTTAATAATTCATTTAGTTTCTCTTATGTTGTTTTTGTACTGTATGATAAATATAATGCATGTGTGCATATAATATAAAAATCACAAAGGCAATATTAGTAACACTAGTATACACTTATTTATGTACTTATTTATTTTAGTGATCAGATACCTGCATGAATATTTTTGGGAACGATATTATAGAATTATACTTATTTATTAAGGATGCTTTCAATGGATCAAAACTGATGATGAAGACATTTAATGTCACAGTGTTAAATTGTTACAAAAGATTTCTGCTTCATCTAAATGTCGGTTTTCTGAACTTTTCATTCATAAAGAAAACCTGAAAAAAAAAAAAAAAAAAAAAATACAATAGTTTTTTTTTTTTTCGGATAAACATCCAAAGAACCTGATCAACAGTTGACAATTAGTCAGATTTCTGACCTGAGAGACAACAGGCCTTGAAACACATGATGAGACACATCTCTCACTGAGAGGAAAAGAAGAAATGTCCAGTGCAGCTCTGACTGTAGTCCAATGTTTTTAAGTTTTAAGCTTTAGATGAAACATTTACAAAATATTCCTCTTTATACAGTCAGGTAAAGTGCCTGGGTTGACCTTGAACCCTGTAATACAGTGATATGTTGCCCTCTACAGGTGAGCATCAGAATCAGAGTAAAAGATGTACAAATACAGTAGGTAAGTATTGTACAGCAACAGCAATGAAAACACACACATATAGATTTCACTTCATCAGCTGATATGGATGTTATCTACTGGATTTAATAAAGTAACAAGAGTTTCTGAGAAATCTCTAAACACAAACATAACATTATTGAGGTCAAACACAAAGATGTAAAATGTGACTCTAATAAAATCAGGGGTGCATTTCCCAAAAGCATCGGTAGCTAACTATGGTCATTATTTCCACTCAACTCTATTGGTAACGATGGAACTGAGTTGCTTTTGGGAAACACACCTCAGTTCTGCTGTTTTCATCTATTCCACAGGTTTGAATGCTTGATCAGAATCCACATCTCTTTCATTTCCAGTCAATTCTTTGTTCAGGATTTACCCCTAAAACAGCTGTGTATTGATGCCGTTTCTGACAGAATACTCACCTTGATTCTGTTTTCTCATGTGCTTTAGCTTTCAGTTCACACACGACATCTCTCTGTTTCCCCAGAATTACATTAAATGAAGAGAATGATTTCTGTTCTTACCAGAGACTCTTTCTGGATTCATCTGTCAGCTGATGATGATGATGATGATGATGAGGTTTCATATCAAGCAGATCTCCTTAATGCATTAAAATGAGATTCATTATGTTTTCCACATTATAACGCAAATAAAGTACTGAAGTGTCTGTTAGAAAATATCAATGTAACATATATAATACCTGTTTAATAGTTGCGAAGTAATTATTTATTCAAGAGAAGCACCTGCTCAGTGAATATCTGATATAGACGCAGTCATATTGTTTGTAGAGTTTCAAATCTCAGTCTGAAGGTTACATTCGCGACACAGAGCTGAAGATGTAAATGTGTGATGAAACACACCTGATTCACATCAGCAGCTCATCAATGACTTTAAAAGAAACATCAGCATTATTACTTGCTGAAAACTGAATGACATGCACTGAATTAGGCTGAAAGAATGGCACTTGTATTAAATTGAATTTAAAACTTTATAAAACAAATATGTATCAGTAGAGTTTTATAAAGAATATAAACTGCAGTTATCATCTTAGTCCACCAGATGGCCATCTACATCTTCACATGGAGCATAAAGACACTCATCACACACATCTGATGTGTCTGGATCATATCAGCTTCATCAAACTGCTTTAGAGAAGAGGAAACTTCTGATGACACAAACTTGACAGTATTTTACAAAACACACTAGGCATTGAAACTAAAGATAGATGATAATAGATGAATTTGTACAGAAAATAGCTGAGAGGCCATGTGTGACAATTAAGACATTATTAACATGTATAAAGAAACGTAAACTCCTGACTGTTCATGTCAATGTTCTGATGACAGAAGAAGTGAAACAATAAGACACATAGATAGATAAAGATAAAGTAATAATGGGATTTGTCTAGAAATAGCAGAATTTCTTAAATCTTCACAGCAGATATTTCTTTGTGAATAGATTCACATCATTGTTCGTGTGCTACATGGGAATTACAGCCAAGCTTATAAAAAAGAAAATAAAAACAAAATAACTTTTTACATTTCTCAGATCACGATTTAAATTTGAAGAAGTGCTTGTTTAACCTCCATATCAACTGGTCTGTTGATCAAATATATCATACTGGCTTTTAAGATGCTTACCGCTATATGAGAGATCACAAGAATGAGAAGTATTTCCGTGCTGCACTGAAGCAAGAAATGTGGATAGAGATGTAAACACAATTACGTCACCCAGTGCTACGTTTAGAGTTCTGCCTGAAGGGGCGGGTATCGTTCACTTTCCTTTCTACAATTGTTTTTGTCTCTTCTGCATTTTTCTTGCACATGCACTGTTGTATGCATGTTTGTACCTAGTCAACCTTTTGGAAAGTTACCACCCCACACTCAAAAAAATGGTTTTGTGCCATTGTTGGTTTTATTTAAATATTTTATTTTAAAACAACATATATATATTTTGTTGTCCGCCAAAACACTATTGCATTGTGCTTAAATAACTTAATAACTGTTTAATTATCCACTTTACTTAATTATGAATTGTTAAAGTAACGCAAAGGGTTTAATTTCACCATTCAAAAACGGGATGTGACAATTTCTAAAGTATTTGATGAAGACACGTCGTCATGATTGATCATTATTACAGACACCTGATGTTAATAAGCAGAATCACCAAAAGAGGGAAAAAAAAATTTAAGCAACCATTATAGTGGCCAATGTTTGCATTAGTTGGGCTCTTGACCCTTAAATCTTCAATGTTAGATTTTGTTTGGCTGCTTTTACTGAGTTATAACAGCCAGACAAGCCAAGAACAAAAGTCATCAAGTAGCATTGACTGTACTTAAAATAGCTATCATCATATAGTGACTTAAGTACTTGACTTAGGTTTTCCTTACAGATTTCAATAGAACTGTGAACAAAAGATCAGTCAGTTTTGGCTTTATGAGACAGATGAAGAAAGAAAGAAAAAGCTTTTTTGCTTTTAGACACACAGACATGAAGAATCAGTGTGAGAATCACAACAACGGTGACCACCAAAAAACCAAGTTGTAGCCAATCAGAACTCATCCATGACTCCCATCATGCATTGCGACATGAATAAATTATGAGCTGTTTGGCCTATTTTTTAGTAAACCAAAACAAGCTGACTAAACTTAATGGTTTTAAGTTAAAGGACATTGATTACATTGATTTGGTTGGACATTACTATTTCACTTTGATTTTCCTAATTCAATTGTGTTGTCTTAACAGAATAATTTTGAAAATATTGAAAAAAATCCTTATATGTTAATAATAAACAATTTGGTTGTTTGGAACCACTGTCTATAATTGAATTGAGTTAGTTTAAAGAATCATTTTTTTGAGTGACAGCATTTGAACCTTTCCTGAAAGTGTATAATTTGCCTATTGTGTGCTTTTTAAGAAGAGCACTACTGGTTTGCAAATAATACAGAGGATTTATATGATTTGAGAAATGTACCAAAGCAAGTGAGAAAAACTCTAATCATCAGATTGCCCTAAAAATGTAATATAAATCTCTCCAAACCCATCAGATTCCCAGCTCCACGTTGGTACTTCATCTCTTCAGTTCCCAGCTGGCATTTTAACGTGGGGTCAGCGTTGAATCAACGTCACTTTGTCAGATGTCAGTGTTGGATAACCGTTGGATTTTGTTTAGATTTGCAAATCTAAACAACAGTTAATTGATCAGCATGGTTTGAATGTTGGAACAACGTTATTTTTCTACTGATATATTTCAACAAAATGTTTAAAAGTCATGGTTGTAAAATTAATGTTGATTTGACGTACAACTCAAATTTTATTTATATTTCTTTGTTGAATCCATTGTTAGTAAGCAACACCATTTCAACCATTTGGTATTCAACGTTGTGTAGACATTGAATGAATGTTTTTTCATAAACTGACAGTATTTCAACCACATTTAAACTTTTAAGGTCAGTTGAATGCCAGCTGGGTGATTATGTGGACTGAAACGAAAGCAGGAGATCATGTTTTGAAGTGTCATCAGTTTGGAAGTTTGTATTAATACTTTTGAAAATGTACACCTAATTATTTTAAAGATTTATACAATTTTTTATTTTTTCATTTGCAGTGTATCTTGATCCAGACAGAGCTGTAGAGCGTTATTCTGATGTATCAAACAAGATCAAACATGAGGTGAGGAAAGAAAAAAAAAACAGTTTCTAATAAATACTTCATTACTGTACTTTAACAGATTTATTAGAAATGTTCTGGTTTTAATTAATTTTTCATGCAGCTGATTGATCAGGAATTGATTTGATGTCACATGAAATTATGATATAATGCTTTAACACTGCTGAGTTTAATGAAACTGTATTTTGTAATTACAGATATGAATGGACTGAAGAAACACAAACTGAAATCCAAAAACAAGAGAACTAAAAGAAAGGCCGAGGCTAGTAATGAGACACAAAGCAGTGCATCTCAAGTGAAAAACAGACACAAACTGATGAGACGGAACAGTCTGGACAGAATAAATCCAGATTGTAAGTATTTGTTGATTATGGAGCTTATGCTCGATATCTCCTTTACACTCCTGTCATAAAGTGATGCAATCAGATTCATCAGACTGGCTTTCTGCCGTCACAGATGAATTAAATATTTACAGATGTGTGATTTTGTTTGATGCGTTGTTTTGATAATTTAAACAATATCTATATATTTTTGTGATTTCTAGTCTGATGTGATCGGGCCTGAATATTTTCAGTCTGACTTAAAAGCTGAGATGAGATTCTGACATCAAAACCCTCAGCTTATTCTCAAGAACAAACATCTTGCCTGAGTTGACCTTTGACCCCTGTAATACAGTGATGTGTCGCCCTCTACAGGCCATCATCAGAAACAGAATGAAAGATCTACAAATACAGTATGAAAGTATTTAACAGAAACCGCAATGCAAACACACACATATAATTTCACTTTATCAAATGATATGGATGTTATCTACTGCAGTGTTTCTCAACTCCTGTCCTCGGGACCCACTGCTCTGCACATTTTGTATGTTTCTGAGTCTGACACACTCAGTTCAGTTCATGAATCTTTCTACTAATGAGCTGATGATCAAAATCAGGTGCCTTAAATGAGGAAGACATACAAAATGTGCAGAGCAGTGGGTCCCGAGGACTGGAGTTGAGAAACACTGATCTACTGTATTCATTTAATAAAGTAACACGAGTTTCTGAGAAACCACTAAACACAGAGAGAACATTATTGTGAAGATGTGAAATGTGACTAATCGATGTGAGTTCATCTATTCTGCAGGTTTGAATGGTTTGATCAGAATCAGATCTCTTTGATTTCCAGTCAATTCTGTCTTAATGATTCACTCCAAACCCTTGCTCAGTATTTCATCTCCTAAAACAGCTGTGCTTTTGTGTATTGATGCCGTTTCTCACAGAATACTCACTTTGATTCTCAGCTTTCTCATCTGCTTTATCCCTCAGTTCACACACATCTCTGTTTCATTTGTAAGTTTTCTTCATTTCAAAGCTACAAAAAATAAAGTAAAATAATGCAATTATTTCTATACAGAAGAAGTGTTTTATTCTTAGATGAAATTAAACTGATACAGTCATACTACTGTATGTAGAACATGGCTGTGAAGTAATGACTTATTCAAGAGAAGCACTTCGAATTTTTTATTTTAGATGTAGTCATATTGTTTGGAGACTTTCAAATCTCACACATTTTTAACGTGTAAATGTGTGTGATGAAACAAACCTGATTCAGATCAAGGTCTACTGTTTAAAACAGAACAGTGTCTATTATAGCATAAGCAGCTAAGATTTTGTTTGTGGACATTTAATGCAAAATGCAATAGCTGATAACTGAATGGCATTCACTGAATTAACTATCAAACATTTCACTTGTATTAAATAGAATTAAAGGCACTGTAAATAAAAACGTGTGAGTAATACTATTTATATTTATTGTACTGCATTGACGATGAAAACAGTTGTTTCCATCTTTGCCCACTAGATGGCGCAAGTAGATTTTTCACTGCAATCTCAAATGCCTTTAGTTTCAGTTTACAGTGTAAAAGGAGATCTGTTCTGAAGAGGGATAACGAGAAGGCCAGAGTCCGAAGATCATTATACTACATAAAAACAAATGTAATTTCTACATTAAATAATTTAATTCAGGCAAGAATTAAAAACAAAGAGTAAATTTTATATTAGTACTCAGTTTAAGCTTGTAATTAAAGCTTGAATTTAAAAGCATTTTTTACTTGGAATTATTTATTATGTTTACAAGGATTCGAAGTAAATATTAAAGTTATGATTGCATTTTTCCAATCATGCACTGGGACATGAATAATTAAAAAGGTATTTAAAAAAAATGTTAACTGCTTTTGTTGTTAGTTTTAGTAACTTACTGTTTTGTGACATCTAGAATTAATTTTTTTACTCAAAATGACCCATTCGTACTCAAACACTTTCCACTGATTGTTACCATCATTGTGTGATGAGGTGCCAAACAGTAAGGCGTTGATTTGGGTAATATTTACATTGAGTGGACATATAATCTTAAAAGGAATAACAGGCTGTCTGCTTTCACGTACGTCTTTGTAAATGAACAACATCCTTTTACAGCATGTCATTTTTCAGTGCCACAGTGTTTGAGTACAGTTTATTAACTGTGATTGGGTGAATGTAGTATTGCAGATCTAACTTAAAACAAATAAGTAGAAATTACTCATCAAGCTCCAACTGGCCACATTTAATTGACTTATTTGCTTTGCTAATTCGACCAAACTTAAAAATGACCTAGATTTCAGTTTTGCAATGACTTCAAAGTGAGCAGAAGAGTTCTGAATTTAATCACAGCAAATCATGCGCACATCATTGAGAGCGGTGTCGTCTCCCATTCCCTGATGCTCTTCTATCCGTGTAATGATGCCACAAATCCCTAATCTTTGACATGTTGAGCTCCATTCGCCCCACTCGCCCCACTCTGTGCCACCACCCAGCAGCGAAGACCCAAGAGAGCATTTGAATCTGGAAAAAGGTAGGTATATATATACACATATATATATATACACAAGTATATATATGTGGAGTATCTCAAACTGACTGCATTTATTAAACCAAAATGCAAAAACTGCTTTTTAATAAATGTAGTTCTGCACATTCTGCATATCTCAAAGTGAATGATGACCACATGTTCACCTGATGTTGTTTGCGGCCGTGTCGTCTTCAAAACCTCTTGAGGATTTGACTCTCAGCTGAAAAGCAGTCAAGAATCCAAAAGGACACCATTGGATTTTTGTCCATTGACCCCAGCTGAAGAAAAAGCACGTTTAATACTGAAAGTTCAAATTCATTACAAGTTTATTAAAGAAGCTGCTTCTAATAGAATTCATAATAACACAAACCCGCTATAACTAGTATAACTACTCGTTACCTTCCTACATCTGAGTGAACTGTGGCGTAGTCGTAATACGTGACTGATAGGGATTTAGTCGGATCGACGCAGTGAAGGCGAATCCCGTTGAGTGCGGTGTTATCGGTCCAAAAGGACAATTCTTCCACCTTGAAAAAACAACAAACCTAAATTTGAAAGAGCTACAAACAATTCTTTCAAGTTAACTCGGTTACACTTTATTTTAGCATGCTTTTATACATTTAAGCAGGGGAGAGTGGGGACAGTTGCAACACTTTTTGCATTGCCTTAAGTTTTTTATAGAAATTTTAAGACAATTAAGCTTTATCTGTCAGCTACTCCCCCATATTGCTGCAACATGTGTACATATGATAATATACGCACAATTTACACTTATAGACCAAGTGAAATGTTGCAACTGTCCCCACAATATACATAATTATATATATTATAATTAAATCATTCTTAAATATCATTTGCTTTTCCTTTATTTTATTTGTTCACAGTCAGGGTCTTTAACAAAGGGAAATTGGCTGTTTTTTACCTATTCACTTAAAAAGAGGAGAGATACCTAACAATTAAAGGGGTTCATTACTATTATCATTATTAAATTACAATTATGTAATGGTATGACAAACTTTTAAATCAATGTTGTGATAAGGGCAGCATTTTGGGATGTCCCTACACTGATAGCCATGATAAAATCGGCATATTAGATTGAGACAATATCATTGAATAACACTAGCTATACCTATTAGAAGCTCAGAACTTAGACACTTTGACCAAAAATCTCATCTTCCAAAAAAAAAAATTTTTTTTACCATGAAATTGATTTTTTGTAGAAGGAATGCTCACATGTGGCTGATTTCTTCCAGGAAGTATAATGGGCCGATAAAACATGTGCAGTATGAATATCATCTCTGTATCTTATTCCTGATTTAAGAAATAAGCCATGTTGCAACTGTCCCCACTCTTCCCTATGGGTAATATAAATTAACTACATGTACATACTTTAGGGTTTGGTTTTGTCTTAGAGTTATTTGCATGTGATTATGCATAATTAATTATTATAATAGTCAGTAACATGTGTAACCTTAAAATAAAGTATTACCATTAACTCTAACCATCCCATAGTAACTTTCATCTTTGGGTCCTTTAGTATTTACACGTTACTGTTATGATTCAATGCCAGACTTACCTTTAGACTAAACCCAGCAGCATACATTCCAGTTGGACAGATTTCCTTAGAGCCCCACGTCCCCCAGTCCATCCCATTGGACACAGTCAGCTCTGATGTGTAATTTCTTGGCTTAGAAACTCTTACTGTAACCGACTGAATGCTCACATGCAGCCCATTAATGACTAACAGTAAAGAAATAAAGTAATGCATGGCTGCAGCGCTGGCCTGATGGAGTAAAATACAGGTAAAATTAATTCTACTAGACTTCTACAGCAAAAACTGATCCAGGGTCAGTAAAACTGCTCAAAGAAACAATTTCTTTAATTCCAGAACAGAAAACCTGAGCCGACTACAGCCTGTCCACAGAATATGCCTGATTTTTTCAGAATACATTTATATGGTTTATCAATATTTTAATTTCCTGGTTCTAGCCAATCAGCAGCCAGGAGGAGCACAGGTAAATAACCTTTATCTGGCTGAAAACACAAAAATACAAACACTGATCCAGCAAAATCTCTAGTGTCCTTGAAAACTGTTTTTCTTGGCAAAATGCCTATAAAATGTTGAGTTGCTTGTTTGATTTTGCATTTGCTAACAGGTTTATTGCATTTATTGCTTGTCCTCAATTTAATAAGAGTGATTGCAAGGAAGCAAGTGTTAAAGTAAACTGCTAATCTGTGATTTAAATCCCCCTCATGTGGTTCCAAACCTGTATGACTGTCTTTCTTTTAAGAGGCATGAGGAGATTTGAAGTATCATACAAGTATATTCATGCATACTGTAAATCTAATTAATTAACCTTACTTTAAAATGCATGCAAACCGATCGCCTTAAAAATAATTCTAATTAAAACTAATTCATTTTAAGTTATATAATAGGTGTGTAATCCAAACACCTTATTATTTAAGTTGAGCTAACTAATGTAACAAAATTGCAACTTGGAATTTCTCAGTGGTATTTACTTGAACAGCAAACTGATCTGACTTATTTGTTAAAACCATGCAAACCAATTGCCATAAAAAGACCAAGTATTAATCCAATAAATTAAGTGCTTTAGATGTCTACTTAGTAACAACACATATAACCAAAAGAACTACTGCATCGACAACTACAATTATTGCTGTTTAAATCAGGCAGTCTATAGTTTTAGTGTGTGTAGGGAAAACCATACTGTAGGCTCTACTCTTCAGCACAGTAACCTCCAAAAAAAGCAGACATACCAGAACAGAAACCAAACAGAAACCAAACATAAGAAAAGATTAAACAAGAGGTTTTATAATAATTTGTGAGAAGGAGAAAATTGTCTTATCCACAGAACGAGCTCAGATCAGTTAGCTAAAAAATCAGGGGTTATTAACATTGTTGTTCCAGTCAGTGATCAAGAAACAAAGCAAAAATAACTAAATCATTTTGGTAGTCAATGACCTGCTTGTAAACACACTTTAGACAAACACTGATCGATCGGGTCCAATGCTGCTCATTGCCAGTAAAAGCATGTGCCCTTTGAAACAGCATTACCTTTTTTTTTTTTTTTAACTTTCAATTTATTTTTATTATTATGTATCTAATATATATATATATATATATATATAATTTTTTTTTAGGTCTATATATATATAATTTTTTTTAAGGTCTACATTGGGGTGGGTTCTAAATTTACACAGTTGCTTTTTGTTTTAAATTACTGTTCCTAGAAGGAAAACAATTTTTTTAACAAAACAAAAAACAAAAACAATAAAATTTTGAAGTAATAGACAATTTTCAAGAAATGTGACAACATGCCCCATAGGGCAATAATCTAATTTTGGAATGTTACAATGAACATATTCCAAAATTAAATTATCAATCTAAATAATCTAAATAATCTAATTTTGGAGCATGACAATGAACGGATCACAACCATGCCAGGAACGGCCCTGATCGCAACACACAGCTGTACAGTAGTTCAAAACAATGTGGACAAATAGATGAAACACATTCAGAAAAACCCTCCACTCCCTCCACACACAGCTCTCATAGAACACCACACACATAAACCAGCCAAAATGCTTTACATTTCCTGAAATAATAATTTCACCTGTTTCTTGTGGTTTCTCATTAAAATCCATAAAAGTAAACTGAAAATTGCATCGCTAATGTCATACAATAGCATAGTTTAATAACAGCGGGGTACATTGTAGCACACTCTTAACTTTCCCCATCTGCGCGACTAGAATATAATACAGGTTAATGTCTTCTGGAATGTCTAAAAGATTCTGTGACAAGGTGTACAGTAAACAAGCCAAAAAAACACAGATATATTATAAGCTCTCGACCTAATAAACGAGCGTTTAAGGACACAAAAGTAGAGTGCAACATGTCATATTACTCTGAGAACTTTGTCAACTGGAGGGATATTTAACGGCGACAGTAAACGTTCAATATAAAGTCAATGGAGAGCAGTTGGATTGTCATTGTGGTACTCAGAAGAATCACTGAATTAAATATAAAGTCATTTTAAAACAATACATTTTCATTGAATCTTTATTTGAGGAACTTTTTTTATATATAAGTACAGTACGTTTTTTTATTTACCTTTTTAGGTGCAACACATTTTAATTTAACACTTTTTTTATTTACCTGTATGTAAGCACAGTGCAGCGTTAATGTTCGAACCATTTACAATGTTAACGTGGCTTACAACAATAAATATTCTTATTAAAGGGATGGTTCGGAGTAGAATTGACTTTAATGCTATGCACTCCGAAGCCCATCTAAATACCCCATCCGAAGTTTTTTTTACCTTAGTCGAACATTTATGAAGATATTAGAGTTTTTCGAATTGCTTGTTAAAGGAGTGAATGGTACATGTGATGTATCTGGTAAATTGCACCACTAAACGTGCAAGTAATCTTACCAAACTTGTACAGTAGTGTAAATAGGTGATGTTCTCACAAAACGCTGCATCAGAACATTTGTAAGTCCACCATGAGTGTTTTAAAATCACATTTTAGCCGATCCCTATTAGTCTCAAAAACTACAAATGGCGACACGTCGACGTCACTTCCCTGGTTTGAAAAAAGCACGTAAAAGTCCTCCTACATCTGTCTGCATGTCAACTTGTAGGAGGACTTTTACATGCTTTTATCAAACCAGGGAAGTGACGTCGACTTGTAGTTTCTGAGACTAGTAGTTCTCGGGTAAAAACGTGTTTTTAAAACACTCATGGTGGACTTACAAATGTTCTGATGCAGCGTTTTGTGAGTACATAACCTATTTACACTACTGTACAAGTTTGGTAAGATTACATGCACGTTTAGTGGTGCAATTTACCAGATACATCACATGTACCATTCACTCCTGTAACAAACAATTAGAAAAACTCTAATA
This sequence comes from Garra rufa, assembly GCF_049309525.1. Classification (NCBI taxonomy): domain Eukaryota; kingdom Metazoa; phylum Chordata; class Actinopteri; order Cypriniformes; family Cyprinidae; genus Garra; species Garra rufa. The sequence continues at coordinate 29,696,172 of NC_133361.1, forward strand.
TCTCCATAAATGTTCGACTAAGGTAAAAAAAACTTCGGATGGGGTATTTAGATGGGCTTCGGAGTGCATAGCAATGAAGTCAATTCTACTCCGAACCATCCCTTTAAGTATGAACTGTGTCAGAGCTGATCCCATGTAATTATTAACAACTATTAACTCAAATAGTGGGAAATAATCTAAATTTATCAAAGCAGAATTGTGCAAGTTTGAATGTTGAGACATCCCACATAAAAGGCAGGTCTACAGAGGACAGATTTGGCATTCTGCAGGCATTTTGCTCAACCCTAAATTTTGATAATTCATATGTAGGCTACTTATTATTATTTTACTTACTTTGTATTGTAATAATAATCAATATTGTTCAGTTAATGATGAGGCAAGTTTAATATATGATGGTGGGCTGAAGTGAGTCTGTTGTCTGATAATCTGATCTTACTGTTTGGGCTTTTTTGCTTACAGTTTGGTCGGCCCACGTCTCCTGAGCCTCACTGGTTGCAGTGGAAAGAGAGTTTTCTCATCTTCTGCACCAGCTTTCGTTTTTGTCAGATGAAACGCGTTCACTGTGTACCATGAGAGGAAGTGACAAAGTGACACAGAACTTGTTCTACATTTTGCTGGACAGAGTCATGTACTCCTCTAAATACTTTTGCTCTCATGTTTATGTTTTTAATACATATTTTAAGTGTGTGTGTTGAAATGTATGAATGTAAGAGGACAAAATGTATGCATGCATGGATGTGAAAGGAGAATGTAAGTGTGTGAAAGCTCCACAAATTAATTATTATTATTATTAATTAGAATTAATTATTGCTTGGACGACCCTTTATACTTGGTACAATTGCTAAGCAAAGCTTTCTGTGAATGGAAAAACTTCACAAGGCAAAGAAAAGCACCAAGTCGAGTTTGTATGTGACCACAGAGACAAAGAAGACACAGCAGAATGTAAAACTTCGATCACAGATCATATGTGGTGAGTTTACTGGTTAGAGAATCCCCAAATGACTAACTGCACATGAGAAAACACATTTTGGAGGTATGACTAATTTAATCTAGTTTGTGTGCATTTACTTACTCATCTAACCTACACAGTACAATGTGGATTTAAGGCGCACCGGACGTGGTAAAAGGTGCCTTTAACCCTGGATTACCCAAGAACCATTTTCTTCTTTGGAAAATTATGAAGTATGCATTAAATTACTGCTATAAGGTCACTGAACACCAAAATATCCACTTTTTCAATTTGAACCCTTTATTCCCTAATTTAGGATAAGGGCCAAATTTGACCCGTTGGGCTGTATAGGCGTAGCATATTAAAGAATCACAAGAACAAAGAGTGTCAATGCAAACTATTTTAAATTTAGGAAAATAATCAGTCAACCACACAGCTATTTAACAATGCTTTTTTTTTTTTTGCTTTATTTGTTGCATGTTAGAACTACACATTTTTCACAGTGCATTTCAGTTTTGAGGTCTTTGCACACAGCACATCGGAGCGGCCATACTCCCTGAAATGATATACTACTTTATTAGTCTCTGGCCCTGTACTACTGAGGTAACTTATTAAAATATATTATACAAATTAAATTATTTCAAGGCTTTATCCAAATACAGGACTGTCACCATTTTTCATCAAAGTCACTTAAAGAACCAATGGGTCATTTTTGACCCGACATTTTTTTAACCCATACACCCAGAGGGTCATTTTTGGCCCATCGTTTTTTGAACTAGCTCAGAGTCCCTCATTTATCCAAAAAGAATATAAAACATACTTCTAGGCATTCTGCAAGCTAATATTAAATAGATTAACAAAAAATACACCATTTTACCAACCGCTGGTTTGCTGAGAAGACGATTTTGTTTGGGTAGGTTTCCAGCTCAACAAAACAGCATGTGGTCAGCCATCTTGTTACTACCACTCTGGCACTTGTGAGTTCAATATTCATCCACTAGGTGTCTCTATGCAGGGGCCACAAGTGGCACTCTGGGCTTTTGAAGTTAAATTTGACAAATTTGTTTTTGTTTGTTCATTTTGGGTAGCAGCAATTAACAGCGGCCAAATTTGACCCCGTGGGTTCTCCAGGATATTAATTTCCTGTAAACCACTAGATGGTAGCACTTTTCAAAACATTTGCTTTTCAAAATGTATGTGCAAATTTGTCTGATCCTTGGCGTGATCGCAGGCAGCAGCACAAAGCCGATTCTGTGCTTACTTCATCTAATATTTTATGTTTTTAAAAATGTTGTAGATTTAAGTAGCAAACGAGAATCACTAAAAGTATTTAATATATCTTGAGACAAAGGTCTTCTTAATGATTTTGAATGCAACATGACTGCATACAAGACAGAAAATTCTGCTTGGCTTATTACCTGAATATCTTTAAAAGTTGCTGAAACCTCATTTTAATACATATATACAACTAGATCATATCATAACTAGTTATACTAGTTGCATATTTCCTTGGCTATTCCTAGAAAGAAAACTATTTATGGTCGTTCCACTTTTGAAGTTGCTGCCAAAATGATTGAAATTAGAGACTAATTTTCGAGTATGTAAATAATAAAAAAAATAGTAGGCGCTTTGACCTTTTTTCTTTTGTGTATTATATATTGTGATATAGGCTATGTTTGTATGTTTCTCAGGAGATATTAATTCTTAATTAACTTGCCTGGTTAAATAAATGATGAATAAATAAATAAAATGTTGACATGACATTGTTAGATTCAGATAAATGAAATAAAATATAAATATTAAAATGTAAATAAAATATTATGTTGGGTGTCTATCTTAAAGATAATCACAATGTTTAGAATGAAGCCATCATATTTATAAACACGCTATTAATCATATTATATAATAAAATATAATTTGTTGTCACTGCTGTAAATCTATATTAAATTATTATGGGATCTCCTTCAATGCTTTCAGAATTGTTACTTTTTAAAATGATTTTGTTTCCTTATTTGATTTTTTTTTTATGTATATATATATAATATTTTAATAAGCAGAAAATAGTACAAAATTTGCTAAAGTGATTAAAAAAAGAACACTATTTTAGCTAAAGTATTTGTAATACTGTGTCCCTTTAACGCCGTATGGGGTAAAACTAAAGGACCCCTTGCCTCCTCGCACATTTATAAGATTTTTAAAAAAAAATAAACAAATTGCATGAATTATTTTCACACAATAAAAATATTTTTGCTCCATAAATGTTCAAAACAAACATAGATATTTTTCTGCAATTATCTAAAGTGACTTTAAATGCAGACGAAAACTCATCACCAGACAACAATGACTTGTCCATACACCCCCTTCTTTAGAACAGAGAAAGAACTTCCAAAATTGTGAAAACAAAGATGAAAATTTGATTCATGTATCTTGTATTCATGTAAAATTTCCATCTCTGTTGCACCAATTCTGAAAGTGTCTAAAATGACTACCCATACAAGTCATTGGTGTTTAGTGATGAGTTTTTGGCTCAAGGTCTAAATGTAAAGTCACTCCAAGGTGAACCTTGTCTTATACACAGAGACATTGTCATGTTAGAATAGAAAAGGGTCCTGTCCAAACTATTGATTAGAAGAGGGTGTTCCCAATAATTTTGGCAATATAATGTATAACTATTATACAGAGACTTGTGGAAAAAAATTCCATGATTTTTCCAAAACTTTTCCAGGCCTGGGAATTGCCGTTTTAAAATTTCAAAGCTTTTCAGGTTTTTCATGAGCACACGAACCCTAATAAAAGCAACTGATGCACTTTTTTTGTGGGACTTAACAATTCACAAGTTAAGCGAAACTACACAAACGGCTCGATTAGTATCTGGTTCCACCTTCCGAAAAACCAAATGTGTTGTGATTGGTTAGCAGTCCCACTGCGTTGCGATTGGCAAACAGTGTAGACGGCATTCCGCCCTGCTGAGCCCCTTCCCAAAGCAGCAAACTAGATTCTTACGTTTTAAATATGGATATTTTTCTTACAAAAACACATCGGATCGCTAAAGGAGGCTTTTACCGACCGCCCTGGAGCCATGTGAGGCACTTTTTTTTATTATGGATCGCATTGTTTCGGACTGATGGAGAGAAACACTCGTCTATACCGTTCAGTTCTAAAGTTTGGGGAGAGCTAGGATTATTTTTTAATGTAACTCCGATTGCATTCGTCTGAAAGAAGTAAGTCATATACACCTTTGATGCTTGAAAGGTGAGTTAATAAACCGCTACAGTATTGATGTAAAGGCTGTAGTCCAAATGAGCCGTTCGTTGTAGTTCTTGAAAAGGGACTTTTTAAAAACTAAATATCTTCCTTTGGAGTGGACTTGGATTTGTAACTTTGTAGATGTTTTTTATGCCCAAACGTACACACCACACACTGGCTAAAGTTCAAAAAGTGAAAAAGCATATAGCACCCCTTTAATATGTTAATAATATTCCCTTGTAAAGCATTACAAGTGACTCATCCTTAGAAATTTTCCCATGACTGACAGCTCATGTGTTGTCATGTTGAGAAAAATCAGAAATGCAGAGGCGTGAGTGCTTTATGAATATGTCATTGTAGTTCTAGACTAAACATCAACATCAAAATCAGTAAATGAAAAGCAAACTCAGAATATGATGCAAACTGTATTAATCAAATATGTTGAGCAACCATTTTATTAATTTTTTTTTTTTTCGTTTTTATTTATTGCTGAGGAGTGTTGAACTTTCTTCTTCTGCACTCTGCTCTACAGACATGAATTTACATTTCCTTTCACCTGAGGTTTTATTTATTTTGTTTAGGTGTAAAGCACTTTAACATTTGCCAAAAATACAACATTTTATAGTAAAAACAAACTAGCAAAAAGTAACACAATATTTATGTAATGCATTATTTTATATAAAAGGTAACTAAAGTAATTAATTACTATTTTAGGGAGTAAAGCAATATTGTAATGCATTGCTTGTGCAAGTAACTTTCCCCAACACTGATCTAAACACATATGAATGAATAACCCAATCATGTGCTAATAGTTCATTTATATTATACAGTAACCTATAGGGTTTTACTTGATACATTTCTACTGTATTTTTAATAAAAATCCAAACACAACTTAATGATAGTATATATAAAAACCCACTAAAGCAATCGTAGCACACTTTGAAGAAATGAATTTTATCTGACTACACTTACAATCAATTTAAGTGTTAGTGCTAATTAGTGTATTTATATTAAGTGTATTAAATGTACATATAACTATTACATGACTATTTTACATAACATCAATTTACAGTTTGTCCACATGTGCTAAGAAACCCATTCTCTGAACCAAAGTCTCAATAGCCGAAACCAGTTTGTCAAATAAACCTCTCTTTATTTTTGGAAAACTCTTTTTGCAAAACCCTAAACACATTCTCACTCACTAAAACACAATTTGGAATGTTATGAACTTGTGATGCAAAACCCTAAACACACAAAAAAGTAAAAGTTAAGCACAACTGCAACACGGCTGTCATTGTTTTAACTCCATAATTTTAAATTGTTCACTTGTTGCACAGAGTTCAACCTAATTTGGCAGATTTTCTGTGGCCACCATAAGCAGTTGGAAAGTTCACAAAAACAGCAAAAGAAGAGTGGAAGCATTACTAACAAGCATTGTTCAATACTGAAGCCACATTTCACACATTCAGCGATACAGGCCAAACTGTAAATCATATCAAAACTGATAAAAGCATTCAAATCAGAACAATTTGGAATGATTGTGTTTGGAAACACAACCCACACATCACTTAAACTAAAAGTTGTTTTATATTTATTGTTTATATATTTCAGAGCCTAAATGTAAAAAAAAAAATGCTTTTAATTAGACTGTAATGTTTAATGGCTATAATTAATAGGTAAAACTGAGGAAAAAATGCACTTAATAGAGACACCAGTAGCAGTATTGGTATTGGCTACTTAGTAAAATGATGCCATTAAACACATATTTAAAATATACTTTTTTTGTTGTTTATACATTCATTTGGAGTTTTTTTTTTACAGGTAATTACAGAAAAATGTATCCTGACTGGGTAAAGTAATCAGGCCGGTAAAAAAAAAGGTTTTGGCCAGTAAATTTTATCACGTGACCGGCCCTTGGCAGGCGTGGCAAAAAAAAAAAAAAAAAAAAAAGGGCCTAAAACTATTTTTTTATATATTTAAAAAATTGTTTTATATTCACACACACACACACACACACACACACACACACACACACACACACACACACATACACAAAATGTATTTATAACATATTGCCCACATATTTTTATAGATTAAATAATCCATTTCAAATGTATTGTAATGTACTGTAATTGTTAACATTCCCTTTATATGATACTATATATATTAATACATAAACTACAGATTTATGGTGTCTTTAAACAGTACAATCAAGATCACTATTACTATGTCATTATAGTAGCACTTTTTTCCACATTAAAATATAGCACTTCAAGTACTTTAGAATAAAAAAATATACTGTTTTGGTACACATCTAAACACATATGAATGAATAATCCAATCATATGTTTTTTAGCACATTTATAGCCTGGGCACGGTAACCTATAGGCTTTTACTTTACTACTTTTAATAAAAATCCAAACAGAAATTAGTGACATAAAAATCCACAAAAATGTTATGCAAAGTGATCGTAGCACAGGTTTAAGTAATGCAATTATGAAACCGTAACATGGGGTTTTGATTTGTCTTGGGTTTTCATTTTTTCATATCTTTTATTTGTACTTGTTTCATGCTGTTGAGTCTTGCTTCCCTTGCCCTCATGTATTCCTACCATTAGTCCTTTAGATCCATGTGTCATGTTCTCATTGGTTGTCTTTGGTTGCAATAGTCTTGTTCCTTGTTTCTCATTGGTTGTTTGTGTCATGTGACCCTCATTGTCTTGTATAAATAGGCCTTGTGTTTCTATGGTCCCCTGTCGCGTATTAATGTTGTAAAACTGCTGTCTGTTTCATGTCAAGTCTACATCAAGTCTGTTCAAGCCAAGTCAAGTCTTCTTCTGTTTTTGGATTATGTCAGTGTTTGGATTACACACTTGTAAATAAAACTGCACTTGGATTCATCACATCTTGCCGTCTCAGTGCACTATTGTTACAGAAACACTTCTGGTAATTTATTCGAGTACACTTAAAATCAATTTATATCAAATTATATTAAGTGTACTTTAGTAGCACAGTTGGGAAAATGCACTTATATCTATTAAATTGATATATTTTAAATATAATCAATTTAATTTAAATTTAGGATAACTATATAAGTGTACTAACACTGAACTAATTTTTTTAATCATTCAAAGCACTCTTAAGAAATACACTAATAAAGTCCTTCATATATTTTTGCGGTAGTACACTTTATTATGATACACTAAAAATGTATTCAAATATCAGTGGTATTTTGCAATTGCACTTAAGTACTACTGAAGTAGAAATATACTTTTAATCAGTGTATTTATAGTGTATAACCTTTGCTATTTATTAGAACGAAAAATAAGTAAGTTTTTTTTAGCAAATTCAAGTTTTACCTAGTGTTAGTACTGTAGACTATGTGTGTGCATTTGCATGGGAGAAAAAAGTATGTGATTTCCGTACATCATAAAACGTAACTTATCCTATGGTTTTGGTTATTTTGCTGCAAAGGCTGTAAGGACTTTTGAAATAACTGAAATCGTTAATAACTGCCCATCTGTCTGACTAAAAGTGCTTTCATCCCTTCCACATGCCAGCAACATAACTAGAATGCCAGTGTTCATTTTATTTCAGTCAGAGGATGTCTAAATCTGGTTTTTGTATCAGTTTTTGTCATTGTAGGTTTTATATGTCAAGGTATTCTGCATGTTATTTCCCTATGACACAAGGAGGAAGTTGTTGCTCTGCAGTAAGATGTATGATCACAGAGCTGACAAACCAATAAAACCACACCTACTCCATTTCCTGTTCTTAAAAACAGAAACCCTTTGCTGTTTGCAAAATAGAAGAGGAGCCTCGCTAGTACGAAGATCACATCCTTTTTAGTTTTTTTTGGAGAATATTATTTTTTTCTGTATTAGAACCAACACCCTATACTTTCATAATGGGCATCTTCTCATGAGGTTATACAAACCCCCTTTCCGAACCTCAGACGGCAAACATCGGCAGAGATCTCAGAGTTGTGATGGATGTTTCTTCTCTTCATCTCAACACAAGGTGATTAAAAAATAATATTTAATTTTTTGTTATTTTATAGTTATTAGACTTATTTTATGTGGAATACCTGGCGAACAAAAATGAAAAAGGAGTGCTTCTAAACTAGGGCAGCACAACTTTAATGCTTTTTAATGTACATTTTATATTAAACAGTGTTTTTCATTCCTGACAGGAATTAACTAATTTAGTTTTGCCACAAGAAGGAAAGCAAATTCCATGTTTGCATGTAGCTACTGTATCTGTATTGTTTGATCACCAATATTCAAAAGAACTTTGTAATCAAATTACAGTTAAATTGAACTGTCTGTACAAATGATATTTAAGTCATTTGTATGTTATCATTAAATCAACAATATATCAGTTCTCAGCACTGGGCCTGGTTTCACAGACAGGGCTTAAACTAAGACAAGATTAGGCCATAATTTATATTTGATTGTATCTAAACAAAATAAAGCACTATATTTTAAGGTTCGTCAGTGCAAAACTATTACAAATATTATCATTTAAATCCTGACAACAAAAATAGCTAAATAGTAACAGGCTGCTGAAATGGTGAACAGATTTTACCTTTTTCAGTATCAAAAAAAAATATAGCCCACTATTTAATGAAATATTTGATTAAGAATTATGATTAAGATGTAATATTTGTTCTGAATATTGGAAGCATTTTTAGCAGGGTCCCTCATGAGACTGATTGCTTTTACAAAATGGTCTTTTGTTATAGCTTATGTGGGCTGATAGCCAAAAATTCATCACTTGTTTGCAAGGAATATATGTGATACACCCATGTGTAGTCAAAATGTAATTTGAACAGTTGATTCTACACTGAATTATTTATTAATTATCAGGAATGTAAAATGTGTGTGTGTGTGTGTGTGTGTGTGTGTGTGTGTGTGTGTATATATATATATATATATATATATATATATATATATATATATATGTGTGTGTATTATATTTTTTTTATTGCACAATATAATGGAAACTGGAAAGAAAATGACTTTTATTATAAAATAAATGGTGATGCAAGTAATGAATGTGTCCTGATGCGAGGATTCTGACTAATTAAACATGGAAAACCAATCATGATCTAGTTTTTTTGTGTATTAAATTATTTAATTGAGGACAAAATACATTTTATTACCGTAACATGAGTAAAACACCTGGAAAGGCTTTTATTTTATTTTTTTCTGTTGAATTTGTGTTATCTGTTATCAGTTCAGACATAATATTTTTTTCTCTAGTTTAAGTTAGAATTATCTGGTTTTAATAAGACATTTGGTAACTGCACCGAGTTCATGTTTAATTGATTAGGAATCGATTTGATGTCATTTGATATATCATCACTTTAACACTGCTGGCTTTATTTTAACTGTATTTGTGTGATTGCAGATACAAATGGAGTGTAGAAAAGAAAACACACAGACAGAAAACTCCTGCTCCATCAGAAATCACAGACAAGCAAAAACCAACAAGACGGAGAGAGAAATGGAGGCCAAAAATGAGAAACAAACCATTGAATCACAAAAGAAAAGCAGCGGAAAGCCTGTTACACGTGACAGTATGAAGAGAAGAAAGCCGAATCGTAAGTGTTTGTTCATTGTATAATTTTATTTATTATATTTTAGTTTTGTTAGATTTAAAAAGATTAATCTGATTGACTTTCTGCACCTGCCTTATCTTTTCACAGCCGTGTGATTGTGTAATTGACAAGATTTTTTAAATTAAGAACAAAATTAATAATGTAATTGTATATTTCTAGTGTGATCCAGACGGGCCTGTAAGCTTCATTCTGATGTTAACAGTGAGGTGAGATTCGCGTCAATCCCTTCTTTACTGATGTCCATCAGCAGCTGCTGGAGATCTAATCATCATCATCATCATCATCATCATCATCATCATCATCCTCCTCCTACAGTCTGTTCACCTCCTGTCATCTGGAAGCTCATCTGAGCACAAACACACTCAGCAAGAGCTGCTTTCCTGAACTCTTATTGCTCTCATCAATGACTCAAACATTTCACACAGCACCGTTTCTGATGATGCTTTCAGTACAAGAGAGAAGGGCTGTTCAGTTGTACATATATTTCACTTTCTGCTTTTTTGTGTCACCCATTCACTAAGGAATCTGCTGTATGTAGTAAATAACCTTGTCACGATTCATGAAGATGGAACACTTTTATTGGGTTATTTAGTACAATATTAAATTATTGAGAGAAGATTAGATAGATAGATAGACAGACAGACAGACAGATCTATAGGTTTGTTTAACACTCACATGATGACAGACTGCTGCAAGAAAAGCTCAATACTGAATCCTGCAATTTACACTAATATCTGGTGTAATACTAAAACTGTATCTCTTTTTATCATAATCTGCTAAATTTTACAAATTTGGATTTACAAGATAAGATTTAATAACATTTAATATTATCATTAAAAATAACATAGGTCAACCAAATGAAAACTTTCTCTAGGGCTGCTCAATTTAGGCAAAAATCATAATCACGATTATTTTGGTCAATATTGTAATCACAATTATTTAAACAATTATGACAGGATCCAAAACTTTATATAATGATTAATTTAAAGATAGCAATACAGCAAGAGAAAAAAAAAACAATTCTGAATACTTTTATGCAAGTCTAAAGTAGCCTAACAATACTACAGAAATGGAATGTAATTATTTGAATGTAAAATAAAACATCATCTTCACTGTAATAGTTAAACATGCTTTGTTTCTTCTTACAACTACAAACCTCCTTCATTCAAGAGCAGTGAGGGATTTTTCTCTTTGTATTTTTACGTTTTATTCATATTAGGCACAGAGATGACAGAAGGGATATTATGTGTTGCTGCTTTAAGAGCCACACGGATCCGATATACTGATACATGCGTATTTTCATTATCAACTTTTTGATCATTTAAACTGATTTGCGTGTGAAATTAGGCTTTTATGGAGGAGTGAAAGTGCACCGCTGGAAAGGGGGTGCAATAACCGTTTCATCTCGATTACTGCATTTTCATGATCATTTGAAGCAGAAATCAAAATTGAAACTGAAATTCAATTAACTGCACAGCCATAACTTTTTCTGCCAATTCCTATAGTTTACAGTACTGGGAAATATCCCGTGAAGTGACAGCAGCATAGTGTGCACAAACCGGTTTTCTAAGATAAATGGTGTGAACCTCTGACCCAACAACATCAGAGATTTTCTGATTTCAGCTCATCACAAACATTTTCATTTTGTTGTAAAAAGCTTTTTTTTTTTTTTACTAATTTTTTTTTTTTAATAAATGAATGTAAATCTGTTTTGTACACAGACTCCAATGATAGATATATACATAGATTTTTTGTGTACTGTATGTGCCCCATAAAATACAAAAACAGAAATATAGAGAAATTCCTTTATGTCAGCAGATCAATCACGAATTAAACAGCAGGACAAGAGAGAAAGAGGAAAATGGCAAGCAAAGAGGATGAAGGGGACAGAAAAAGAGCCTGAGATGCAGAACTAATTAAAAAATAAATGGACAGATCACCCCAAAAAAAAGTTGTATGCGGGTTTGGACTTGGTTTTCTGTGAGTAGACATTTTAAATGGAAGGATGGCTTTATTTTATTTTTTATAAAATCCATACCTCCATTTAAAAAGTCTACTCACAGAAAACTATAAAAAAGAAAAATAAATCCAATCAAGTGTTTTAATCAAAGTCTTCTGAAGAGACATGATCACTTTAAGATATAGGCTTCCATTCACGATGAACCAGACTCATTTCTTTGTTCACAATTCATTTGAATTCCGTTGATCACTGAAACTATTCTGGCCTTATGTTTTAGTTTATCGTTAAATACCGACATCTAGTAGCCACTCTTAGAACTGTAACATTTAACAGTAGTTTGAGAACTGTTTACAAATGCCATGGTTAAAATACCAATCAAAGGTTAAAAACTTGACAATATATTGTATTTGCTTTACATGTTTTACATTTTGTTGAAAGGTATGGCTTAAGTACTTGAATGTGTTATGCAGTGTGTTTCTGTTAGACAAAATATCTTTACATTATTTTTGTTACTTTGTTACAGTTTCACGAGTTGGTTTACAGTAAAGAGAGTATGAAACGCAAACCACCTTTGACCTTCACTGGGGACTTTGTTTAGCTCGCTTAGAAACACAATCTCAATGCTTTTTGGTTGCTTTGTTCATTTAAAAAAAAAAAAAACATTCAAGAGTTGTCACTGTGTGCAAAATCAGTTTAGATCAGAGTTCAAGACAATGTAATCCAATCCACCAAAACAATGGCTCTAAATACACACCTCTTGGTGGCCTGAACTCTGTTCATTTTTTTTATTGTTCATTACCAATTTTTAACAGTCATTTAAATGACATTAATAAATGTAGTCAAGTACAGTATTGGTCAGCCTGAAAATGTCAATTTTCAACAAACATTATAAAAATATTATCTTTAGATTAATAAGAACGAATACAAAGTTGATTCAAACCCCATAAAGAAAGAAAGAAAGAAAGAAAGAAAGAAAGAAAGAAAGAAAGAAAGAAAGAAAGAAAAAGAAAACAGCGGTAAAAAATAAAATAAGTGTCAAAGTACTTTTCATGCAAAAGACCACCAGGTGGCGAAACTAGATTATCACTGCAAACTAACAAGCCTTTAGACCAGAGACCTGTTCAAAAGATCTGATTATTTTTCTGACTATGTTTATTAATCTGATAAATAGAGTTAATGTGACTCCATTAATGTTGCCATAATTCAATCTTAGAACTAATAAAAATGCAGGATTTAACCTGAACATTTAAATAGAGAAAGTTACAATCACTTCAGCTTTGAATATTATCAGTGCTAAGAGGAAAGATTATCAGAGCCCTTAAACCAAATAATTTAGTTATTCAGTTACACCTGAATGAATGGAACAGACTGTAGAAAGAAAAAGAAAAAACCTAACATGGTCATCCTAGTGTGTATTCATTGTTGAAAAGGGAAGGGAATTTGAGAAGAGGAAGAATTTAAGATGCTGCACTTTCAGTACACTATTAGTTGTGAGTGTATTTTGTGTCCCAAAAAGTGACTCATTTACATAAAGGTAATTACTCTGAGTTTTGGAGACTGTGTTGCTTGCCTTTGAAGGATTACAAATTTTAGAATCTGTTCAAATTGATCAAAGATTAAACATGGGTTATAACAGCATGAACGGAAAAAGTTATGTATATTGTGATTTCTAAGAGCAGACAGCCCAGGCCCTGAAACAGAAACCTTTTGTAACCTCTGGCAGGTTTCCCAAGTTAAGTGTGAATTCTAAGCTCAAAGTACAACTGTGTCCTTTTGTTTAGCACCTTTGCATTTGAATGACACTTGTAGTCTAAATAGATCAAGGCCGGGAAAAATCCTTTTACGAGGCTGATTATCTGTACCACATTTGCATGCTTTGTTTAGCCACCTCTATGTATCCCTCCACTGGAAAGGTATATAAACTGTAATGTCAATTTAATTACTCAGACGACTTTTGATGACTGCAGCGATGAACAGCTAGGATCTCAAAAAGAGAAACTTCTGCTTCCAGATATCCAAAACGTCTCCTGGTCTCTAAGAAAATGTTCACAACTCCTTGTAACAAAAACTTAGAATGCATGAATGAATATGCAGTGGTTATGGAAACATTAATGTTTATTTCTTTTAATGTGGTGCGCTGTCGCCCTTGCTCAAGAAAAATACAGATTTCACTTCATCAGCTGATATAGATTTTATCGACTGGATTCATTTAATAAAGTACTCACATAGTAAATGTTGTCTGAACATTTGAAAAATGAAAAGTGCCACACACAAACTACGCCAATAAAGCACATTAAACTGAATAGAAAATCTGCCTTTAAATCCACAAATGGTAAAACTTTGCAATAAAAAATGTATTGCATTAAAAATGTTAGTTTAGTTAGTTTAGTGTGAGAGGCAGGGCATAATTTAAGCTGTTAAATGTTGAAAATACTATCCCGATACACTCTGTAAATGTGCACGTTTCTCATTCAAAACCAGAAACACTGCATGTCGCAATCTGTGACGAAACCGGCGAGAGCCAATGAAGCTGTAAAACTTGTCGTAAAACATCTTAACGGCAAATTTTTAAATAGTTACTAAAGCTACCGAGGAAGGAGATGCATATCGGGATGAATGCTTTGAATTCGGATCTGTTTTCCTCACAAAACATGACATGAATATCTTGGATTTAAATAAAAAATAAAACACTTTTATAATTTATTATTATAATTCATTTTATTTAATGCTTGTGCATGACAGCATACTAATAAAAGTATGTGCCCCATGGTAAACCAAATAAATATCACATTATAATACTGTAGTTAAATGACCTCTCTCTCTCTCTGTGTGTAAGAATTCTAAGATTATTTGTACTGAGAATAATAATATAAAATATAATTTAATTATAATTAAGTTCAGTTCAATGTGGTTGATTGATTGACTAATATGCTTAATTATAAAAAGATAATGTTTCATTCGGTTTTGACTCGCCATTTCAAATAAATTCAAACAATCCTACATTTCACTATAATTTCTGTGATCATTTAACCATTACCATGCAATATTTTAACTTGTTTATCATGGGTCACATAAAATGCTGTCATGTCACAAGCCTGATGTGGGCCTCACTCCTCCCATCATTGCCACACATAGCCCAGCTCTGGCTGAAAGGGAACATGCCATAACCAACAGGAGGCCAGCAGTGCCATCTTGGGGCCACATTTGGGCCAAGACTGTTTGCTGTGTGTAAATTTAATTTCAGTCATTTGTGTATTGATTGGCACCATTAAATGACAATATCAGCATTAAATCAGTCACTGGTGGATATATTAGGATCTGGTATCAGTTGCTGAAAAACACACATTGGTCAACCAATAGAAATGAGAACCTTGCTTGTACAGAAAAATGTGGATAGTATATCCTGACGGTAGCAGGGTGGAGAAACATTTCAGCAAAACGTGCAGCTGCTCGATAAGCAAATGTGTTAGATGATAAGACGATGATCTAAGACAGAACGCTCAGTACAGAAGAGTAACTGACCGTGTGTTTATGTCTTATGTGTTTAGTCATGATTATGACTAACTTCAGACTCAACTCACTCTGCTGGAGTAAACATCGACACTTCAGCTTAATATCAGGTGATTAAAACATTTTTTTTATTTCATCTTCATCGTTTTTAAACCTAAACAAAACTGTAATGTCTTTATTATATTTTATTCAAATGAAACTGCAAAACTGTACTGAAAAACAGTTATTAACAAATGCCAAACTTCAATTCTAAATTGCTTTTCACCAATTTTTGGCCACAGATAACATGCAAAAACAGGAGGAAGAGAAATAAATGCATGGTGCATGTTCTGTGGAGCATCACCAGCCACAGGAGAATTAAACATTAAAAATGACAACGGAAGAAGACAAGAAACAATCTAATGAATCGGGAGAGAAACAGACACCGAGTCGAGTTCGACGGAACAGCATTCATAGTGGACCACCAAACTGTGAGTATTTATTATGTATAAAATAATATTTCATCACCAGCTGTGTTTCATCCTAATAGCAAAGTACTAGGGCTGTCACTAACAATTATTTGGTAATCGAGTAATGTGTCCAGTACAGATAATCATAATTTAATCTTTTGTAGTAATACAATAGTAAACAATAGCCTTAAAAATGACTTAAAATACATAATAGAAATGAGGCAATTAGTTAATATAAATTGTGTAAAAAAAAAAAAAGCAAGTAATCAGGGTTAATTTGAACAAAACTGTTAAAATGCACAATGTATTATGAACAATTGAACTATTGTACAAATGACTGAAGACCTGGTGATTGTTTTTACATTTTACTGCGTGATCTCCTTTTTTAATATTGACTCAATAAAATTGAATTCAAATGTCAAATGTCCACTTTATCTTTATTTCTTGATGATAGAAAAGCTTAGGGTTTGGGTTAGGCACTGTAATTTCTTGAATATGTGGACATCAAAACTTTTATTTAGAAACCGCGATGAACAGCATATTTGAGAAATATAATAATGTGGTCTCTCATGTTTGCGTAGGTTTATAAATTATTTCCCTTACAAATCTGATAAAATAGTGCACGTCTCTTTCCCAGACAGAATTCTTAACAGCATTATGCTTATGATGATTTTTAACAGTTTAACATGTTTTTAACACGAATACTATAGAAATCAAGGACATGTTACACCCCTACAACGTACTATCCTTCTTTAAATGAATAAAGATTTATCAGTTTTAACTTGCAATGCCTGTTTTTGGTTTTATAGTTTGTCATGATTCAGACAGACCAGGACAGACATTCCCAGATGAGGTGAAATATTTACTGATAATATGCAGATGAACAGAATATCCATTGATGCAGAAATCTGATGTTTTATTAAAAGTTGTGTCTGTTTTCTCTTTAGAAAGCTGCGGTTCCTTTGATCCAAACAGCAGAACACTCTTCATCATGTTCAGTCGTTGAATTGAGAATATTAATGTTACATGTGTTCTTGTCTGTCTTGTCCTTTGCATTGTTCTGTGATTATTGGTTTTGCCCTCATTACCCCGTTATCCCCGTCACCTGTGTTTAATTATTAGTTTGCCTTTATAAGTCTGTCTTTGAGTTGAAGTCCTTTGTCTGTCGATAAAGTTTGTCAAAGTGTGTGTGTGGAAGTTTCCCGTTCATTCTGAAGATTTATATTAATTAAAAGATTATATTTGTTTGGATACAGTCTCCCGTCTCGTCTGACCAGCACAACGTATAACAATTGATCAGTGTATACTTTCTATTGTTTTTATTTTAGCATTATTACATATATATTCAAATTATTATAAGCTATATCAATAACTGTCAAGTTCATAGATGTGTTCAAAACCAAAATAAGAACATGGATTTCTTACAAAAATATTTGATTTAGAGTCCAAAAAGGTGTAAATAACTGCAATGTGCAAAGAAAATTTGATCACCATAAGCATCATAAGAGACAATAGGACATAAAGTATATCATAATTATAATCATAATTGACTGAGCTATTAATGTATCCATAAATCCATAAGTATACAGAGGTATACAAAAAATGGAATGAAAATGAAAAAAAAAAAAAAGAAATACTAAAAAGATACAAAAAGTATACCCAAAAACATAAAAAAATTACAAAAAATAATGATACAAAAATATAACCAATAATATTAAAGAATAAAAAAAATTAATAATACAAAATATAACCAAACATATTTGAAAAAATACAAACAATTAAAAATAACAAAAATATATAAAAATAAATAATATAAAGATAAAAAGATTCCAAAATATATTCAAAGATAAATATATTAAAAATATATTTAAAAATATAAAAAAAATAATAATACTTCAAAAAATAAAACAAAACAATTCCACAAAAGCAAGCAAAAAAAAAAAGTCAACATAAATGCAAACAAACAGAGAAAATGTAACAGTGATAATATCAAACTATGTAATATAATAATCTCATTTATGAAAATTATATCTAACAAAGGAACAAAGACCACAGGAATATATCAAAACATCACCGAAAACAACTCAGAGACAGATCCTTATTGGAGATATAAAGATTTCAAATCAAATCAGAGTTTTCATCTCTGTAATTTTGCAATTGCCAGCACTTTTCCTATTTTGTAATGAAATAAATTTGACTGTAATAAATATGTAGTGCTCCAGGAAAGACGGGATTAAACCTGATTAAAATGTTCAGAAAAAAATAAATAAAAAATCTTGATACATAAACTGCTTGTTTGTGTTTATTTTCACGTTGTACTTTCTCTTTCTCTTGAAACTCTATCCACTGGCTCCTATTCAGATCACATGACAAAATACATAAGCAATCAAGTGACTTCATGTACATTTTATTTACAGCGTCTGTCAAAACTGCCAGAGGTGTTCACTATGAGCTTCGTCTCATGAATATGTGCCAAAATATTTGAGGTTTCATGCAATGTGTGTCAGTCAACAATCTACAGACAATGACAGCACAATCTCTGCTTAAGAACATCTTCTCTTAACAGAACATTCATGTGTGAACTAAATCAATATTTAAATGACTAAACCAGCATTATCAGCTAAATCCAACTTAATGGTATCTATGAAAAACTGTAGCCTAAACACGTTGAGTATACAAACAAATGCACAAATATATAAACAAATCTAGCTTAATTTAAATAAATAGATAATCAAATAAGGGACAAGAATTCCCAGGGTGACTTTCGAACTTATAATTACATTTCAAACAAACAATGTATGCTGTTGAAGGCATCTAAGCTCCACAGGAAGTGCCCTGCAGCTATTAGTTGCTTTCAACAACGTAAGTCAACATCATAACTCATTTGACCGTTCATCGTGCAAATATAGGCAAATTAGTTCAAAAGAAATCGCTTTAGGGTGTCACTGTAAAGCTGTAAAGATGTCAATCTCAAACACAACAGCAGCAGACTCTTTCCAGCTCATCACAAGGTCATTAAAGCATTTGCATCTTTATTTGTTTTACAAATAATTTAAACTCATTTGTAAATTGATGTTTGTATTAGTGAAACTAACACCAAAATCACTGATACATGTCAAACTCCACTTTAACTCTAAATTGCAGATTTTACAACAGAAATGGGTGACAGAACATCAGTGGAAACTGCAGGAATCAAGAAAATGAGCAGCAAAGAGGACGAGAGACAATGTACTGAACCAAGAGAGAAACAGAGCAAGAGACGAGTCAGACGGAGCAGCATTCATAAAATCACACCAAACTGTGAGTGTTCATGATCTTTATGATAAAGCACTGTTACATGTCTTTATTTCATCCTCAACTCTGTTATCTGAATCCTGAACTCATTGTAAATTAAGACAGATATCAGATGTTTGTGATTTCTAGTTTGCCATGATTCAGACAGACCTGCAGGGATTCATTCTGATGATTCAAAGAGAGACATTCACAGATGAGGTGAGATATTAATAATTCAAACTGATGTAGAAATCTGATGTTATACTGACAGTTCTGACAGAATGTTTTCTCTTTTTAGAGCAGCAGTCGGTGTCGCTGCAGTTTTACTGTAATCACTGTTATTACTGCATCTGTCTTATTTATACTATATGAAAAAAATAATTATGAATGTGTGTAAAATATTATGGCTACACTGTTGTCCTTCATTAGATTAACTGCTGATGTATGAAACTGAACATCCTAATTCCCCATGATTTCTGGAGAAAATATTGTATCAATAAACGTTTTATCAATAAAATGATAAAAAAAAAAAAAAAAAAAAACTGATGTGGAATCATTTTTATCATGTGCCGTCAAAATGTGTGCAGTATGTTATTGATTATGATGCGCCACCGTGTGGTAGAGAGGAAGTTTATCGGAAATAATTATTAAAATGACATTTTTCTCTGTTTATCTTAAGATGATGTTGTTTCACTTTATCTTTATTTAGTTTTAACATGCTGAATTGTTGATAACTTTAGAATAGTTAAAACAGCTATTTATTATTTTACTACTAATAGTAAAAAAAAGCTCATTACGGAAGAAGTCAACTTTTAAGGATAAAATGAATCACATCAATGAGCCATGAATGAGTCAGTTCAAAACAAACGTCGAACAAATATTTACATGTTTTCAGATTTCTATTGAGGATGTTACCAGTATAGACGCGCCATCGTGTGGTAAACATGGAACACATAGGGACGTTAAATAAACAGACATATATTAATCTATTTTTTTAATTTTAGAAATGTATACAATTTAAAATGTTAATTGAGAAAAGTTCTGTGAGCCCTGTTCATGGGATCTTTTTCTGATGTAGGTGCCAGTTTTAAACACTAGATGGCGACAGCGGATCGAGCCACAGCTGTTACTTTCACTTTGACTTTGAATTTTATATTAAAGCAGCATGATACTGTTTTATTATTATCATTTTTAACTACAAATAGTGTTTTAAACTAGTTCATCACAGAAGAGTTATATTCAGGTGTTTTCTGTCTGCATGCATTGCATTTCTTATTTTAGGATAAATTAGCATCACGTCATTGGCCAAGGTATGTATTTTTTTGTGCATCTATGATTTTAAATCTATAACAATTTCCAAAAGCCAAACGTCTGAGACAACTAGGTCGAAATGCTTCTATTCCAGATTTTTAACAACAACAATAACAATAACAATAATAATAATAATAATAATAATAATAATAATAATAATTTAGTGAACTTATTTAATTTTGCATGTCATCTTTTTCCTCTTTGAAGCACTGTAGTGGACGTAGTGTCCGTGACGTCACCAGTAGGTTTCTGAAGAGCGATTTTGAAGCTCATAGTGGGTGGGAATCGGCCGTCGCCATCTTGGAATTGCTTCACTACTAGGAGCCCTTCACTACAAAGAGCCATTCACTACCAGGTGCCCCGGGGCCTTGGACTTTGAGGTTGCACCATCCAGCTTGGTACAGAAAACCAAACAACAATTAAAAACAAATTTTATTTTTGTTTAATATTTTTTGTCCAATATAACTTACACAAGGTCTGTTATACTAGAATTTTCAGGGCTCCCTGGCACTTCTGTGTCTGTGAACTATATGAATCCCTGCAAACCTCTTATAGAACCATTGTTCCATCCCTACACAAGTACAGATTTCACTTCATCAGCTGATATGGATGTTATCTGCTGGATTCATTTAATAAAGTAACAAGAGTTTCTGAGAAATCACAAAGAAAAACATTGAAGTGAAACACAAAGATGTGAAATGCGACTCTAATCGATCAGTTCTGTTTTCATGTATTCTGCAGGTTTGAATGGTTTGATCAGAATCCAGATTTCTTTCATCTCCAGTCAATTCTGTGTTTATGATTCTCTCCAAACCTTTGCTCAGTACACTGAAAAAAGTGATTTTGGAGAGTGGTAAATATAATCTGTGGAAACCATATAAAATTTACATGACTATTGCAGCCAGCCAAAGAATTCTAAAGTAATGGGTAAATTCTACATGCTACCCATTCGTCAACAGTAAGAACCATCGCATAGAAAAATGCAGTGAAATATACCCCCAAACCGTGAGTTTTTTGTTGTTTTTTTGCTTTAAATTGCACATGCGTCAGCCCGCGTTTTTGAGTGAGTGTGGGCAGGGCGACGCTGGATCTTCTCTCTGGCTGCCATCAAACAGCAGAAGTGAAGGTAAGCTATTTACATAGGAGTGCTGTATATATTGCTTGTATTTGGCGTTCGTTTGTTTAACATGCCATTACTTGAAATTAAAGTTTGAATCTGTCGCTGGCGTCAACTTGGCCCGGAACTTACTGTACCTTGACTTTGATGTCAGAGTTACTGCCTAAAATGGAGTGCAAAAACCAACAGGACAGAGAGAAAAATGGAGGGCAGAAACGAGAGACTAATGAGTGAATCACAAGAGAAAATCACACAGAGACTTATTAGATGGGAAAGCATGGGGAAAATAAAACCAGACTGTAAGTGTTACGTATGTATTATTTCTAGACTGAAAACATAAAACCACATAAATCCAAAACAATAAGGATAATCTGATTTACATTTGTGATTTCTAGTCTCACATGAAGACATGAACATCAGTCTGTTGAGCTCCTGGACTCTTTTACAGACTCATCTGATCACAATCAAACAGACAATAGTCTTGCACCGCCTCATATTTATGACTGGGATGTTTTGCGTTTATTTAGTATTTATGTATATATATATATTTATATTTATCAAAATATGACTCTATATTTTAACTGTTTTACATACATTTGAAGACAACTTTGTACCTGTAGAGCGACAAAAAAGACAGAAATCTGTTGTTATATTTGGAGTAGTTTAGTATATTTCATCTGGACACTTTCCATATTTAGTTATTAAAAAATGTTGTTTTGCGTAACTTAATTGAAAACAGTTACAAAAGCTGTATCTGTGGCATTACTCTTTGAAACAGTAGCAATATGTAACTTATAAAATACTAATATGTACATTTAAGATAATAAAATGTAGCATTTAAGGTAAATAAAGTACAAAAGTGTAGTTTTTGTACCTTTGGGTATCACATCAGTGGCAAATCTCTAACTTTTCCTGGGATACTGAAATTATAAAATAAAATGTATTATGCTGAAATAATATGCAATGTCTAAAAATAATATCTGCTTGTTGTCTAAACATCCTGCTTAAATAGACTGGTTATGCTGAATTTGTAATATTTTGAAGGTTTTAATCTTTATTTTTAGTAATTTTATTCAGGTACTTTAAGAAAACAGCAATAGCTCAATCATATTCATCAGATGATGATGGTGTTTTAAATCAAGCAAATGTCCAGAATTTAATGAACAGCTGCTGAAAGATGATGTAATTATTTCTGTGCATAAGATGTTCAATCTGAGATTAATTCAAATTGCAGTTAAAGAATACAGTTTGGATTTTATCCACAATTAGAGTTACTGCTGATGTATAAACTTGAAAATAAACATCTAAAGTGTGATTAATGTGATTCATTTCTGAGCAGTATTTAGAATGAGTGATCATGTAAAAATTTTAATGTTACATTTTATTTACCTATTTATTCATTTGAAGTGTCAACAGTAATTGCAAACAACATGTGATTGGGCTGGTCAACACTACAAAAGACAACAGTCTTACAATGGCCCCAGTCAAGGTTGCCAGGTTTTCACAAAGAAATCAACTCAACTGCTACTCAAAGTAAGCCCAAAAGTACCCAATCGCGTTTTGAATGTGGTCTCCCATTGGCATTAGCATTTCAGGGGCTGAATATTACGTAATTTGGGCCACTTCAACCCGCAGTCATGAACAACAATTTGCAAACAACCAACAACAGCCCAATTCTGCAGGAAATTCGTGGACTTGGCAACTCTGGCCGCAGTGGTTTAGATGGTAAACTGTGTGCTGTAGTCATTTTTTTAATGTGATCGACTCGAGTTCGAATCCACCTTTTGCCATTTTTTTTCTCCCTTTCAAATCTCATCCTGTTGGAAGGCATTTTTTTAAATATAAAAATAAAGGAAATAATTGAAAAGTTGAAAATAAGTGTTAGATAGGGTTAGTGTAGGTAGAGAGGACTTATATTGTCCCAATGGGATTGCATCTATTTAATAATTTGAATTTATTTTATAATACACACACAAAACATTACTATTACATACTGTTTTATAATGTAATTATAATTGCTAAAAGTAGCATAAATAGCAGAAAATCCTGCAATTTTAACAATGTAAAGAGAATCCATTGGTTTTGACCTCAGTGTGAATAGCTTCTCATTTTAACATGACTTTCTGTAAAATATGTAGTTTAACCAAGCAACAGATACAGAGTTCCTGAGACAGACATCTCCTGGTTTTGGACACAGAAAGTGGTTCTTTTGTAAACAAACAGACTGATGCTGATGATTTATTTGTTAGTCTATTTAAATATAAATAAACAAATCCATTTTGATTCATCACTCATATTCCCACGTCCATGACTGTATATGATGCAGATTAAACTGAGAAACTGAGTTTGATTGTTTGATTGGTGGAGTCACTGATATTTCAGTCTATTTCAGAATCTGAAGTGTCGCTCTATACTGGAGATCAGCAATATTACAGCTCACAACATCACATCTACATCACAGCATTTACTTTAGAAAAGATTAATAAAAATCTATTTTACCATTATTATACTGTGTCCTTAGATTAATTACTACACCCATCTCTCATTTTTACTGATTTTAATTTTAAAAACCATTATATTTCTTAAACAAAGTATATTACGGTCATGAGAATCTTTAATATCCATAATAAAATTCTGACACACTTCAGCAAAGAAAATTTGGAGGTAAAAGTTAAAGTATTTTTTACTCTATAGTCCGACTCCTCTTCATTAGCATTTCTGACACTGAATTAAAGCTAAACATGTCAAAAACATACATTTTTTTTATTATAAAGTAATTAGTGTTAAATAGTGCTATAAATAAAAGTATTGTATTGTTAGAGTAGATACAGTATATTTAAGTCTATGAGTTCAACTCACAGCTGCAGAATATTTTTATATAAATCTTTAAAAGTCAACTTTATAGAGCTATTGTTCAGTAACTATTTACAATAAGGCTCCTGCTTTGAAATGATACGCATTGTAAAAAGTACTACACAAATGTGAAAAAATAAATTAAATAAACCAAAGTTTTTCACAGCAAAAGCAATGAAACACATGTACACATCTCACTTCATCAGCTGATATGGATGTTATCTGTATTATCTAATAAAGTAACAGAGTTTCTTTAAAAAAAACACTAAACACACATTTTAATTTTAAACATTAATGAAGTGAAACGTAAGATGTGAAAAACATGTGAAATGTAAGTCAAACTGCTGCTATTAATCAATTAGTTCTGCTGTTCTTTAAAAGTATTCTGAAGGATTGAATGGTTCGATCAGAATCCAGATCTCTTTCAATTCCAGTCAATTCTGTGTTAATGATTCACTCCGAACCTTTACTCAGTATTTCATCTCCTAAAACAGCTTTCTCATGTGCTTTATCTCTCATTTCACAGATTTTCCAGATTCATATTAAATGAAGAGAATGATTTCTGTTCTTACCAGAGACTCTTTCTGGATTCATCTGTCAGCTGATGATGATGATGATGATGAGGATGATGTTTCATATCAAGCAAATCTCCACCATCTCCTGATTGAACAATATATGCAAAAACAGTTCAGTCATAAACTGTGTCTTATTATGTTTTCCTCATTTAAAATCTACAGAAAGAAGTCAAATAGATAACTGAATGACATTCATTAAATTAACATGAACGATTGTCATGTACTGATACAAAAAGAGAATTTAAGGCATTGTAAATCAAATACTTTTCAGTAAATATGTGTCATATTTATCACAATACATTGGATATTAACTAGTTATTATTGTCCACTAGATGGCGCAAATAGATTTTCAAACCAGAAGAGAAATCAGAGATCTGAAGCTGAATGGCTTCATTATACTGGTCTTTGAGAGGAATGAAGAGCTGATGACACGGATTTGATAAAATAAAATAATATATATTTATACTTCTTGTGTTACAGGCTTGCAAACATTGTGGGGAAAGCTTGAAAAGTATCTTTCCCTGTTTCTGAATGGTCATCATTGGTATAAGACGCAATAAAGACTGCAACAGATTTTACTAACAGACCTACCAATCTCTGTGTAATAATAACAGAACTCAAGTCATTTTCAACCTCCTGTAAATTGCAGGTGGAAGTTGTCATTTTGACCTCTTTTACACAATAGTGGATTACTCAATGACATAAGACCTTTTTCCTGAACACGAAAGTAAGTCCGACTCTTAACTGAAAAAAAAATGCTTTGCATTTTCCGGTCTGCATTGTTTCTAGTCAAATTAGGGTATATTCCGAGCTAATAAACTAATGTTAAACCTATTAAAATGTTTTTAAAAAGCACATAGGCTCCATGGCGCCATCACTTGGCAATGTCGCAATTTGTTTTTGACAAATGTCGACATTTGTCAGTGCCTCACTTTAATAAGTGTGTAGATGACACGAAGCAGCGGAAGGTAGCTACATTAAAAACAGTTGGATGCTATTTGAATGGGTTCCTATGGAAACCGGAACAGAAAAGCATTCAATCTGACGTTAGAATTCGTAATGGCGGCGCTCATCATTTACTCATGAAAAAGGTCTATAAGTCTGTGACATATTTAAAAGTCCACTGAAGTGCCTTGAAACAAGCAGCGTTATTCTATGTGGTGATGTACTTTTAACTGAAACAAAAACATATCGCCCATCCCCGCCCACTTATTTTGAATAGCCATTCGCGCATATGATCTGCTTCGTGTTATTGCGTCTCTCTGTAGGGGGCGGGACGCCACGGACTCTAGAGAGCATCTGATTGGACAGAACGTTAGTAAGTTTTGAATGCCCATATCTTGTAAAAGCGAATTTTGTCGTTGTTTTGAAGCACACTAGCAAAGTCCTTTTAAGACAAGTCATGTCACTCGGCGGCCATCTTTGAAACGCCTTTCGGGCATACAAAGGGGGGGGGGGGGATTTAACCCATCCAAGTGCACACACACAGTAGTGAACACACACACACCGTGAACACACACCCGGAGCAGTGGGCAGCCATTGCTGCGGCGCCCGGGGAGCAGTTGGGGGATCGGTGCCTTGCTCAAGGGACTCACCTCAGTCGTGGAGAGAGTGCTGTACATTCACTCCCCCCACCTACAATCCCTGCCGGACCTGAGACTCGAACCTGCAACCTTTGGGTTACAAGTCCGAATCTCTAACCATTAGGCCACGGCTGCCCCCTCAAGTGCAGCTCCTATCTCTTTGAATGGGGAAACATCAAATTCTCCAAAACTAAAATAGTAAAACTCAATAAAACTAATATAGCGTTTTTTCCGCGCAAGTCGCGTCCGGTGTGAACGCATCGTCAGAGCGCCGACTGTTTCTATAGCAACCGGGACTTCTAACTGCAGCTGCAGCGACACGCTGACTTTACTCATCAACGATTGGCTCTTTCACTAAGAAGGCGGGGCTTTGCGGCCATGATGACCTTTGCATTTTTCCCCATTCAAAACTACACGAGTGACATGTCTTGGGTATTCTATAGTCTTTGACACTAGCTTATAGATAATCTTAAGGCTAATATATTCATACTAAAAGCCAAAAAACTTTAATTTTGATTTCAGGGGGACTTTAACATTTTGGCTTTCATCGTACATGCTTATCTTTTTAAAGAATAAGTTACTGATATCAAACATTTGAGCTGGGTACGTTTCTGAAATTTATTTGACTTGACAGGGAAATACCCGATAAGGATTTTATTTCTATTAATTTTTTTCAGCCAAAACAAAGATACACAACTACAACATTATTTGAAACCAAATTTTAAAGATTTAGTTAATTTTACACTTCATAGCATCACTTGCATTAAACAGAATTTAAGACACTAGAAAATAAAAGCGTCAGTAATAGTGTTTTGCATTTCTTGTAATACACCGAAACAGAAACAGTTGTATCATCTTTGTCCACTAGAGGGAAACTATTAAATGACAAACTAACTAAACTTATAATTTTCATATCATTAAAAAAGCAAGCTTGAACAAACTTACTATTTTTTTATGTTCACTTCTCATCTCTGTTGCACTTTAACTTGTGTCTGATCCACTCTAAATAACACTCACAGGTCACTTAATATGATACACCTGATCAAAATATCTAATCAGCCAATCACATGGCAGCAGGGCGACACGCGTCAATCTTAAAACCACGCCCACCGGAGGAAAACACTCCAACACTCTTCATTGACTTTGTATTGCCAGACGCTGACTCCTGGTCATTTCTGGCTTATAACAAAAATCTAGCGGTGACAGTAAACATTCATTATTTAACCATGTCAAAGGATTATGACAAAGGAAAAGGAGGAGATATATTGAGGAACTACGTCAGTGCTCCTTTTCCATACCTTCCTTTTGTTGGAGAAATTATCTGAATGGCCCAACGTGAAATACCACGACATCTACAACTTGTGTCCTTAAACACTCGTTTTTTTAGGTCGACAGCTTATAAAAATATAGTTCTGTGTTTTTAGCTTGTTTACAGCAGCTTTTAGACATTGTTCTGTTTTTTTTTTTTTTTTTTTTTTTTTTTTGTTATAAATCAATAAAAAAATAACAAAGTCAATGGAGAGCGTTGGATTGTGATTGTGGCACTCAGAAGAATCACTGAATTAAATATTTAATCTTTATTTGAGTAACTTTTTGTATATATATATTTTAATTACTGTAGGCTACACTTTTTTATTTAACTTTTAGGTACAACACATTTTAACTTTATTTACCTGCATGTAAGCACAGTGCAGTGTTAATGTTCGAACCATTTACAATGTTAAAGTGGCTGACCACAATAAATATTCTTAAGAATAAAACTGCCTCATTTTTTAACTGTGCAGAGCTGATTCCAATTGTCAAAGCAGAATTGTGCAAGTTTTAAAGTTAAGACATCCAAAATAAAAAAAAATGTCAGAACTGTCATGGAGTGGAGCCAGGAGAAACTTGAAGGAAACCGGAGTATAAATGGCAAAACGGGAACATGAAACTAAAGCAGCAATACAAAGAAACATAAACCACATTAATCACCAACAAGGGGAGTGAGGAAAAGAGCACTATTTATACAAAGGCAACGGGGACTGGTCACATTAACAAGATAACAAGGGGAAGTACAAGTATGGGCAAGACTGAACCAAACTAAACTAAACTAAAAGGGGGAGACTAGGAACAAAACAAATACACTAGAAACACAGGGGGAAAACACTAGGAAAACATGACATAACAGGACACAATACTGACAAGCGATAGGGGACAGATTTGGCATTCTGCAGGCATTTTACTCATATCCAAGTTTTGATAATTCGGCTACTTTAATACTTCACTTACAACTTATTGTAAAAATAATCAATATTATTCTATTAATGATCCGGCAAGTTTAATATATGATGATGATCTGACGTTGAGTCAGATAATATGACCTTACTGTCTGGACTTTTTTGCTTTTTGGTCGACCCACTTTTAACAGGTCTCAGCAACCCATGACTGTGGCGGGAAATGTTTGTGTCAAAACTCACACTAACCCACATCCTCTAGAAATGTGAGAGAATGTACATGAGAAATACATGAGAAAATTCATGAGAATGTATTTAGTGAAATGTTTGCAACTTATATTGTTTGGTTCCACTAGGTCTCAGGAAATACCAGAAAAACAGAATTTGTCATATAGCAGCTTCTAACTGGAAGTTATTGAATTATAACCATAGGAAGTCCCATTGCCCCATTCCCCTTCTTTCCCCCCCTAAAAGTGCCCTTGTGAATTTCCTTTGCAAAAACAGGTTTTGTAAAGCACATTACCCCCAGAATCCAATTTTACTTTTAGCACTTTTACTTTTGATTGTTGACTCAATTATGTTTCATGTTTATGTTTGCTTAAGTAGTAATACACAAAATGGCATAAGCGAATTAGACCAAATATCACATTTTGTGTTTTATACAACCAGTTTTTTCTTTCAGGAAACACAAGACACAAGATTGTTGTCTCCTATCCTCTGCATCAGCGTCCTTCCTGCATCAGCCCGAATCACTAGCTTCACTATCTGAGCTTCAGAATTTCAAACAAAGAATATCTGTTTATAATCACAGCCCTGTAATAATATCCATGTATATTTGCTGAAACACTTCCTGCACTTTACTGTCAATAGTCAATACATAGTTTGGCAGATTGTTCTGGGTGCTTTCACATTTTAATGAATGAAATACGGTTTACAATAAAAGACACATGGATTCGTGACTCAATGAATCTTACTCTATACCTTTGACTGTTTCTGTGCATTCTGGAATATATCTTTGACTGAGATGACATTCATTTCCAGGTCTCTTAGTTTTCCTCTTTCCTCAATGCGGTTTTGGCCAACTTATCCACCTCCTCATTCCCTTCTATCCTTACAGGGATCCATATAAATTCTACACTTACTCCCATTTGATTGATTCTATATATATTCAGCAAAATTTCATACAGAATATCCTGTCTTGATGCAGAAGACCCACTTTTTAAACTGTTTAAGGCTGAATATGAGTCTGAACATACAACCACACTTATGGGCTGAATTTCCTCCACCCACTGCATTGCCATTAAAATTGCCATCATTTCTGTTGTAAATACGGATACATTATTACTTAACCTCTTAACAACACTATGTTTGAAATATGGAATGTATATTGCTGCTCCTGTGTCCCCGTTATCTGGATTTTTTTGACCCATCTGTATATATTTGGAGTACAATTGAAATATTTTTGTTGCAAATATTGATCAACTATTTCCTCTTTAGTCATACACCTATTCTTATCATTGATTTTACTATGCAACTGTAGATCTACTACCGGCATTTGAAACAACCAAGGAGGTATAACAGGTATTACTACAGTTGGGCTTGTTTTAATACAATCAATTCCTATTTCCTTGGCCTCCATATCTGCATTCCACCCAAAACTCCTGTACTTAGTGTGCTCATGTTCCCAACACTTTTGGAGTACTTCTTTGACTGGATGGGTGTCTCCATGCCCCCTTACAGAATTCCAATACAGTGTGTCATCTTTAGCTTAAGTGTCCTAAATTTTAATGGCATCTCTGCCATTTCCACCTGCATTGCTGAGACTGGCGATGTGCAAAATGCCCCGCTTCCTATCCTTAATGCTTGAGACTGAATGAAACTAACTTTTTTTTAACAAAGATTCTGATGCTGAACTTTAAGCAATATTACCATAATCAATAATTGGTCTTCTCATTGCGCAATATACTCTTTGTAATGCCTGGCGGGTTGCACCCCAGTCTACCCCTGCTAAACATCTTAAAATATTTATTCCTTTTTTACATTTATCTTGAACTTTCTTTATATGGGACGCAAAAGTTAGCTTTGTCCCTGGTGGTGCTCCATTGATCACTCCATTTTGTACATGCGTGTTATTTTCACGTTTAGAGGAGGCAAAACGTGACACTCACACGTTTCCTCGAATGGACCAACGTGTCTATTACACGCTTTGACGTGATACCGGGTTGGATGATGATGGTGTTTTATATCAAGCAAATGTCCATAATCTACTGTTTGAAGAATTTAATAAACAGCCTCTGAAAAATGATGTAATCATTTCTGTGCATAAGATGTTAAATCTGAGATTAATTCAAATTGCAGTTAAAGAATACAGTTTGGATCTTATCCACAATTAGAGTTACTGCTGATGTATAAACCTGAAGATAAACATCTAAAGTGTGATTAATGTGATTCATTTCTGAGCAGTATTTAGAATGAGTGATCATGTAAAACTTTAAATTTTACATTTTATGTACCTATTTATTTGAAGTGTCTACACTAAGTGCAAATAGCCCGCCAACATGTGATTGGGCTGGTCAACACTACAAACGACAACAGTCTTACAATGGCCCAAGTCAAGGTTGCCAGGTTTTCACAACATAACCCACAAAACTGCTACTCAAAGTAAGTTTTTCACATATAAAAATAACTGAAATAATTGAAAAGTTGAAAATAAGTGTAGGGTTAGTGTAAGTAGAGAGGGCTTATATTGTCCCAGTGGGATGGCATCCATTTAATAATTTGAATATATTTTATAAAACACGCACAAAACATTATTACTACGTACTGTTTTATAATGTAATTATAATTGCCAAAAGTAGCATAAATAGCAGAAAATCCTGCTTTTTTAACAGTGTAAATAGAATCCATTGGTTTTTGGCTTCAGTGTGAATAGCCTCTCCAATTACACACAGTACATTTTAACATGACTTTCTGTGAAATGTATACAGAGTATACAGAGATACAGAGTCTCTGAAACAGAAAACTCCTGGTTTTGGACACAGAAAGTGATTCTTATGTAAACAAACTGACTGATGCTGATGATTCATTTGTTCGTCCATTTTAAAATAAATAAATAAAATCCTTTTCATTGAACGCTCATTCCCACATTCATGACTTTATATGATGCAGGTTATACTGGAAAACGGAGTTTGATTGTTTGGTTGGTGGAGTCACTGATATTTCAGTCTGAAACTGTGAAGATTGGAGATCAGCAGTATTACAGCTCACAACATTCATCTACTTTAGAAGAGATTAAATGAAATCAGTAAAATGTGGTGAATAAATCAGTAATATACATTAACATGATTTTCATCAATTTCACCATTATGCTGGGTCCTTAGAATAATTACTACACCCCATCTTTAATTTATACTGATTTAAAAACCATTATATTAAACAAACAAAGTGTATTACAGTCATGAGAATCCTTAATATCCATGATAACATCTCACATTCTGACACACTTCAGCAAAGAGAGTTTGGAGGTAAAA
Organism: Garra rufa; assembly: GCF_049309525.1. Lineage (NCBI taxonomy): Eukaryota > Metazoa > Chordata > Actinopteri > Cypriniformes > Cyprinidae > Garra > Garra rufa. The sequence continues at coordinate 29,728,363 of NC_133361.1, forward strand.
GTTAAAGTATTTTATACTTTATAGTCCGACTCCTCTTCATTGGCATTTCTAACACTGAATTAAAAGTGATATTTTGTGGCTGATGTAACCAAGTGTCAAAAACATACAATTTTTTATTAAAAAGTTATTAGTGTTAAATAGCGCTACAAATAAAAGTATTGTATTGTTAGAGTAGATACAGTATATTTAGGTCTATGAGTTTAACTCACGGCTACAGAATATTTTTTATATAAACTTTTAAAAGTCAACTTTATAGACCTATTGTTCAGTAGCAATTTACAATAAGGCTCCTGCTTTCAAATGATATGTATTGTAAAAATACTACACAAATGTGAAAAAAAAAATGAAATAAATTTTACAGCAACAGCAATGAAACACATGTACAGATCTCACTTCATCAGCTGATATGGATGTTATTTGTATTATTTAATAAAGTAACAGAGTTAATTTGATTAAAATCACATTTAAATTTTAAACATTATTGAAGTGAAATGTAAGATGTGAAAAAGTTTGCTGATTATCAATTAGTTCTGGTGTTCTTTAAAGTATTCTGAAGGTTCGAATGGTTCAATAAAATCCAGGGCCCGTATTCATGAAGATTCTAAGAATCCTCTCAGAAAGCTTTTATTTTAGCTTAAAAACTCCTACGTAGGAGTTTTAGCTTAAGAGTGATTCAGGATCAATCTAAGAGCAACTCTGAGCAAAGAAAAGACAAAAACTTTTATCTTAGTGTGGAGGCGGGGTCGATCCCGTTGCTAGCGATGACACAGCATTTTAAAGACTGTGATTGGTTGGTTGTCCAAGAAGGAAATAAAAGAGTACTTTTAAGTGTAGGGTCTAGTTTAAGCCTTCACTTTGAAATTATAGGCATCATTTTTCCTGTTTTACCGCAACACACATATTATATAAGTTTATATATTTTATATGTTTATATATATATTTTTTTTTTACCATGCTGTTAATGTTGTATTTAATGTATTTGATAGGTAATGAACAGCAGCACATTAAGGTTGTGAAAGTGCTGTAATTGTTTGTGTGATCTCTTTGCTTATAGAAGGTTGTGAACATACCCAAATTATTACTGCTGCATAGTTGCATTGTTTCCAGTTGCCAAATAAGTTCATGTAATAAATGTAGTGATTTCTTCCATTTCTGCACTATGTCAGAGATGTTAGCATGTCTCTAACAAAATCAGTCACAAACATTATCTCTGCACAATCTCATGTGTAGCATCAATGAAATCACTGTCATGCATTGTGTGCAAATATTCCATTGCCCTCCTCATGTTTTGTCAGTGTTATCCACTGCTAAAGAAACTCTTAAGCCTCTTAAAAGTCCTCTTCCCTACTCCTAACAATTTGGACCTTAAGACCTCTTTTATGGGTTAAGATTCTTTCTGAATTACTTTTTTCTTTACTAGGATCTTTTCTTTAATTTTAAGGGAAAATGCCCACTTTTCTAAGAATTCTCTTAGAATTTTGTCACTAGGAGCAACTCTTTGCACTAAGATTCTTTATGAATACGGGCCCAGATCTCTTTCATTTCCAGTCAATTCTGTGTTAATGATTCACTCTTAACCCTTGCTCAGTATTTAATCTCCTAAAACAGCCTGTGCTTTTGTGTATTGATGCTGTTTCTGACAAGAATAGTCACTTTGATTCTCAGCTTTCTCATGTGCTTTAGCTTTCAGTTCACACATATCTCCTCTCTGTTTTTCCAGATTCACAGTAAATGAAGAGAATGATTTGTGTTCTTACCAGAAACTCATTCTGGATTCATCTGTCAGTGGCGCAAATAGACTTTCAAACCGGAAGAGAAATCAGAGCTCTGAAGCGGAATGTGAATCATAAGGGACACATAGCATAACGAGACTCTCATCACACACATCTGATGTTTCTGAATCATATTACAGGATCAGTGTCATATAATCAGCTTCATAAAACTTTTTTTTTAAAGGAATGAAGAGCTGATGCAGATTTGATCATATAGAAATGTTAATAGGCATATAATATATATCTTTAAAAATTCTCAGGTTACATGCAAACATTGTGGGGAAAAAGCTTTGTGTTTCTGAATTGTCATCACCAGCATATAACGCAACAAAGATTGCAAAAGTCAACAGATTTTACTAACAGACCTACCAATCTATGTGTAAAAATATGCTCAAGTCATTTCACCCTCCTGTAATTTGGTTCTAAATCTCAGGTGGAAAATTACATTTTGACCTCTTTTAACCAGAATAGTGGATTACTCAGTGATTATATACGTCCGTGACATTTAACATTTTGGCTATTATCATACATGTTTATCTTTTTATCAGAATGAATTACTGATGAAATCAAACATTTGAGATGGGGAAGTTTCTGAAATGTAGTTTGCTTGACAGGGAAATACCCTATAAGGATTTTATTTCCATTCATTCTTTCTGTTCAACAGCCAAAACAAAGATACACAATTTACAAATTCTGAAAATTGATTTAATTTGACACTTCATAAAATAGAATTTAAGACACTAGAAAATAAAAGCATCAGTAATAGTGTTTTGTGTTTGTTGTAATACACCGAAATGGAAAAAGATGCAGTTATCATTTTTGTCCACTAGAGGGAAATTATTGAATGTCTAACTAAACTTACCATTTTCATATCCTAAAAAAATGTAAGCTTGAACAAACTTACTATTACTTTTATGTTCACTTCTCATCTGTGTTGCACTTTAACTTGTGTCTGATTCACCCTGAATAACACACAGTCACAGCTCACTTTATTAGATAGGCCTACACCTGATCAAAATATCTATTCAATCAATCAATCACTGTATAGAGACAGAGCGACATGCGTCATAATCTGAAAACCACGCCCAGCGGAAGAAACAGTCCAATGCTCTCCATTGACTTTATATTGCGAGAAGCTGCCTGCTTGTCATTTCTGACTTATAACAAAAATCAGAAAAATGTCTAAAAGCTGCTGTGAGACAAGGTGTACGGTGACAAGTTTTTTTTTTTTTTTTTTTTTTTTACCTGTATGTAAGCGCAGTGCAGTGTTAATGTTTGAACCATTTACAATGTTAAAGTGACTGACAACAATAAAAATTCGTATTAAGAATAAAATTGCCTCGTTTTTTAACTGTGCAGTGCTGATCCCATGTAATTATTAACAACTATTAACCCGAATAGTGGGAAATAATCTAAATTTACCAAAGCAGAATTGAGCAAGTTAGAAAGTTGAGACATTCCAAATAAAAGGATATGGGGGACAGATTTGGCATTCTGCAGGCATTTTGCTCATAAGTTTTGATAATTCATATGTAGGCTACATACTTACTTTGTATTGTAATAATGATCAATATAATTCTGTTAATGATCAGGCAAGTCTAATAGATGATGGTGGGATGATGGTAAGCCTGAAGTGAGTTTGTTTGAATCTGATCTTACTTTCTGGGCTTTTTTGCTTACAGTTTGGTCGACCCACTTAATGTCGTCAGCGCCACATTGGTTGCTGTGGAAGAAAGTTTGCTCAACACAACTGATGTGGTTTTTGTCAAAAAAAAAATGTAATGTGTGCTCTTATTTGTTTCATGAAAGGAAGTGACACAAAACATGTAAGTGTCAGTGGCAAGCGGTGACTTTTTTAACAAGTAAAAAAGTTTTCCAAGTAAAAACAAACATCATTTACACCTGTTATAACACACAATATTCAGAGGGTGGGGGGATTCCCGCGGTCTATCTGTCTCTGCCATAGACTGTAAAAAAAAAAATATGGACGGAGAGTCCGTGACATCATCCGTAGGTTCCTTTAGAGCGATTTTGAAGGGGATGCACTTCCAGGGGTTTCAGAACAGTCTAATCGATACTGCATCACCAGGCAGGCGTGGTCTGTTTGAGAATTTGCATACCTCACCGATCATGCGCAGTTTGGGAAAAGCCATTTGCTTCAGATACCTCCATGATCGCAGGTGTTTTGTGTCAAATACTTTTTATACTATATAATTCCAGATACCTGTCCGCGATCGCAGGGGTTTCATACCCTTCAAATTTACATTCATATACAGTACCATGAAATACCTGTCCACAATCGCAGGGGTTTCGTACCCTTCATATCCTCAGAAATTACTTACTTACTCTTACTCGTTGTCTTATACAACATTCTAGTCAAGATTTAAAAAGAAGTTTAAACCTGCTTTTTAAAGAAAGCAGTTTAACTGTTCAGGACAAACAAGGGACTCAACTATCACTAAACAAAAAAAAAACACAGCTGTGGATCATTCAGGTAAAAACACAGTATTAAGAATCAAATGCATGTTATCTTTTATAAATTAAAAATTAATTAAAACTATTATTTTCTCTTGTGGATTTAATGTAAACATCTTTTATGTGAAATATTCAGGTAACTATAACATGCATTTTGAATGATCTCTCTTATTTTAGTAAAACAATTAACATTTTGCAGATTCTGTAAGGTGTACGTAACTGTAAACCTAAACTGTATTTTTTGTTTATTTGATCCCTCTTTCATGTCTTTCAAATAAATGAGCAAGTCGTAACTGCGGCAAATGCAGGTCTGCACAGACACCAAATGATAAATTGTATTTTATTTGATTAATTTTATTTTTAATGCAGTTCCAGGCCACATCAGTTAGAATGTGGTTCTTTGATTTACCATGGATTCATTTACATTAAGGCACATTTCGGTGCCGGATTGTCCAACTGTTTCTATCATGTACAGTAGTCGCTACATGCTTTGTTTTTACAGATTATTTGATGTGTACTGAATATTTATGTTTTGATCTGTGAGGGACGTTTACTGGCAAGTCTACAATCCGCCACACCAATTTAAACATATAGCGTTCAGATGAAGGGGTTAGAAACGGGACAGATAATAGCTGGTAACTTCTAAACTGATGTTTTTTGATATAAAATTCTTAACGTAAGAAACATCCACTGGTCCAACAGCAAAAGCCAGTAGCCTGGGTGAAGATGTTTTTTTGTGTTCAGACTTTTACTCCACTTCTGGAAATTCACTTAATTTATCAGGATTCCGTTTCAGTTTTAGCTAGATCTGTCCTCCTTGTATATTGCAGATTATGTAGATTTCACAAATTTGGCAGTTCTGAGTAAAATGATGTAGGTTACAAGTCTAGTGTAGTTTAGTTTTCTTAGTCATTTCCCAAATGACCTAGGCTTATGCGGTACAAATGAATCACTCAAACGGTTTTAAAAATGACTAATAAAATTTAGTTGGTCTGAATTACTCATCTCACCTAGACAGGGTACAATGTTATATTACTTTCCTGTAAACTGATTGTAATGCAGGACTCGACGACAGCGTGGTAGATCCAATCGCAAGCTTTATTAGACAGATCGCGGTCAGACAGGCAAGGTCAATATCCAAACAAACAGTAACACGAGGGCAAGACAAAAGAGTAATCCAATAGACAGGCGTCGCTCAAAATCCAAGTGAGCAGTCCAAAGTATCAAATTAAACAAAACAATGAAACAAGGAAAAACTATGACCCCTTGCCTCCTCATACATTTATAAGATTTTTAAACAAAATAAACAAATTGTACGATTTATTTTCACACAAAATCTGTTGTTCCATAAATGTTCAATACACATATATATATTTTTCTGCAAGTATACATTTTAGGCGCAGTGAAGGTGTGCTTTTAGCCTCATTGTACCCCACTATTTTGAATAAATGTTTGCAGGAATTTCCCTCATTGAAAGCTGTCAAAACTGTGAGATACACGCAATTCCCCACCATAGCAGGACCCTTATTAAATACACTATATTGACTATACTGAAGTTTTGGGGCACCCCTTTCTAATGAACTGGTTTGACTACTTTATTTTTTCTACTTTGACTACTGTTTAGAGTAAATTCCATGAGTACAAACTCTAATTTTCATTCAACAGTTTGGACAGGACCCTTTTCTATTTTCTAACATGACATGACAAATAATTTATTAATTATTTCAAATATACAAAATGTAAAATAATTAACTTCTTATTTAAAATATAAGATTAATATATAATGAATATATACCAAATGAATTTATATGTATAATGTATTGCCCACAAATTTCAAATATATTCTAATAATACATGTTAATTGTCATGTATCTGGTCTATCCTGTCATTATGAACTCTTGCACCACACATCATGGACTTCATTTCCCACAAGCCACTGCTCTAATCACTGCATTCACTACTGATTTACTGATTACTGGTCACAGCTGCAACTCATCACACTGTCTGCATTTAAGCCACTCACACACACAGCCACCTTGCGAAGTCTTATTGTTCCCATGGTCGTAATTCTAAGCATTTATCTCTGTGTTGGATTCTCTGTGTATGACTCTGGACTGTGTACCCCGTTGACGATTCCTGCTACCTGCCATTGCGACCATTGCCTGTCTATTGAACTGTTTCCCGGATTACCTACGTTGTTCCTGTTTTCTGGTGATTATTCCTGCATGTTGACACTTCTCAATAAAGCCTTGCAAATGGATCCGCACGTCTCTGACTCCTCCTCGTGACATTAATAATGTTAAATGTTAATATGCCCACTATAATCTATAATGATTATGTAACTCATAATCATATTACTTTTTTTTATTAACTATAGCCTGGTATCAGTATTAATGATGGTATATAAAAATCCACTACAATTTTAAGAAGAGAATCTTGTGTAGAATTGCAAGAGTCATAGGCAGATTAACTATATGGGCAATTGAGCAAATCCAGGGGGGTGTACCAAACAAACACTGCTAATCAATTATCCAATTAACCAATTAGAGTGTAGATGAGTGAATTTGTAATTTTATTATGATTATTATTTATGATTATTCTCATTTATTAGGCAAATAACAAACTGTAACAAATACATAATCTTTAATCACACATTAAAAAAAAAAAAAAAAAAACTTAACCTTAACCTTTCTATGGGATGATTTTAGACTCAAAATGATTAATAGATTCATGCACAATTATGTACTGCATACATTGTATGCATGTATCTTACTAACCACCATCTGTATTATATTTCTCCGGACAGAGGTGAATAGTCAAACTAAAAAGAAACAAAGAAAACACAATGTAACATTCACAAAACTGGGAGCTGTTGCTATAGTCAATCATAATTTCAGAGCTCTATTGATAACGTCCTTTCATATTTGTTGTGTAAGCGCTAAACTAAGAGTCAACCTACACTCAGAGTGCGTCAATTCAGAGTTGAAGTTGATGTTCTCAATTTGTGTTGTAAGAACCCATATAATGAACACATAACGAAAGTTAGAGTCATATAACGCTTTTGTGGTGCGATGAAAGACCGTGTGAAATAGAGAAGTGCTTGAGTGAACCTAATCAGCCTGAAAGGCATTTTAGAAAAGTCATAAAACTCTTAATTAATGTCCGTCTGTCACTAATGTCATAAACATTTAAGAGTTTGGCTATAAACAGAGTTCTTCTCTTGTTCTCTATGACACTTTAATTACACTCATTGTAGACCCTAATTTCTGACTAAATGCTGTAGGATCTTTGAATCGTTCTATGTCTCTTTTATCCTCACAGGTGAGAAACATTTAATACTTTTACTTTTAAAGAGCTTGAAATATTTTCATATGGATATCTGGATTATTTGTTATTTTATCAGTAATGTCGTAATAGCTGCCAATTCTGTGATACTAAATGTTTGTAATATTGTAATCATTGTTTCTTTCATCATGAAACAAACACTGGAGGCTGAAACTAGAATGTTTGTTATTATAGATGTTTACAGATCAGTGTGATTACATGTAACTACAGGATGGATTGTAAATGGGGAACATAAAAACAGCATAAATCCAAAATGTTTATATGGTCCATCTAATTTACAATTAAAGGATAGTTAAATTTATTAAAATTGATACTAAACTTTAATTCACATGTTTTAATGTTTAAATAATTTGTTACAGTTCATCATTTGTGTAATTGTGTAATTTTAAGAGGAAAGTCTATTCATGTATCATTTAACTGAGTCGCTAATGTACTATACTTACCTGAAATACTTTACCGAGTTGTTATGAGTATGTCCAGATGTGTATAAGGAGGTTATTTATCTATTTACTGTGATTTAAGTATCTTTATTTATTATTACCATGTTTTAAAGTATCAGTAAAATGTTATTTAAGACAACAAAGAGGACCGCTTGGGTAACCACAAACTCTTGTCTCTGTCTCTCTCATTTACAATAAAAGAGAGTACTACCAATTTTTGAGGCACCGCTGGGATGTGTATAGGGTGGTTCATCTTCTTGACCAGCAGAGCCCCATCCTGTAACATTCATACTTACCTACAAGACAAGCAGCAGTGTGAAGCAGCTGAGTGAAGTGGTTTTACAAAACTGATTGAGCAGAGCACGCACTTGAGGTACAGTGACTACTAGAGACAGCAAAGTCAAGTCAGTGAGTAAACATCCACTTTTATCATACTGTCAAGCCACTGCAGATAAAGATGGATACACTTCAGAGCCTTCAGGAAGAAATAGGTGAATGACTGTGTACATTAACACAAGGAATGCTCATAGAACTCTGCCAGATCTTAAACATTTCTGCAGAGAACATTGGAAACACAACCTGCCTGACTTTAGTAAATCTTCTCAGTAATCTTCTATTAAGAAAAGAACTAGAAGAGCTAGAGGCATGGCTGAGCTTCTCAACATTAATGATCAATTAAGCAACTTCTCTCGTTGGCAAACAATGTCTGGTAACCTGCTACTTACAAGGACAAAAAACTGAGGCATTATGGGACACAGGATCCAAAGTATATATTGTAGATGAATGATGGAGAAACAAGTACATACCTGAAATGAAACTGAAGGACATCTCTGAGGCAACAGAAGCTCCAGATGTGATTGAACAAGTGATGAGACAGAGTGAAGCAAGTGAAAACACTGAAGTGAGTAAAGGACGTCTGCACAAGATTGTCAAGTATGCCTTCCCTGGCATGAAGAAAAATAAAATACAGACCTTCATTAATCTTGTGACTACTGAAAATCCTAGTGAATATTTGGTGAAGTCGATGAAAGACCCTGTGAACATACCAAAACGTACAATAATGCAGGTACAATGTCAAGTTAAAGTGCCATACATGAAGCAAGACACTTTTCTTGTTTGAATCACACTTAAATCAACAGTGTCCAGATGGTCTGGAACCTCTGGAAACCCTACTAACTCTCAAAAAAGGATGTCGTCCAGTGGTCAAGATCAGTGTACAGAACGTCAGAGACCATGATATAAGGCTTGTAGGAAAAACTGAGCTTGTGACAATGTAATTAATAAAATCTGTACTACCAGCTGCAGTATCACATTGTGCAACAACAGCCATGATCAGTGAGATTCAGAAAACCACAGATTCTAATGAAATTAACAGTGAAGAATTGTGGGACCCAACTGTTGATGTAAGCCACTTACCTATGCACCAGCAAAACAAAATAAAACAGTTACTACGTGAAGAGTGCAATACATTTTCGAGGTCAGATGACGATATTGGGTGCATCAAAGGTCTCCAGCTCAAGTATTTCTCACTGACGATACTCCTGATGTCCGTATGTACGATTCAGTCCCCAAGCTACTGTATCAGGAAATGAAGGACTACCTGCATGACTTGATTGCCCAGGGCTGGATTGAGAAAAACCATTTCACCCTACTCTACACCAATCATATGTGTTCATAAGAAAGATGGCAGCCTTAGGTTGTGCATTGACTCTAGAGACCTCAATAGGAAGACACTATCTGATCGCCAGCCTATCCAGAGAGGTGGTAATGTCTGGTTTTCTGTATTAGATCAGGGCAAAGCTTACCATCAGGGTTTTATGTCCTCAGAGAGCAGACACTTAACCGCATTCAGTACACCATGGGGCTTATACGAGTGGGTTCGTATCCCCTTTGGCCTCATGAACACGACTGCATCATTTCAGCGTTCCATGGATGAGTGCTTAGAAGGACTAAGAGATTAAATTTGTGTGCCCTACTTAGATGACATCCTGTTTTTCACAAAGACATTTGATAGACATCTTGAAGCTATAAAAAAAAGGTATTGCAATGTCTACAAGCCCATGGAATAAAGCTGAAGCCACGAAAGTGTGAGATGTTCAAGAATGAGGTTCGCTACTTAGGCCGCATTGTTTCTGCAGAAGGCAGTAAAATGGTCCCTGAAGACACTGTCGCTGTAACTGCACATAGAGAAGAGACCAAACACTGTGGAAGATCTACAGAAAATTCTAGGTCTACTAAGTTATTATCGCCAGAACATCAAAGACTTCTCAAGAATTCCTTTTACGACCTTCTGGAGAACAACGAAAAACAGAGAGCACAAAGAAAAGAAACTGCAGAGTATTAACCAACAGAAAAAGTCACATGGTGACTTAAACAGTCATAACCAGATGCAAAATAAAACCACACCACACCCGTTACCTCCTGGTGAGCAATTATTAGCGAAGTTGGAACGAACAGTTGAGTTGACAGTGTTGCCACATCAAGCTGAACGGGAACAAGTTGAACTAGAACATGTTAAAATTACCTGCTGAAGAACGACACTTACCTGCTGGAGAAAGACACTTACCTGTTACAGACCGACACTTACCTGCTGAGGAACATTGCTTACCTGAACAACACAACACTTACCTGTTAAAGAATAAAGTTTACATGAACAACACTTACCTGTCAAAGAACAAAGTTTAACTGAACGGCACTCACCAAGACAACACTTAACTGTTGAGGAACATCCCTTACCTGTGCCGAGGAATTCTGTAATGGAACCATCTTGAGTCCAACAAGAGGACCACCAAAGAGGTTCACATGAAAAGTTTGGAAAACCTACATGCCAATGTACAGAATGCAAGAAATGACTTTAACCCACAGCCCATACACAAATGGACACCAAATATTTAAATAGAATTCTTGGGTGCCAATGCCGATCCATTATTCTCAGCCCTCACTTATCTATTATCCAGCCATTTAAAGAATCTCAATGAACTTTCACTTGACCAGGTCTCAGATGGCAAACTGCCATCATATTGATACTAACTGCCTTGACTGATAGCCATTAACTGTTGCCAACTAAGGGACTGTGAAACTCTTACAGAATGAACAGTTGTTGGGCTGGAAAAAAAAACATGGACTGTTAAATTGATTGATTGATTGATTGGAGTACTTTCTGCACTTGAACTTAATTGTTTCCTGTGTAGTCTTGATTCTTAATGAACATTCATTCATGCCTTGTTTCTGGGACTGTTTAGGGTACTAGCTCATTGAACTTGAATTCAGAAAAGTTTATTATCAGCCAACAAGGATTGTCCTTGAAACAGGAACATGATATGTGATTGAATGTATGAATGTAAAAAAAAAAAAAAGAGAGAGAGAGAGAGAATATGTATTGAAAACATCACATATGCCGTGGTACCTTTACATGAGTGTGAAGTGAAACAATATAGAAGTTTATGACTTTGAGAGTATTGATGTCGGGACGACAACTTATTTGGTTTTATGAGTATGTCCAGATGTGTATAAGGAGGTTATTTATAGATTGATTGATTTACTGTGATTTAAGTATCTTTATGTATTATTACCGTGTTTCAAAGTATCAGTACAATGTTATTAAAGACAACAAAGAGGACCGCTTGGACAACCACTAACTCTTGTCTCTGTCTCTCTCATTTACAATTAAAGAGAGTACTACGTATACACACACACACACACACACACACACACACACACACACACACACAAACACACATATAAATTTATTTATTTTTTTTCTGGATTTTTTTTTCTCATTTTGTCTCTCATTGTTTAGGTATACCTATGATGAAAATTACAGGCCTCTCTCATCTTTTTAAGTGGGAAAACTTGCACAATTGGTGGCTGACTAAATACTTTTTTGCCCCACTGTATATATCTATCTATATATATGACCAATATCACACTCGTAGACTTGAGATATGGCTGTATATCGGCATGGTTGTGATTCGCCATAGAGTGCCAATATACAGACTATCTCAAGTCTATGAGTGTGATATTGCATTTATACAACAGTTCGACAGCATGAGTGTGTAAATACATAAAATAACAACGGAGTGAATTTAAAAGTCCTCTTTTTTGCAAACTATTCCTTCCGCCACAGACTCAAATCAAAGTTTGACGGTTGGTCAGCTGAGCATAAGCTTTGTTACTAATTCCAAAACGTCACTTTAGAACTATTAACGAAGGAATGTTGAGTTGCTTCATTGAAAGCCTGTTGTATTTAAGCAATAAGGTACGAGAGGCAGTGCTGTATCGTGAATAAATCACGGCTGAAGGGCGTTGCCTGCAACCTCAAGTACCTTTTTGCTTTTATAAAATGGTTACCACACAATAAAAATATTAAAATAAAAAATATTAATTTATGTATATTAAGTTGCAGCTGTGTTTATGTTGTTAAGGGTGGTTGCTAAGGGGGTTCAATGATACACAAAACCATTGAGTGAAGCGGTCATAGCAGTGCCGTATCATGAATAGGCCTATGACACACCTGCTGACCAATCAGAATTGAGGAATGGAACTAACTGAGTAGGAGCTTGTGTGTTGATGTGAATGTATTTTGGGCTGTTACCACTTGGGGGCAGTATGTGCACATAGGGTTTTTAAGTCGGTGTTTCATTCACGTAGAGTGAGCAGGCTTGAGAGAGGGAACGCATACAGTTTTTACCACACACACTCATGCACTTCAGGACGCTAAGGTGTTCACCATTATTAATCACAAGTATGTATTTCCATTATGTTAAATAAAGTGAACTTAAACTAGAATTGGAAGCAAGACTGGACATTGGTTGTGTGCATAAAACGTGCATTGAGATGCCAAGCCTACGGCAACAAGCTGCTGATACATTAGTAAAAACTTAGTTCCCGTTGGATTGCTGAGCGGCTTGAATGGATTATACGTGGATCGCTATTGGAGTGGATTTCCGTATAAACGCCAAATGTGGAAAGTGAGCGAGGATTGAAGGAACCTGCTTGCTGTGATTGAGTTTGGAACGCTGACACGGGCGGACAACAAGGAAGAACGGTGGGTGCTGTTTATGTTGTTTAAAGGCTTCATGTAATGGAATGTGAAGTTTTAGATCAAACGGAGACATGCTGTGCTGATAGTTTGTGCTGGCTGTGTTGTTCATGGATGGAAAGGAAGAATCCGGTTGTGAAATGGCTGCTGATGTTGATGGTGGAAAGGTTGTTACGGAAAACGTTGCAAATGATAATGGTGCTGTTAATGAAAATGTGTCGCAAAAGAGAGTGAGAAAAATGACTACAAAGGGGGTTGCATTGCTCTTTGAAGTTGCGTCAAGTAAATAAAATCAAACAAAAGGTGAATGATATCATTTCTCTTAAAACCACAAGTGAAACTGTACCAAATGTTGAAAAGCAAATGAAGAAGTTTGTCAAATATTGTGAAGAAGCTGAAGATTTGCATAATTCAATTGTGGAAATCCCAATACCTCAGGATGAGTTTGATAAGCAAACCAAATGGTTCAATGCTAAAATTGCTGAAAATCTACGTTTTCAAAAGGAAATCACAGAATGGTTGTCTGATGCTGGAAAGTCATGGAGTGTGAATAAAGCCTGTGATGCTTCATCTGCAGTAAGCAGTGAAATAGGACCTGATGACAGTATTTCAAATGTGTCTACAAAACAATCCCAACGTAGTAAAGTGTCAAAAACTTCAAGTACTTCAAGTTCAACTTCTTCTGCACGGATAAAGGCAATGGCAGAAAGGGCTGCATTACTACAACATGCTGCTGCTATGGAGAAGAGACATACTTTAGAAGAGGAAGAAGAAAGACTTCACATTCAAAGTGAAAGACTCAAGAGACAAAAGGAACAACTCATGATGAATGCAAAAATAGCAGCCACCGATGCAAAGTTGTCAGTTATAAAAGCCAGTGATGTTGGAAGCAGCAAAAAGGCATCATCTGATGACTCAAAGAGTAAAAAATTACACTCATCGAAACCTGATTTACAAGTTCATCTTCCTGTTAATTCAACTCAAGTTGCTATGCACTGTAGTCAAGTCACCTTTATTTATATAGCGCCTTTTACAATACAGATTGTGTCAAAGCAACTGCACAGTATTTAAACAGCACAATAGTGTGTAAGTAACGCATTAATGTAACAATCAATTTTCAGTTAAAGGCAGTTCATCAATGAATTCAGTGATATCATCGTCAGTTCAGTTCAAATAGTATACGATATCGCTGGAAAATGTCCCCAACTAAGCAAGCCAGAGGCGACAGCGGCAAGGAACCAAAACTCCACAGGTGACAGAGATGGAGAAAAAAACCTTGGGAGAAACCAGGCTCAGTCGGGGGACCAGTTCTCCTCTGGCCAGACCAAACAACAGTTTGTACCAATGTCTGATTGTAGAGAACTCATCAGGATCCTGTGGTGTAGTGCCGATGGCCGTCAAGGTTGGCGAGGTCTTTATTGATGATCCGCCTTGGAGCTCATCTGGTTGACATCCACGGCTATTGAAGTCATCTCCAGGTGGTGATCCATGATCTAAGCTGGGTACGGACTGGACCCGGGAGACTGGAGTGACCATCTGATCTGGATACAGGCTGGGTCTGGAGGCTACGGTGACCTCGGAATAAGAATGAAACAGACTAATATTAGCGTAGATGCCATTCTTTTTACGATGCAACGAGTGCATCAGGTGTTATGGGAGGTGTTTTCGGTTCAGGTTGACCTAATTAATGCAGCCTAACAATCCTTTAACGGATTTGAATTATAGAAATGTGTTAATGATTTTATGTGTAAGCCAGGTTAAAGAGATGTGTCTTTAATCTAGATTTAAACTGACAGAGTGTGTCTGCCTCCCGAACAGTGTTAGGTAGATTGTTCCAGAGTTTAGGCGCTAGATAAGAAAATGATCTGCCGCCCGCAGTTGATTTTGATATTCTAGGTATTATCAAATTGCCAGAATTTTGAGAACGCAGCGGACGTGAAGGACTATAATACGATAGGAGCTCGTTCAAGTACTGAGGAGCTAAACCATTGAGGGCTTTATAAGTAATTAGCAAGATTTTAAAATCTATACGATGTTTTATAGGGAGCCAATGCAGTGCTGACAGAACCGGGCTAATATGGTCATACTTTCTGGTTCTAGTAAGAACTCTAGCTGCTGCATTTTGGACCAGCTGGAGTTTGTTTACCCAATAAAGCATTACAATAATCTATCCTTGAGGTCATGAACGCATGAATTAATGTTTCGGCATTGGACATTGATAGCATAGGTCGTAATTTCGATATATTTTTAAGATGTAAAAATGCGGCCAGCACTAATTCGGATAGAAAATCAGCAAATTCTTTAATAAAGTCTGTATGGTGCCCTGGTGGCCTGTATACAGTAGCTAGCACAAACGTCACAGGGGATTTATCATTAGCACTTGTTTCTCTGGATAATGCTATATGAAGCACCATAACTTCAAACGAGTTATAATTGAAGCCCGTTCTCTGAGAGACATTGAGAATACTGCTATAAATAGTAGAAACACCTCCTCCTTTACCTTTTAGACGCGGTTCATGTTTATAACAGTAATCTTGGGGGGTGGACTCGTTTAAAATAGTGTAATCGTCTGGTTTTAGCCAAGTTTCTGTCAAACAGAGCACATCTAGCTTATGATCAGTGATCATATCATTTACAAAAAGTGCTTTCGTAGAAAGGGACCTGATATTCAATAAGCCAAGCTTTATCAATTGTTTCTCTGTATTATATATATTTTTTATTTGTTGAAAATCAATTAAATTGTCAGTCTTGATTTGATTCAGGCGTTTTTTGTATTTTTTTGCTCGGGGAACAGACACAGTCTCTATAGTGTGATATCTAGGTGAAAGGGTCTCTATGTGCTGAGAATTAACTGATTTCTGTGACGTGAGGCGGCTAGCAGACGGTCGGTTTAGCCAGTCTGTCTGCTTCCTGACCTGGGCCCCAGTTAGTCAAGTGCAAACTCTAAGACTATGTGCCATATTTCTAGATAGAAGAGATGCTCCACATCCGGAGGGATGAAGACCATCTCTTTTCAACAGGTCAGGTCTGCCCCAAAAGCTTGTCCAATTGTCTATGAAACCTATGTTATTTCGCGGGCACCACTTTGACATCCAGCCATGGAGTGACCACAGTCTACTGTGTATCTCGTCACCACGGTAAGCCGGGAGGGGACCAGAGCATATTACAGTGTCTGACATCGTACTTGCAAGTTCACACACCTCTTTAACATTATTTTTAGTGATCTCCGACTGGCGAAGTCGAACATCATTAGCGCCGACGTGAATAACAATCTTACTGAATTTACGTTTAGCATTAGCCAGCACTTTTAAATTTGCCACACAAATTTAAAAGTGCTGGCTAATGCTAAACGTAAATTCAGTAAGATTGTTATTGTGTACAACTGCACAACAAGCTGCAGGCATACAGGATGGCACAGCTGCTGTTCAAAATAATCCAGTCTCTCATTCCCAATTACAAGATCATTCTTTGCAATCTCATGTCCATCCACAAACTGATACAGGACAAAGTATTTTGTATAACATCATGCAGCAACAGGCAAATATAACAGCTCAGCTTGTGCACAGGGAGGACATGGCTTAATTCCAATCTTTGATGGAGATCCCTTACAGTTTGCTGCCTTCATTCAAGCCTTTGAGCATGGAATTGAAAGAAAGACCACAAATGCACAGGATTGTTTGTATTATTTAGAACAGTACACTAGAGGACAACCAAGAGAGTTGGTCAGAAGTTGCCATCATATGTCAGCAGTACAAGGATTCCGTAAAGCCAAGAATTTGTTGAAGGAACACTTTGGTCATGAGTTAAAAATTACTGCAGCCTACATGGAAAAGGCTTTGAATTGGCCTGTAATAAAACCTGATGACATTAGTGGTTTGCAAGCATATGCTTTGTTTCTGAGAGGGTACTGCAATGTAATGGTAAACTTGCAGTATATGGATGAGATTA
Organism: Garra rufa; assembly: GCF_049309525.1. NCBI lineage: Eukaryota > Metazoa > Chordata > Actinopteri > Cypriniformes > Cyprinidae > Garra > Garra rufa. The sequence continues at coordinate 29,745,384 of NC_133361.1, forward strand.
ATGTATCATCGAACCTTAAGGATGTCATGATGAAACTGCCTTATCGACTTGGAAATGGAGAACCACAGCTTGTGAATTGCAAGAACGGAATGGTTGTAGGCTTAAGTTGACAGATATGGTGGACTTCATTGAACATCAGGTTAAAATTCTCACTGACCCTCTCTTTGGAGATATTAAAGACACACAAGCACCTATATCCCACAAAGCCAAAGTCAAGTCTCTACCTTACAGTGGTAGGGGGCGAACTTCAGCTACAGTTGCTGTTGTCAACACTGTTGAAAGGTTTCAGTCTAAAGTCAACTCATCACAGGACAGTTTTTCATCCTGTTATGCATGTAAAAAAACTCATGTCTTGGAGAAGTGCCCTGAGATTCAGAAAATGACTCACAGACAAAAGATAGATTTCTTGAAAAATCATGGAATTTGCTTTGCTTGTTTAAAATTTGGACACCTTAGCAAACACTGTACGAATGGTCAGATTTGTAGCATGTGTAGTCAGAAGCATCCTACTATACTGCATATTTCAGCTAAGGGTAAACCCATTGAGGAGAAGCAAGTTAGTAATGCTCTGGTGCAGACCTATGCTCATATTGGGGCCGGAGAACAGGATTGTTCTTTGTCCATTGTGCCTGTGCATGTAAAATCTAAGCTTGGAGATTTTACAGTAACAACATATGCTTTCTTGGATCCAGGGAGCACTGCCACTTTTTGTACCGAAGGGCTTATGCGGAAGCTGAAGATGATTGGAAGAAGTGCATATTGCTTCGAACAATGGGGCACGAACATGTAGTAAATACATCTGTGCTCACTGGACTGGAGATATCAGGAGTATCTGAAGGTAAATTCATGGATTTGCCAGAAGTCTTTACTCAGAAGACAATACCTGTAAGTAAAGATAATGTGCTTGATCCAGAAGATCTAAGGAAATGGAAGTATTTGGATGATGTCAGAATTCCAAAACTGGATGCTGAAGTTGAATTGTTAATTGGCACAAATGCTCCAAAACTCTTAGAACCATGGAAGATCATCAATAGTGAAGGTCAAGGACCCTATGCCATCAAGACCCTATTGGGGTGGGTCATAAACGGTTTTGTGAAGGAAGCAAATGATAGACTGAAGATTGGCTTTCAGTCAGTCACTGCTAATAGGATTTCTGTTACCAAGCTGGAAGAACTATTGGTTGCTCAGTACAATCATGATTTCGGGGAGAAATCTTCAGAGGATGATTTCAAAATGTCTAGAGAAGATCAAAGGTTTATGGATATATAACGGAACAGTCAATTAGCATCGAAAATGGTCACTATTGTATCGACCTGCTCTTCAGAAAGAATGATCATCATGCCTAATAATAGGTGCCTTGCAGAACAATGCTTGAAGGGCTTGAAAAGGAAGTTCAGTTGTAACCAGGAGTTTAAAGAGGAGAAAATTACAAGGATTGCTTTCCAACCAAAGTCTTAAATTCTATCCTGCATAACTTTTATGTAGATGACTGTTTATTATCTGTTCCCACAGAAGGGGAGGCACTTCAAATGGTCAAAGATTTAACTGCAGTCTGTTCCAAAGGAGGATTCCAGTTATACAAATGGATAAGTAATAGCCGTACAGAACAACGCTTGAAGGGCTTGAAAAGGAAGTTCAGTCGTAACCAGGAGTTTAAAGAGGAGAAAATTACAAGGATTGCTTTCCAACCAAAGTCTTAAATTCTATCCTGCATAACTTTTATGTAGATGACTGTTTATTATCTGTTCCCACAGAAGGGGAGGCACTTCAAATGGTCAAAGATTTAACTGCAGTCTGTTCCAAAGGAGGATTCCAGTTATACAAATGGATAAGTAATAGCCGTACAGAACAACGCTTGAAGGGCTTGAAAAGGAAGTTCAGTCGTAACCAGGAGTTTAAAGAGGAGAAAATTACAAGGATTGCTTTCCAACCAAAGTCTTAAATTCTATCCTGCATAACTTTTATGTAGATGACTGTTTATTATCTGTTCCCACAGAAGGGGAGGCACTTCAAATGGTCAAAGATTTAACTGCAGTCTGTTCCGAAGGAGGATTCCAGTTATACAAATGGATAAGTAATAGCCGTAAGGTGTTAGCAAATATTCCAGAAGAGTGTCTGTCAAAATCAAAGAAAGATCTCAACCTGGATAAAGACAATCTACCTGTAGAAAGAGCGCTTGGGTTGCATTGGTGTGTGGAATCTGATGCATTCATGTTCAAGATTGCTGTAAGTGAAAGACCACACACAAGACGAGGCGTTTGTTGGTGGTGAGTTCTATTTATGATCCCTTGGGATTTCTTTCCCCTCTAATACTTCCTTCCAAGTTGCTGTTACAGGAATTGTGCAAAAGAAACATTGGATGGGATAGCGAAATGCCACAAACCCTTTCGCGTCAATGGTCTGAGTGGCTGCAAGATCTCAACAAGGTAGCCATGGTGAAAGTTTACAGATGTATCAAGTCAGAGGATTTTGGAATGATCAGGACAGCTCAGCTGCATCACTTTTCAGATGCAAGTCAATGTTTCCTACTTGCGTCTGGAAGATGAAACTAAAAGGGTGAGCCTTTCCTTTGTGCTTGGAAAATCTAGAGTTGCTCCTTTGAAATAAATAACTATACCAAGACTTGAACTTGCAGCTGCTGTTTTAGCAGTCAGAATTGACAAGATGCTTAAGAAGGAACTTCAACTGGATCTAGATAAGTCAGTGTTTTGGACAGACAGCTAAACTGTACTGAAGTATATTGCCAATGATGCCCAAAGGTTTCATACATTTGTAGCAAATAGAGTATCGGTCATCAGGGATGCAACAGAGGTTGTACAGTGGAGACATATTGGTACGAAATTGAATCCTGCTGATGATGCCTCTAGAGGCATGTCTATTGAAAACTTCTTGAAATCCAGCAGATGGATACAGGGTCCAGATTTTCTGTTAGAAGCTTCAGAAGAATGGCCACTATCCTCTTTTGACCGAGCCTTGATGAATGATCCCGAGGTAAAAAAAGATACAGTGGTAAATGTTGTCATTTCAAATTGTTCTGACAGTGCTACTCATCAACTCTTGAACTACTTTTCTGATTGGACAAAACTGAAAACGGCAGTGGCATGGATTCTAAAGTTTAAAGATGTTCTTTTAAAGCTCAAGCAACACAGAAACTACATTCAGTCCTCATTTACTTTTGGAACAAACAATTCTACAGTAGAACAGGACAAAGTTAAAGAGGAAATGAGAAGGTTTCGAACTGGATTCTACGGTCAAAGTCTCACACCAGTGAGATAAAGCATTCATTATTCATATTCACAATGAAATGACATTAGTTTGAATGTTTACTGAAAAAAGCATTAATATCCGTTCACATGTTAAAGGCGATTTTGCTGCTCAGTGCATTTATTTGCTGTGGCAAGCTGTTGTTGAAGCTAAAAATAACTTCTGCTTAACTTTTTAGTTTAAAGTTCCCAAAGTCACTATGAACTGCTCACTCATAAAACGGTCTCTTGTCGCCATCTAAAGGCCGAACAATGTAACGTTAACTAAAATCACCATCACGAATACACGCACGTTTCTCAATACTAAATACTATTATTAAATACATTGTTTAAAATATACTTTAAATACATGTTTTATTTACTGGATAATAATATTTAATAAACAACAACAACAGGCATCAAAAAGTTGCTAGGCAATTCAGAGTAAAGGCAGCGTTAAGCATTGCATTTACATAAACATGCTACATGAACTATCTTCTTCTCAGGAACAAATAATAGAATAATAAAACCAAAGACTGCCCATTAGATTTACCCATAACGAATTACATGTCATGTGTAACCACTACAGAGACATCAGAGCCAGCGGTAAATTCCAGAAGATCTGGCCGTGGTGAGACCACTCTCGAACGGATTGATGACTGCAGAGTGCCCCCCTCACGAAATGGGTCTCACATGTCCAAAAATAGACGTTATCTTTATTAACAGTGTTGCCAGTGAGTTACAGTAAAAACCCTTTGAAATTTCATTGTACCCACATGTTTATGGTGTTTTTAAACAGTACAATCAAAAACACTATTACAATGTTATTATTATAGTAGCACTTTACAACTTAGCACTTCAAAAAGTTTATTCAAAAAATATACTTGCTGTTTAATTGTGAATTTTGGTACTGTCACACATTTGCAGGGAAGGAGGATCCAAAGGAAGACACTTAGAGGCAGGAGTGCAAAAGATACACGCATTTATTAACAAACAAACAAACAAACAAAAACTCAGGAGATAACACGACATGATGAAACTTTAAATAAAAGACCATGAGTCCAGGAACGAACAGATAAACCATGTGGAAACTTCATGAAAGGACAATGAAACTGGGGAACAAAGGACTATTTAAACAAGCAAAGGGAGTGGCAACTAAACAAGGACAGGTGTACACAATCCAGGTAATGAGGGGGAAGTACAAATATGGGCATACAGATTAACCAAATAAGACTAACACTAAGGGGAGACAAGGAAGAAACCAAAACATGGGAACAATAGTGGAAAAAACACTAGGAAAACATACAAAAACAGTCCACAATCTTGACAGGTACACATATGAATGAATAATCCAATCATATGCTATTAGTACATTTAGTGTTTTACTTTACTACTTTTAATAAAAATCCAAACAGAAATTAGTGACATAAAAATCCACTAAAATGTTATGCAAAGTAATTGAAGCACAGTTTTAAACAATGCAATAATGAAACACTTAAAATCTATTAATATATCTATTATATCTATTATCAATATCTATTATCTATTAATAAAATCTAAAGTTTATCAATTTATATCAATTGTAATTTAGTAGCACAGCTGGGAAAAATTATAACTATTACATTAATATATTTTAAATACAATCAATTTAATTTAAACTTAGGATAACCATATAAGTGTACTAAATCAATCAAAAGCACTTTTAAGAAATGCACTATTAAGTCATTCATATATTTTGCAGCAGTACAAATGTGTGTGCACGAATCTCTCCGCTCGCACACAGATTTCCTGGGGGCCCCTAAAAGGTCATGGTGGTGGAAAATATGTCAGGGTGGGTGAAAAAAAAAAAAAAAAAAAAACGGGCAGGTGAGAAAAAAAAAAGGGTGGGTGGAAAAAAATCTGGGTGATGGAATTTATTTTTTGGGGGGTGGGTAGAAAAAAAAATCGGGGTGGTGGAAAAACTATATTTTGCATTTTTTTGCGTTCCCTCACAAAGATGTTTGCATTTCCTCTTAAGACCAGTTAAGTTCGGACCAACACTTCCTGTTTACTTAACAGCTTGCAATGATTCATACAGCTCCAAATGT
>NC_133361.1:29751212-29786891 GCF_049309525.1 Garra rufa
ATGAATGGGAATTCAAGCCCCGTGTGCCAGCCCGTGCCCAAGCCGCTGAGCTCAGCCGCATCGCTCAACATTGGCTGCTGGAAGGGAACCCCACGGCAGCTCAGGTAGCGGAACGAGTGGTGGTCGATCGCCTCCTCCGCGCACTTCCCCGCACTCACCGGCAAGCCGTTGGAATGAGGAACCCCACCACCACCTTGGAGCTTGTGGAGGCGATCGAGCTGGCGGATGCTGTCCACCACCGCGAGGCAGGGGATCGAGTGACGCCGTTTCCCCGGAGGGTGGTCCAGGAGCGGCGCCCGCTCGAAGGCACCCAGCGGCCAGTCAGCAGGCCGACGGTTCCCCCACCGCGTGATGAGCCGATGCCCAGCGCTGAACCGCCTTCGCCCCCCACGTGCGTGGCTGGCCGGCTGCATCGTACATCAGCGCCTACCATCGGGAGCCCCCGAAGCCGACGTGACGATGAACGGGAGACGGTTCCGGGCCCTCTTGGACTCAGGCAGTGCGGTCACCCTCGTCCAGACCCGGCTGTGTGGACGCCGCGACAACCAGAAGACGTACCTTCCCATTACCTGTGTGCACGGGGACACCCGCCAAGTGCCGGCCCAACCGGTAACCATCTCAGCACCTCAAGGCACCTGGACGGTGGAAGCTGGCCTCGTGGAAGACCTGCCGGTGGCCGTACTGCTTGGGAGAGACTGGCCCGGCTTTGATCGACTGCTCACCGCCGCCACTCAGCCGGCCAGCCAAAAGGGGAACCGTCGAAGACGGCGGCGGCCACGTGGACCCCGTCGCCGCCCAGCTCTGCTTGCCTCCGACAGCGGGAGAGATGGTGAGTCCCCCTCCCAAAATACTAACCTCTTTTTTGATGTCTACCAACAGGCTGCTGGAGGGGGCTCCTTCGCCAAGGAACAGCGGGAGGACGACCGTCTCAAGCACTGTTGGTCCCAAGTGCGGGTCATCGACGGAAAGGACGTCCTCCCACGGCCCCATCCTCTCCCGTACTTCGTCGTTGAGAATGGCCTGCTGTACTGTGTCGCTCAGCGGAGGGGGGAGGAGAAGAAACTGCTGGTTGTACCGAGAGGGAAGACCGAAACCATCCTGGAGCTGGCGCATTCCCATCCTATGGCAGGTCACCTCGGGGCAGCCAACACCACCCAGCGCATCCGCGACCGCTTTCACTGGCCGGGTCTGGAGGCCGAGGTGAAGCGGTTTTGCCAAGCCTGCCCGACCTGCCAAGCCACGTCGCCCAGGACCCCTCCCCCCAGCCCGCTCATACCGCTGCCCATCATCGAGGTGCCCTTCGAGCGGATTGGAATGGATCTCGTGGGGCCGTTGCCAAAGTCTGCCCGTGGCCATGAACACATCCTGGTTATCGTCGACTATGCCACCCGGTACCCAGAGGCAGTCCCCCTGAGGAAGGCTACCGCCAAGTCCATCGCCCAGGAACTGTTTCTGCTGGCCAGCCGAGTCGGCCTCCCTGCGGAGATACTGACTGACCAGGGTACTCCGTTCATGTCCCGGCTAATGGCGGATCTCTGCAGGCTGCTGCGGGTGAAGCAGTTGAGGACCACAGTCTACCACCCACAAACGGACGGCCTCGTGGAGAGATTCAACCAGACCCTCAAGCAAATGCTTCGACGTGTCGCTGCGGAGGATAAACGGGACTGGGACCTCATGCTCCCGTATGTACTGTTTGGAATCCGCGAGGTCCCCCAGGCCTCAACTGGCTTCACCCCCTTTGAGCTCCTCTTTGGCCGGCAACCGCGCGGCCTCCTGGACGTCGCCAAGGAAGCTTGGGAGCAGCAGCCTGCCCCTCATCGTACCATCATCGAGCACGTCCGACAGATGAGGGAACGGATCGACCGAGTGATGCCGTTAGTCCGGGAACATCTGAGTAAGGCCCAACAAGCGCAGCAACGCCACTACAACCGGGCAGCCCAACCACGGGAGTTCCAGCCTGGAGACCGTGTCATGGTCCTGGTCCCTAGCTCCGCCTGTAAGTTCCTGGCCTCCTGGCAGGGACCCTACACAGTCCTGGAGAAGATCGGCCCAGTCACCTACCGGTTGAGGCAACCCGGTCGACGGCAGGCGGAGCAACTTTACCATGTCAACCTCCTGAAGAAGTGGGTAGGGGACCGGGAGCAAGTGGCTGCCCTCAGTCTCGTCGATCCCGTGGTTGTGGACGTCAACCCCCATCTCTCGGCTGCCCAGAAGGCGGAGCTGCAGCACCTGGTCAGTCAGTTCCAGGATGTGTTCTCCTCTCAGCCAGGGCAGACCAACATCGTGCACCACGACATCAGGACGCCCCCAGGAGTGATCATCAGGCAACGGCCTTACCGAGTTCCAGAAGCTCGTCGGCAGGCTATTGAGGAGGAAATTCAACAGATGCTAAAGTTGGGGGTAATCGAACCATCCCGGAGCCCATGGTCCAGCCCCATCGTCATGGTCCCTAAGCCGGATGGCACCCTCCGCTTTTGTAATGACTTCCGCCGCCTGAACGAAGTCTCCGAATTCGACAGGTACCCCATGCCTCGGGTTGACGAACTGCTGGACCGCCTGGGAAGGGCCCGGTACATCAGCACCCTCGACCTCACCAAGGGCTACTGGCAGGTACCACTCACTGACACAGCCAAAGCTAAAACTGCTTTTTCTACCCCCAGTGGCCACTGGCAGTACCGGACCCTTCCCTTCGGCTTACACGGGGCCCCCGCGACGTTCCAGCGTATGATGGACATCCTTCTGCGGCCCCACCAGGCGTATGCGGCCGCCTACCTGGACGACGTGGTGGTCCACTCCGAGGCATGGGAGGAACATCTGGAGCGTCTGCGGAGGGTGCTTTCGGAGCTCCGGCGGGCTGGACTTACCGCCAACCCCCGCAAATGCCACCTTGCCCTCTCAGAAGCCAAGTACCTGGGTTTTCAAGTCGGCCTCAGGAGAAGAAGGTGGAGGCGGTCCACTCCGCCCCGAGGCCGGAAACCAAGACCCAGGTACGGGTCTTTTTGGGGTTGGCGGGGTATTACCGATGTTTTATCCCCAACTTCTCCTCTTTAGCCGCCCCCCTGACAGACCTGACCAGGAAGGGGCAGCCAGAAAGGATCTGTTGGACTCCATCCGCGGAGGAGGCCTTCGCCCGGATCAAGACGGCCCTCACGTCCTCCCCGGTACTCCGCGCCCCCGACTTCAGCTGTCCCTTCCTGCTGCAGACGGATGCCTCCGACACAGGACTGGGAGCCGTCCTGTCCCAAATTCAGGAAGGTGAGGAGCATCCGATCATCTACATCAGCAGGAAGCTGTCCCCGGCCGAGAGGAAGTACGCCGCCGTGGAGAAGGAGGCCCTGGCCATCAAGTGGGCAGTCCTGGAGCTCAGGTACTATCTTCTAGGTCGCAAGTTCACCCTGGTCACGGACCACGCACCCCTCCAGTGGATGGCCCGCGCCAAGGATACCAAAGCCAGGGTGACTCGCTGGTTCCTAGCGCTCCAGGACTTCCACTTTGAGGTGCGCCATCGAGCCGGGGCCGCCAACGCGAACGCCGATGGCCTCTCACGGATCTGGACAGCTTATGCAGGTCTGTCAGGGGTCATTCCCCACCCACCCCTCGTTTCACCCCTACTATCTCCGTTTGTCCACAGGACCAGGACGACGCTTAGGGGGGGGGAGTGTGACGAGCGTCCATGGAGGGATCAGCGTCGCCCTGGCAACCAACCACGTGCACCTGCACGCACTCACCACCGGCTGATCGGTCACAGCTGAAACTCATCAGCCATGACCTACTTAAGCAGCACATGCTGAAGCAAACAGACAGACTCTGGTCTTGAGCCGAATGCAACGTTGGTCTAACCTTTCTCTCTTGTTCTCCGGCAGAAAGCAGCGAGTGACCGATCAGCCCACACGTTTTGGAGCACTTTGGACACCCTCTTTTCACGGATTGAACACTTGGAGCACTGAAAGCACCGACCACACCAGCACTTCTCACCGGCTCACCTTCATTCATTCACCTTTCATTTTATTGTAAATAAATCCACCCTCCGGGGCCTTGTTTTCACTAAGCCTGCCTTGTCGAGTGGTTCTTCCCCCGTCACAATATATATATATATATATATATACACACACACTTTTTTTTTTCTTCACCACCCCGATTTTTTTTTTCAACCCACCCCCCTAAAAAATTCCACCACCCCGATTTTCACCATGACCTTTAAGGGGCTCTGTAGATTTCCCTTGCTCTAGCACAAAACTGGACACGGGCTCTCCCTTAGAGAGAGTGCGCTCTCTCCTCTTGCCCAAAGTGTGCACGCGCTCAAATGTTGTGCTGCACACTCACAAATTTCTCTGTGCTCATGCGCTAGGTATGAATTATTGTTGCTCCTGGATTAAACATGGTCAAAAAAATGTATTAAAAGTATATCAAAACAAATTTGTTCACTAGAGCCTTTCCTTGACTTTTTATAGTTGTATTTTTTGTTGCATTTCCTTTTTTATTTTTGTATTTTTCTGTGAATGCATACATGCATTTTTTTAAAAAGGTGCTATATAAATAAAGATTTACCTAATCAGACTTCAATGACTGATTAATGAAAATACTGGAATTTAAAGCCTATACACTCTTAATCTAATTGGCTGGGAGTGAATTAAACCTGAAAAAAAAAGTCCAGAGGAGTGACATTACCTCCCCCCTCCCGGAGGTGCGTCCTCGCGCCGACCAACAGAAAACTGAACTGAAGTCTTAGGAGGGGGCTTCGGCGGAGGACGGACACATCAGCGCTCCATACTGGCTCAGGCTTTCCGTCTACGAAGGGCTCATAATCCGTGGGTCGGGGTGGCTGGCTGGGATCTGGGTCCGGAGTGGCACTGGCGAGATTCTTCTTGGAACAGGCGGGAAACGAGGGTTTGTTTCTCGCCAGGGTCCACTCCACAAACGCGGCGAAATCCGCTCGAGGGCGTCGTCCGGGTAGCTGGTGGTGTTTGCTACAAGCTGGAACATGATCGTAAATCCCTCGAGTGGTAAATCCCCCTGCTTCAGCCGGAGGAGGATGAATTCTGGTCGGAGGAAGGGATCCATGGGGGAAACACACTACGGAAACAAAAAGACTGAAAAACAGAACGAAAAACAAAACGGAGCAGGCAGGAACACACGAACAACGACGTAGTAAAAGACGAATATTTAATAAATCCAATGGGAAACAGACAGACTCAGGAACACGGAGTGGTAACATTAAAGACCGACAGAATGCAGGGGAAAACACACCCATGAGAGTTCTTATAGACTGAGTGATTGAGAACAGGTGTGGGTTGATGAGTGCTAATGACAAAGACAGGTGTGAACAATAAGGGAAGTGCAGTGCAAGGGAAGGGAAACAGCGCTCTCAGGTGGCTGAGGGAAAACCCCAGTCCAGATCATGACAAGTTAGCCCTAAATTATAAATACTTCGCTAAGGGGGATGAAAAATTTGTAAAAGTTATTTACAAATTTCCAGAAATATTGTATACTATTTGAACTGAACTGACGATGATATCACTGAATTCATTGATGAAATGCCTTTAACTGAAAATGTATTATTTACAATACACTTACACACTATTGTTCTGTTTAAATACTGTGCAGTTGCTTTGACACAATCTGTAATGTTGAAAGCGCTATATAAATAGCGGTGACTTGACAAGTGAAGCACCCAATGTTTAGTCATTTCTAATATTTGTTTAATATGATAACTGTAAGTATTAAATTCTAAAGAAATTACAGATCTTTTATTGTAAAAAGAATTCCAGGTTCAGTTCCCTCGCAGCTGAAGATTTCACTTAGCACTTTTATCAGAAAAAATCTGATTGGTAAATAGAGTTTGACAACGTTTCATCCAGGAGGGAAAGGGGTTTATATCTAGCGCATGAGCACAGAGAGATTTGCGAGTGTGCAGTACACCGTTTGAGCACGCGCACACACACTCTCTCTAATAAGCGAGAGCAGTGTATATCTGAGCGCGCTTCCGGATATGTGCAAGATCAATGAAAATCCGCGGAGAGATTTGTGCTTACACAGGATATTAATGTGCTTTTATAATAATGCGCACTTGACATTTGTCATTAAAATAAAGCCATAGTTCAGCAACATAACTAGAATGCCAGTGTTCATTTTATTTCAGTCAGATGATGTCTAAATCAGGTTTTTGTATCAGTCATTGTAGGTTTTATATGGCCATGTTTTCTGCATGCTACTTTCTTGTCAAGAGGTCGAAGTTGTTGCTCTGCAGTTAGATTTATGGTCACAGAGCTGAAAAACAACCAACCAATAAAACCACACCGACACCATTTTTTGTTGTTGAAAACGGAAGCTCTTTGCTCTTTGCAGAATATAAGAGGAGCCTTGCTAGTACTAAGATCATATCCTTTTTTGTTTTTTGGGAGAATTTAGTATTTCTGTTTAAGAACCAACAGCCTTTCCTTTCATAATGGGCATCTTCTTATGAGGTTATAAATATCCCCATTCCAAACCTCAGACAAGAAACGTCGCCAGAGATCTCAGAGTTGTGATGGATGTTTCTTCTCTTCAGCTCAACACAAGGTGATAAAAAAAAAAAAATCCTCTTTAATTTGTTTTTTTTTTTTGTTAGGAGTTTTTAATATCAATCATTATTGAAGCTATTACAGTACTGTGAAACTATGAAACAAAAATGTCTAAAAACTCACAGCAACACAGCAAAGATAGTAATCACAACATTGTATTAGAATATATATTACATTATATTACGAATGACAGTCTGTCGGGCTAGAGATTTGATAGTTATTCGACTTATTTTATGTGGAAAACATGGCAAACAAAAATGAAAAAGGAGTGCTTCTAAACTAGTGCATCACAACTTTTATGCTTTCATATATTTTACATGATTGATGTTAAAACAATTTATATTGAACAGTGTTTTATTCCTGACAGGAATTGCTAAATTTATTTCTGTTTTGCCACAAGGAGGAAAGCAAATTCCCTGTTCGCATACAACAATGTAGCTACTGTATCTGTATTGTTTTGATCACCAAAATTATGTGAGTCATTTCTAATCAAATTACAGTTAAACAAAAAGTATTTTGGATTAACAGCACCAGGATAAATTTCATTCTCAGCATTCAAATTGTGTCAGTCTTCTAGCGAACTACAAACAATATGTCTTACAATAATATATTCATACTGAGAATGCATGTACAAAAAGAGCGGCAGCCTCCCCCAGGTCTTAAATCAATTTTAGGAGGAGGAATAACAAAATTAATTAAATAAAAATGATAATACAAATAAATAAACAGTTTAAACAACATTAAGATCGATCTTACTCATTTTATACTAAAGTGCAGAGTATTTCAAATTTTCACAACCCCAATTCCAGAAAAGTTGGGACGTTTTGTAAAATGCCAGAAAAATCAAGAATATGTTATCTGTTCATTTTCTTTTAGAATCCTTTCCAATGTTTTTTTTACCGAAGAGCAAATTATTATTATTATTATTTTTTTTTTTTCACAAAATCACAACCCGGGGGCACGTAGACCGGAAAGCGAAGGCACTACACTCAGACCTCAAAGGGGCTCTAGAAAAACGCTTTCTGGAATAGAACATGTTGACGACTTCTGAGAATCATTCTTCTTCTTCGGGGAATAGTTAAAAGATGTTAAATATCTAACAAATCACCAGCAAAGAAGCTATAACTTTCAAACAATGTAAAATGTGCATAACAGATATTTTGTCAATACTACAACTATTACATATTGAATATAAATCAAACAAAATAAACGAGTAACAGTATTTGAACATGAATATATGATGAGGATTAATATAAGCACAAGCACAAAATATAATCAAAATATAAATAAATAAATAAAAATCAATAAATATTAAATCAGAAATAAATACATGGATATGAAAATCAAGGAAAACACCACAACATTGATTATCTGGATATATCAATTAATGTGTAATTTCTTTTCACATTCATGGATTATGAAAATTTAGGGAGCTTCAAAAGATTTGCACGCTCAACATTATATAATAATAATAATTCATTTCGGCTCACTGTTATGACGGTCACAACAGAAACCTTTCACTTTCTTGTGTATAAATAAACTTCAAGGTTGTTTCCTTTGGCTTTCTCAACAAGAGCGTTAAGATTCAGATGTGTGATTGTCGGTAAAAATGTTGTGCAAATGTGTGTCCTTTTTTTATTCAGACACTTCAAAAGAAGATTTCAGAACTACAGTGCAGGAATTTATTTCAGCTCATCCTGATGTCAGGGTAGTGTGTTGTTTTTATTATTAATCTTGGACAATAATATTTTTATTTCCAACAGATTAAGAAGACAAGAAATTCATTAATGACAAAAGATGTGGAGCATCACAAACCGAAAGAGAATTAAAAACAAACAGAAAAAGAAAAATGACAAACAAAGAATACAAGAGGCAATCTACAGAACCAGGAGAGAAAAGGACACTGAAACTAATCAGACGGAACAGTTATCGTGGTGGAAAACCAAACTGTGAGAGTTTCATTTCATCAATACATAAATTTTACAAATTATCCACTGCATAAATACTCTGAGGATAATCAGATGATTGTGTTTTAATTGTCTAGTTTCTGATGATCCAGAAAGTTTCATTCAGATTAACTCAAAGACTAGGTAAGATTCTCATTGATCAAATACACAGACTACATATACACTTACTGTATTTCTCTTACACTGACAGAATGTATATGTATTGTATCATGATTGACAGTGTGCATGCTTTCTCTTCAGACAGGAACAGCTCCTTTCACCGGACCAGCAGAATATACTTCAAACTCACTGATTAAGCACTGTATATTTTATATTGTTTATATTTTAGTTAAAAAAACTTTTTACAGGTGTATAAATCAACAAATATCAGCTTCATTCACTATATACTTACAGTGCCTATAGAAAATCATACTACCCTGTGAAAACCTTTTGTCACATTACTGCATGTACACATTAATACCCTCATCATTGAAATACAAATATCTGAAGGATTCTGGAGGATTATTAAAAATTTATCAGTGAAATGCTTGGTTTGGTAAAGTGATCAGCCCCTTAGAGCAGAGGAGCCCAATTACTGTTCCTGGAGATCTACGGCTGTATCCGAAATCGCCCCCTATACCCTATTCACTATTCCCTACATTAGTCCACTCATACACTTGAAGGAGTGAATGAAAACGAGTGAGTGAATTCGGACACTAAGTGCACCGGAAGGACTGCCGCTTTTGCATAGTATTGCTTACTGTTTAACAATCATTTAAAACGGACAGTTCGAGTAGTAAGAGTTCAAGATAAATCTTTTAATATGTCAAGGAGTTTATGTATAAACCTTGGTTAAACAATTTAATAATCAATTTACAACAGATTTGTACCTGTGTTGTACGCTGCATTACGCAGTGGACGAGTGCGTTGTAAAACGAACAGGTGGCTGATTCAGCTGCGGGCGCCATCGTCTGGAGAGACGCGGGAATTCAGTCGGCGCACGACTCTCACAGTGCATTATGGGTTATCTCTAGCTGTTGAGCGTACATCGGTTGTACACTCGTTTTTGCGGTGCATTGTGGGATTGAATGAGTGCACTCGAAAATGTCCACTATGGTTTCGAACACCACTTGAAATGGCTGTCCCCTCAAATAGTGCCCTATTTGAGGGTATAGGGGGCGATTTCGGATACAGCCTACCTACCTGCAGACTTTAGTTCCAGCGCTGCTCCAACGCAGCTGTCTGTGAGAGATTAATTAGCAGGTTCAGGTGAGTTTAATCAGGGTTGGTGCTGAACTTTGCAGGATAGTAGATCTCCAGGAACTGGATTGGGCACCCCTGCCTTAGAGTATATCATTATAAAATTAACAAGCAATTAACTTCCAGATTAAACATCAGGCTAATTGCCCTACCTGACAGTATGATCAACAGTAGTGGTGTTAATTACTAGTAGTGGTGTTAAAACCAGCTGTTTTATTTAACTATTTGACATTTGAGAACATACAAATTGCTGAACAAAGTTCTCATCGGCTTTAAAACTGCTATTTGTTAAATTTGTTTAGGAAAGGATTCAAACATAAAAATCATACCCCAGTATTTTATTAAAATTTATCATCACTAAAACACCATTTTAAATTGTTTTCTTGGCTTGTTCATATGTGCAGTTGCACCACCTGAAATTTTAGAAGTTTGAGATACCAAAGCATATAAAATCAGAGCATATCATTTCAGCAGTTTAAACATACAGTAACATCATTTTCACAAAGATAATGAGATTTTTGAAATTGAGCTTTTGATAAATTATTCTCTCAAAGCCTTCACTGTGAGTTAGTTATTGCGTTTATCTCCGTGACAACTCCAACACAGAGCTAAGATTACAGTGTACAGACATCACTCCAACAGATCGATGTTCTAAGAACAAGTACTTCTTAGTAAACGGGACGATTTAGACTAGAGGAAGTTTGGGTCGGTGGGCAAAAATGCAAATCAGTAACGTCTTTGGTCACGAGCTGTGAAGAAATTACTAATGTCGCTAATCAAAATTAGACATGAAACCAAGATGTGGACTTTGAAACAGAGAAGTATTTTAGGGAATAAGAAGTATTCAAACTGAACACCTGACATTATTTTACTTCTCCTTCCTCTCCATTCTTCCTTCATTCAGATACTGGGTGCACCTGGTGAAAAAAACATATGCTGGTTAGGTAGTTTTGATGCTAGTTTATACTGGTCCTTAGCTGGTTTATGTTGGTCCTTTGCTGGTTTATGCTGGTCCCTAGATGGTCATGTGCTGGTCAAGGACCAGCATAAACCAGCAAAAACACCAGCATAAACCAGGAAAAGACAAGCATAAACCCAGCTAAGGACCAGCATAAACCAGCAAAACCAGCTGAGGACAGCAAAAAAACAGCATAAACCAGCAAAGGACCAGCAAAAAAACAGCATAAACCAGCAAGTGACCAGCATAAACCAGGAAAAGACCAGCATAAACCAGCTAAGGACCAGCATAAACCAGCAAAACCAGCTAAGGATCAGCATAAACCAGCAAATGACCAATATAAACCAGGAAAAGACCAGCATAAACCAGGAAAAGACCAGCATAAACCAGCAAAGGACCAGCAAACAAACCAGAATAAACCAGCAAGTGACCAGAATAAACCAGCAAAAACAGCTAAGGATCAGCATAAACCAGCATAAACCAGGAAAAGACCAGCATAAAACCAGCTAAGGACCAGCATAAAACAGCATAAACCAGCAAATGACCAGCATAAACCAGCTAAGGACCAGCATAAAACAGCATAAACCAGCAAATGACCAATATAAACCAGGAAAAGACCAGCATAAAACCAGCTAAGGACCAGCATAAAACAGCATAAACCAGCAAATGACCAATATAAACCAGGAAAAGACCAGCATAAACCAGCTAAGGACCAGCATAAACCAGCAAATGACTAGCATAAACCAGGAAAAGACCAGCATAAACCAGGAAAAGACCAGCATAAAACCAGCTAAGGGCCAGCATAAACCAGCATAAAACAGCATAAACCAGCAAATGACCAATATAAACCAGGAAAAGACCAGCATAAAACCAGCTAAGGACCAGCATAAAACAGCATAAACCAGCAAATGACCAATATAAACCAGGAAAAGACCAGCATAAAACCAGCTAAGGACCAGCATAAAACAGCATAAACCAGCAAATGACCAATATAAACCAGGAAAAGACCAGCATAAAACCAGCTAAGGACCAGCATAAAACAGCATAAACCAGCAAATGACCAATATAAACCAGGAAAAGACCAGCATAAAACCAGCTAAGGACCAGCATAAAACAGCATAAACCAGCAAATGACCAATATAAACCAGGAAAAGACCAGCATAAAACCAGCTAAGGGCCAGCATAAACCAGCATAAAACAGCATAAACCAGCAAATGACCAATACAAACCAGGAAAAGACCAGCATAAAACCAGCTAAGGGCCAGCATAAACCAGCATAGAACAGCATAAACCAGCAAATGACCAATATAAACCAGGAAAAGACCAGCATAAAACCAGCTAAGGACCAGCATAAAACAGCATAAACCAGCAAATGACCAATATAAACCAGGAAAAGACCAGCATAAACCAGCTAAGGACCAGCATAAAACAGCATAAACCAGCAAATGACCAATATAAACCAGGAAAAGACCAGCATAAAACCAGCTAAGGACCAGCATAAAACAGCATAAACCAGCAAATGACCAATATAAACCAGGAAAAGACCAGCATAAAACCAGCTAAGGACCAGCATAAAACAGCATAAACCAGCAAATGACCAATATAAACCAGGAAAAGACCAGCATAAAACCAGCTAAGGACCAGCATAAAACAGCATAAACCAGCAAATGACCAATATAAACCAGGAAAAGACCAGCATAAACCAGCTAAGGACCAGCATAAACCAGCAAAGGACTAGCATAAACCAGGAAAAGACCAGCATAAACCAGGAAAAGACCAGCATAAAACCAGCTAAGGGCCAGCATAAACCAGCATAAAACAGCATAAACCAGCAAATGACCAATACAAACCAGGAAAAGACCAGCATGAACTAGCATCAAAACCTACCTAACCAGCATATGCTGTTTTTTTTTACCTAGATAGTCTAATCTTTCCATTAGACTTACTTTTCTCAGATCTGTGAAGACTTCTCAAAATATGTTTCAGCTATTTACAATATACATATTTAATCATTTAGCAGATGCCTTTATCTAAAGCAACTTACAAATGAAGACAATAGAAGCAATCAGGTATATATTGCATGTTTTGTTGTTTGTAAAACATCAAAAGAAAACAAATAGAAAACTTGAGTTAAAGAGTGACAACTAGCCCTAGTATCAGAACAGACCCTCTCTACTGTTCAACATGGTTTATCTGAATGCTTTCTTAAAGTTTAGAGAATCTTATGGTAGCAATTCAAATAAACAAAGAGCTATTCCTTTTTTTTACAAGCAGAATTACAAAGTAATGTTAAAGTACATCTTGGTAAAGTGTGATGATTTCTATCTGAATCTTCAGAAGCAACATAAAAATGAGAGCAAACAAAACTCTTAAGAATTAAAGAAGAAAAGATCCACTTCATGTCAGTGTGGACTATAATCAAAGACTATAGAATACCCAAGACGTGTCACTCGTATAGTTTAGAATGGCCATAATGAGCTTTGCATTTTCGTCCGTGAAGATTTCATTGGTGATTTCAAATATGAAATTTAATTGTAAGCTTGGTGAACAGTTTTGGAGAATGTGATGTTTCCCCATTCAAATAGATAGGAGCTGCACTTGCCTGTCGGAGAGAAGTTTCAAAGATGGCCACCGAGTGAAATGACTTAAAGGGGCTTTGCTATAGTAGACTCATATTTAAAACAACAGTCATTTTTATAAAGATATATTACATGTTTTGGACTTTACATCATTCTTTTCTGCAGTCTTTCAATTTGGACCTGTAGTCATTCAGTCATTTGGTGAGACATTGACAGATGAGCTCTAAACCACTCATGGACTGAAAGATGAAGATGCAGCTGAAATCTGGTGGATTATTTGTCTGAATGAAGCAATAATATTGAAGGACCCGAACCCTTGCCCTGCGTTCCATTTGGAAGGACTCATCCCTATGAACTAATCCCTTTAAAGGGTTTATCCTCCAGCAGTGGCGGCTCCTGACAAATATCTCTGGGGGGGGCAACTGTTCCGATGATGGTAAAGATAACCGCTTTAATGGGTAAAATTATGATAAAATTCAGATAGCCAACTTTACAGCATTACATTACATTGTTTGATTTGGTTTCCCTTTTCCTAGATGGCAACATCAGGCATGAATTGTACAAACTGTACAGTACTTTGAATAGCTATATTAAATTTATCGCAATGGTCTCAAATACACTGAAACACTTCCACCATGGCCATCAAGAGACACGTGGTCATCAACTAGTTTGCCCTCTAAGAGTAAAAAAAAAAAAAAAAAAAAAAAAAAAAATACTGCTTTACAATTAAAGTCTTTTTATTTCTCATATTAAAACTGTAATTAATCAAATCTTTTCAGAACATATTCAGTATAAATTTGGCTGCCAATATGCAATCAATGCAACTATTTAAAATTCAACATTTGAAGAATACAACATATAACATACAGGCCGTAAACAGGGTTTGAAAGTTAGTGAGGTCCGAAGTAAGGTGTTAAGAATTGTGCTATAATAACACCCACAAATGCACTACATATAGCCTAAACTTCAAAATAGACTGACATGTAGATGATTGTGAAAGATTTTTTATTCAGTATAATGTTTTACATGGAAAGTTTTTTTTTTTTTTTTTAGCTGAGGGAATTTTTATTTTATAACAAGTTATAAAAATAACGTTATAATAATGACACTGGTATAAAACTAACGTTCAACTTTCCACTTTATAAACGTCCCAAAGTGTCACACTAAATTGGACAAACGAGTCAAAAAACACGTATATTAGGTGGATCTGGCAACAAACGGAGGCTCCTG
The DNA here is from genome assembly GCF_049309525.1 of Garra rufa. Taxonomy (NCBI): domain Eukaryota; kingdom Metazoa; phylum Chordata; class Actinopteri; order Cypriniformes; family Cyprinidae; genus Garra; species Garra rufa. Next base: position 29,765,746 of record NC_133361.1, read on the forward strand.
CACCTGCGCTCTCACTCAACGCGTTCTCAAGCCCCGTTCACTGCGCTAGCTTCTCGCAGCAACATGAATTGCAAACACTTATGTGATATGAGGTGGTTTAAACGGCTAAATAATCATTCAAGGAGCTTGAAATTTTATTTTTGAATATAAAAAATGAACGAGGTCTGGATCTCGGTGACCTCATAGCTGGCTACGACCGTGATAACATAAACAATGCACCATTTAATAACATACATCACTTCTATTGAAATTTTGTTCACCTCTCTTTTAAGCAGGCAAAGTGCTCAATTACCCTCATTAAAATTTAGGCATGTTCCTGACAAGTTCCCTCTCCATTGAAAGCATAGCCAATGCATTCAGACGTCTCGCTACACGTGCGTGCTGTACATCTTCGAGCACGCATCAGTGCGTATTACGAAATCACGTTGGGGCGAGCCCTCCCGGTGCCCATTGAAATGCATTGTAGGGTTCAAAATGTGAAAAAATAAAAATAAAAAAAATCTCACAATATAACTCTATGAGACCGACTGGGGCAATTTTCAATCTGACTGAGATCGCCCCAAGGGGCCGGGGTTTTAGGTTGGAAAGTGACATTCAGGCTGTTGAATGTACAGTAATATGCAGACTAGGACCAGCAAAATAAGACTCTTTTTCACCTCTCTTTTTTCGTGTGGCTCAAGGAGGGCGATGCACTATCGCCCACCATGGGCCAGCCACCCCTGTCCTCCAGAGTAAGAGTTTCTAAGAGTTGAAGGGTGTAGGGCAGGGTTCCCCAAATCTTACCCTGGAGGTCCAATGCGCTGCAGAGTTTAGCTCCAACCCTGATCACACTCACCTACCTGTTATTCTCTAATGATCCTGAAGACCTTGATTAGCATGCTCAGGTGTGTTTGATTAGGGTAAGAGCTACACTATGCAGGAAAATGGATTTCGAGGTCCAGATTTGATGATCCCTGGTGTAGGGGATCAAACTGTTTCTTGAAGTGCCCTTCTGCATCATCATCCCATCATTCAGCCGTAATCATTCAAAGAATCTGTGCAAAAGATCATGGGAGCCCAAAGTGTCCATCAGTCGTACCCTTCAAAATCCTTCATTCCGAAGGGCCCTTTGAAGTGGCTAGTTTTGAGCACTTTGTTTAGAATGACACTTCGATATTGCTGCCATGATTGTTCAGAAGGCGATCTCTCTCTTTTGGACTGCACTGAACATAACACAATCCAATATACTGAAACACAAATGCTAATATGGTTGGACATGGGAATAGCGCCATCGACAGCAAAATAAAGAAACTGCCCTCTTACTATTACAGTTTTTCACATTTGCTCAGACACTAAACCCCACACTCTGAACCAGGAGGATCTGGGGAAATTGTATAGCCTATATGTATGTAACAAAGTTCAAGATTTGAGGAGGAAGCGGGAACCGGCAAACTTAAATTTAATAACTAAAACAAATAAACAACGAAAGTAAGAGGCAACCGCCTCACAGAATCCAACGTATGTTTGTGTTTGCGCTCTGTTTTTGCAGTGTTGAACATTCATGTCTGTTTCTGAAACACAATGGCCAATCAATGGCATTTCAGTTAGTCAGAATCCACTCATCAAATTGATTTTCAGTCCTGGGTTCTGGAAACTTGCCGATCCTTACATTATAACCAAGTGTGTACGCAATGTAAATAAGAGATTCATTGTGCTGTGTAATGAGATCTTGACATATAATTTGAATACAAGATGTTTTTGATGCAGCTCAGAGGACTAATGTGGCGTACGCTTCAGGAGTGACCGCATATATCTGCATATAAATGGGGGGTTGTCTCGAAAACTTTCTTATATAAGTATATATAAGTATTTGATCACCCTGTGATTTTGCAAGTTATCTTACTTAGAAATCATGGAGGGGTCTACAATTTTCAGCGTAGGTGCATTTCCACTGTGAGACAGAAGATCTCTCCTTGTGGGGTATCAATGATGCTAAGAATGGTGAGGAATCAGCCAAGAACTACACGGGAGGAGCTGGTCAATGCCTTGAAGAGAGCAGGGACCATCGTTTCCAAGGCTACTATCAGTAATACACTAAGACGTCATGGTTTAACCAGTGTTGCTGAGCAAGATCTGACATGAACTTGTACACAAGCAACACATCTGCTATTTGCAAAGCCTATTCTTGTAATTTCAGTAATGATTTGATTTAAAAAGCATTTGTGGCTTGAAACAGGTGGAAAATTTACACCCTGTTTTGCAGTTCTATGGATGTTTGCCATCCAGATCTGTGACGTGCAAGTATTTAGCAGAAACAAAAGTTTTGTGCTCTGTTGGTGTCATTGTCTCCATGTGAATACAAGAAGCTATTAATCTAATATCTTTTCATGGTACATTGTAATCTTGGCTGCATGTGTACATTTATATGGTTGGGACCAGGGATAGTTGTCACAAAACTGAATCAGAAATCATAATTTTAAATGGTCTGAAATAATGATATACTTTGTTACTATTATCCTGACCGACCGTTACTACAACCCCTGGCAAAAAATTATGGCATCATTCAATGTTGAGAAAAAAAAATATGGAATCAGCTTGTAATTTGTATTTCTGAAATAAATATCTAAACATATATAAACTGCTAATTAGCCAGCAGTTAAAAGACAGTGCTTACAGACCTAAACGAGCTGTTGAACTTGGCTAACCGTAAAGAAACATGTCACCAACAATAAAGTTGTCAGTTGAAATGTTGGAAAGGATTATAAAACTCCCACAAGATGGAAATCGATCATGGAGTGTGGCAAAAGAAGTTGGATCTAAGTTGGAAATTATTTCTAAAATTTGGTGTAAGTATTAACAAAATGGAAAGATTATAAAACAAAAACATACAGGCAGATCAATGAAGACAAGCATCAAGACAGAAAACTCAAAGCAAATTGCGTTAAAAATAGAAAATGCACAAACGAAACAAATGAAGAACAAATAGGCGGAAACAGGAGTCGATGTGTGTGACATAACTGTAAGAAACCGGCTGAATGAAATGAGATTTACATATAGAAAGGCCAAATGAAAACCAGCATTAACACATAAACGAAAGAAAACAAGATTATAGTGGCTAAAGAGAAGAAATCATGGAGTGTGGATGATTGGATGAAAGTGATATTCAGTGATGAATCACAAATCTGCAGTGGACAAGAAGATGATGCGGGATCTTTTGTTTTGTGCCATTCTAATAAAATATATAAAGATAACTGGCTGAAGAAAACTATCAAATTTTCCAATTCATTTATAATATGGGGTTGCATGTCAGGTAAAAGGGGAAATGACTATCCTTACCTCAACAGTCAATTCACAGGTTTACATTGAAACTTTGGACACTTTTCTCACTCAATCAATAGAAAAGAAGTTTGGTAATGATTTAGTATGATAATAGACCTTGCCACAGAGCAGAGAGTGTTAAAGCTTTTCTTCACGAAAGGCACATCAACTCAATGACATGGCCAGCAAACAGTCCAAATCTGATTGAAAATGTATGGTGGAAATTGAAAAACTGGTCCATGACAAGGTTCCATCTTGAAAAGCTGATCTGTCAACCGCTAGTCAAGAAAGTTGGAACCAGCTTGAAGAAGAATATTGTTTTTCATTAGTGAAGTCCATGCCTTAAAGAATTCAGGCCATCATAAATACCATAGGAGGAGCAACAAAGTATTTGTGTTTTTTGGTTAATGATTCCATACTTTTTTCCTGTACTTGATATGGAATATAATTTTCCATTAATTAAAAGAGCTTGATCTCTTTTGTTTGAGGTATGTTTTACATAACCAGAATGTTGAATTAATAAGCAAAAATAGTTTTATGTCATATCTGTGATTTGTTTATTTGCTATGAAATAAAAAAATAAAAAAATGGATGAATGACATCTAAGTGTGGTGATTCCGTACTTTTTGCCAGGGGCTTGTTCCAATAGATACTTTTTGTAATTACTGTTTAATAAACAAATTGAAACCCATCTGACAAAAGAAAAAAAAACAAAAAAAAAAAACACCACAGTGACAAAGAAATATGATAAATATAATAAATGACACATTATTTGCTTATTGTGGCTTAAGTTATTAACACTGTTAAGCTGAATCATATGTGTGTGCACGTAAATAATTAACAGTTTGAACATTTATAAGAATATTAGTTCATCAGTGAGAACAGCAATTTATAAAATAATGGTACATTATTGGTAACACTTTACAATAAGGTTCATTAGTTAACATTAGTTAACCACATTAGTTAACATGAATTAATAATGAACTGCACTTATACAGCATTTATTAATCTTTGTTAATGTTAATTTCAACATTTACTAATGCATTATTAAAATTTTGTTAACATTAGTTAATGCAGCGTGAACTAACATGAACAAACAATGAACAACTGTATTTCCGTTAACTAACGTTAATAAAGATTAGTAAATACAGTAACAAATGTATTACTCATGGTTAGTTCATGTTAGTTAATACATTAACTAATGTTTAACTAATGAACCTTATTGTAAAGTGTTACCACTTTATTAAATACTACTAACAGATGAGATGTATAATAAGGCATTTCATATGAAAAAAAAGTGTTTTAATACAGTTAGTGTTTTTTAACCACATCCTGAACTACAGGATCCCACAAAATAACGAAATACCCATTGCGAAATTAAGGCGTGATCGTCACAGTGGCATTTTCAGAAAACGGTAAAAAAAAAAAAAAAAACTGATTGAGAAGACAGTACACACACAAAAGACTGACTTAACATGAAATCTATGAAGTCTAAGTCTTTAAAAAGTAATTTGAGGAATGAGCACCATTTCAAGTTGTGTCCTTCTCTTGGGCATTTCACTATTTAAATATCATTTAAATCTTTTTTTTTGGCCATTTTACCTCTATAATAATGATAATAATTGTTTATTAAATAATAAATGTGTTTTCTCTCTTTAGAAAGCAGTGGTTCCTTTTGTGCAACCAGCAGAATGTTCATCAAATTCAGTCGCTGATTAAGAAGTGCACGTCTTATTAATAGTTCATGTATACACACGGTTTAGACAGGATAAACATCATGTTATTTTTTGTGATTTTGGAAGAATAAACTGTACTGTACATACTGTATGCAGGCAATGAAGCACATTGCAAACCTTTAAAACCGGGCTTTACTCACCACACCACACTAATTTCTATGCAACGCTACTGAGATTTCCCTTTTCATGGACAATGTTGACTTCATAATGTTGTAGCTCAGTAACTGTTTGTTAAATATAGGTGTATTGTTTTTTTTTAAGTATCTTATGGTCATCCAAGTTCCATTGATTATTATTATGAAATATTATTGCAATTCAAAATAACAGCTCTTCAGTTTAATATCCTTTAAAATATAATTTATTTCTTTGATGCAAAGTTGAATTTTCATCAGCCATTCCAAGTGTCACATGATCCTTCAGAAATCATTCTAATATACTGATTTATTACATTTATTATCAGTGCTGGAAACTGTTTTTGGAACCTGTGATACTTTTTTTCAGGATTCTTTTTTTCAGGATTCTTTGATGAATAAAATTGAAAAAGAACAGCATTTATTTAAAATAGAAATCTTTTCACTTTCACTTATCAATTTAACACATCCTTGCTGAAAAAAAGTATTTATTTATTTCAAAGATAGAAAAAAAAAAAGAAAAAAAAAATACTGAGCCCAAACTTTGAACGAGGTGTTTGTTTCAAAAGATTTCCATTTTAAATAATGTTCATTTTTATTTATCAAAGAATCCTGAGAAAAAGAATCACAGGCTCCACAAAAGAATATTAACCAGCACAACTTTCTGAAGGATCATGTGACACTGAATTCTGGAGTAAAGAATCAGCTGTGCATCACAGGAATAAATTATGTTATAAAGTATATTAAAACAGAAAACCACTTTTTTTTTTAAATTGCATAAACATTTCACAATATTAATTTTGTCTGTATTTTTAATCAAATAACCACTGCCTTGATGAGCAGAAAAGTCTCCTCTAAAAAGCATTAAAAATCTTCCTGATCCCAAACATTTGAGCGGCAGTGTACACACACACACACACACACACACACACACACACACGCGCGCACACACACGAGTTCAAATCTAGTTCAGTCTAGTGTGGTGTAACTGTTCTGTGCAGCTGACACCCAATGTACTAACTGTGCGGGAAAAAAAATCATGCAGCTGTTCCTTCTTTTCCTTTCTAGGCTCAGTGCCAAAAGAGGCATCAACCGTTGTATTTCTCTATATAACTCTAAACCACAGACACAGAGACCCATTTACGCTCATCACCTGGTAATGACAGTTATCTTTAAATGTTGTTTTTAGATGACTAGATGACTATTATTATTAATTATTAATTCTCTGAAATCAACAAACTTGTTAAACCGTCGTCCGCAGGTATTAGTGTTTCAGTTGATCTTTGTGAAAGCTTTCAGTCTTTTTTCCTACATAAAATTGATAACATTTACCAAACCTTTTCACCATGTCTCTCCCCACCTTTCTTCAAGTTTGAGAAGTCACCCACTCAACGCTTTCTTACCCACAAATATATCTGCAGTTGAACAACTGATGATCAAATCGAACTCTTTTAAAAGTGGTTAATGATCTCCTTCTGGTTTCTGACTCAGGTGCCCACAGTATCCTGGTTCTTCTTGACCTAAGTGTAGCCTTTGATACTGTTTGCCACTCTGTACTTCTTGCTCGACTATCTGCTATAGGTATCACTGGTGCTGCTCTTCAGTGGCTGACTTCATATCTGTCGGATAGACAGCAATTCGTTAGAATAGGTAAGAATAGATCTCGCACTGTCACTATTTCCCATGGTATCCCCCAAGGTTCTGTACTTGGTCCACTTTTATTTCTCATTTATGTACTGCCATTAGGACAAATTATCAGACGTCATGGTTTCAGATTTCATAGTTATGCTGATGATATTCAAATCTATTTTACAGTTCAACCCGACTCACTCTGTCCGCCACTTTCTATTGTTTCCTGTCTTCAAGAACTTAAAACCTGTATATCTGAAAACTTCTTACAACTAAATACAGATAAATATAACCTTGGGCCAGTTGGACAAATACTGTACAGCCACTATGTTAAGACAGTGTCTCAAGAACTAGTTTGACCAACTAGTAGTTAACCAAGAGTTACTTTTCAGATTTAAATTGGGACAGTCTAGCTTTTTGTATCTGACCAGTTATGACCAGTCTTTAACAAATTAATGACTAACTTTTTACAACTAGTCTAAGTGGTTTATGAAATCAGCCCCCAAGTTAATTAGTGCTTCAAATACAAAGTGTTGAACTCAGAAGTGTACAACAGTTCCAACACATTATAAGTTAAATCAATCTATATCATCGCAGTGATACAAATAACAATACAGGAATTCTGGCTGGTAAAATGGTTTACAGATTTTATAATTCTAATCTAAAATTCTAAACTAAATTCAATTGATAACTATTATACTACATAGGCTATATGTGACTTTTATCAATGGATTAACAATAAATATTTACGTGTTACATTTTACATCTTAGAAAGTCCAAAAAACACTTAAACATCTATAGATAGACCCCCTTGAGAGTTAAAGAGATCTACAAATGTAAATGTAAGTATTTAACAGCTAAATTTATATACTTGCAGATTTCACTTTATCAAGTAATATGGACGCATCCACTTAATTTGTTGTATTTAATAAGCTAGCAAGTGTTTCTTAAAGATAATTGAACAGGGACAGAACAATTTAGAAAACAGCCTTTAAGTCAAAAACTGTAAAATATATAGTTATATAAAATTGCCTGGATTCTGTGTGAATTCTGTTAATGGCTCAATCAAAATCTTCAGTTTTGTGTGCTGATGGTGCTCATGGTTAGATGGGTCTGATCAGGTATCTTGTGTGCTTTACTGCAATTTCACACAACCTTATAAAAAAAAATGATCCATTTCTAAATATCACCCTTTCAAAATAATAATAAAAAAATAAAAAATAAATAAAAATTCTGTTCTTACCAGAGACTCTTTCTGGATTGAAGTTTTAGCTGCTGCTGCTGATAATAATGATGATGATGCAAATCTCCATAATCTCCTAATTGACGAATATGTGCAAAGTAACATCGGTATGAATGCATTACAATGACCAATCTGTGAGGGTTTGTGATTTTGATGATCAAACACGGTTATTGTTATCTTTTTTAAAAGATATACTGAAAGTTCAGCAATTATTTCTGTACAGACATGTGTTATAAAGATAACCACTTTTGACTACATTTGTCTTTATTATAAATAGACGTACATTAAACAACAACTACAAAATCTACTGTGACTATAAGAAAATAATCTACATGACATACCTTTGTAGATTGTTTGGGCCAAAGTGTCAAAGAGCATTTCCCTGTTGTTAGAGTTTCAGAAAATCCTTACAAACTGCAGCAGCAGCGTCTGTAGAGAAACACACCTGATTCACATCAGCAGCTCATTCATGACTTCAACAGCTGAACTGAAGCTGTTATCACCGTCCACTAGATGGCGGAACTAGATTTCAGAAGACAGTGAACAGGATCAGAGATCTGCAGCTGAATGTAGATCATAATGTCACACAATAAAGAGACTCTCATCACACACATATGATGTGTCTGAATCATATTACAGCATCAGTGTCATATTCACGTTGCATAATGAGCTTCAGGAAACAGAAACCTGCATAAAATAAGGTTTTAAGTTAGTTATTTCTGTTTTGCTGTAGTGTGTCAGTAGGAAATATCAGTTTACATTTCCAGTCATTCCTTTTATCGTTTAATGTAATAATCCAGTGAGATTTTTGTTTGTCAGTGCCTCAGGTACACTCTATTCATATAATTTAGATGGATGTCCCTGCCCCTGTTCTGCCCTCCAAAGGCAAAGTGCAGTAACTACGCTAACACTGAAACTGAGAATAATGCCTTTAAAGGTTTTACGCCAGCTCGTCAAACATGTTAACACTCTCGTTTCTTTGAAACAGGACAAAATTGAACCAGGAAACTTTGCCACAAGACAAAAACGTTATCACAAAGTCAATTTTAAGCCTTAACTCAGTTTTGACCAAATGTGTAGTTACTGCGGTTTGCCATTGGAGGGCAGCGTGGACGTCACCCATGTACTTCACAGTTCTTAATCTCAGACACATATCTGATCTCAGAGCTGCAGTGCGGGGAAACTCGCTATTTTCAGCTCATCACAAGGTGTAGCAGCGTCCTATCCACTTATGAACAGGTGATCAGATGTTCTTTACTCGTACGTTGTAAATAAACTCATTGTCCATTCAGACTCCATCTCTTGCTTTGCTCTTTTAATGAATGAAATACGGTTTACAATAAAAGACACATGGATTCGTGACTCAATGAATCTTACTCTATACCTTTGACTGTTTCTGTGCATTCTGGAATATATCTTTGACTGAGATGACATTCATTTCCAGGTCTCTTAGTTTTCCTCTTTCCTCAATGCGGTTTTGGCCAACTTATCCACCTCCTCATTCCCTTCTATCCTTACAGGGATCCATATAAATTCTACACTTACTCCCATTTGATTGATTCTATATATATTCAGCAAAATTTCATACAGAATATCCTGTCTTGATGCAGAAGACCCACTTTTTAAACTGTTTAAGGCTGAATATGAGTCTGAACATACAACCACACTTATGGGCTGAATTTCCTCCACCCACTGCATTGCCATTAAAATTGCCATCATTTCTGTTGTAAATACGGATACATTATTACTTAACCTCTTAACAACACTATGTTTGAAATATGGAATGTATATTGCTGCTCCTGTGTCCCCGTTATCTGGATTTTTTTGACCCATCTGTATATATTTGGAGTACAATTGAAATATTTTTGTTGCAAATATTGATCAACTATTTCCTCTTTAGTCATACACCTATTCTTATCATTGATTTTACTATGCAACTGTAGATCTACTACCGGCATTTGAAACAACCAAGGAGGTATAACAGGTATTACTACAGTTGGGCTTGTTTTAATACAATCAATTCCTATTTCCTTGGCCTCCATATCTGCATTCCACCCAAAACTCCTGTACTTAGTGTGCTCATGTTCCCAACACTTTTGGAGTACTTCTTTGACTGGATGGGTGTCTCCATGCCCCCTTACAGAATTCCAATACAGTGTGTCATCTTTAGCTTAAGTGTCCTAAATTTTAATGGCATCTCTGCCATTTCCACCTGCATTGCTGAGACTGGCGATGTGCAAAATGCCCCGCTTCCTATCCTTAATGCTTGAGACTGAATGACACTAACTTTTTTTTAACAAAGATTCTGATGCTGAACTTTAAGCAATATTACCATAATCAATAATTGGTCTTCTCATTGCGCAATATACTCTTTGTAATGCCTGGCGGGTTGCACCCCAGTCTACCCCTGCTAAACATCTTAAAATATTTATTCCTTTTTTACATTTATCTTGAACTTTCTTTATATGGGACGCAAAAGTTAGCTTTGTCCCTGGTGGTGCTCCATTGATCACTCCATTTTGTACATACGTGTTATTTTCACGTTTAGAGGAGGCAAAACGTGACACTCACACGTTTCCTCGAATGGACCAACGTGTCTATTACACGCTTTGACGTGATACCGGGTTGGATGATGATGGTGTTTTATATCAAGCAAATGTCCATAATCTACTGTTTGAAGAATTTAATAAACAGCCTCTGAAAAATGATGTAATCATTTCTGTGCATAAGATGTTAAATCTGAGATTAATTCAAATTGCAGTTAAAGAATACAGTTTGGATCTTATCCACAATTAGAGTTACTGCTGATGTATAAACCTGAAGATAAACATCTAAAGTGTGATTAATGTGATTCATTTCTGAGCAGTATTTAGAATGAGTGATCATGTAAAACTTTAAATTTTACATTTTATGTACCTATTTATTTGAAGTGTCTACACTAAGTGCAAATAGCCCGCCAACATGTGATTGGGCTGGTCAACACTACAAACGACAACAGTCTTACAATGGCCCAAGTCAAGGTTGCCAGGTTTTCACAACATAACCCACAAAACTGCTACTCAAAGTAAGTTTTTCACATATAAAAATAACTGAAATAATTGAAAAGTTGAAAATAAGTGTAGGGTTAGTGTAAGTAGAGAGGGCTTATATTGTCCCAGTGGGATGGCATCCATTTAATAATTTGAATATATTTTATAAAACACGCACAAAACATTATTACTACGTACTGTTTTATAATGTAATTATAATTGCCAAAAGTAGCATAAATAGCAGAAAATCCTGCTTTTTTAACAGTGTAAATAGAATCCATTGGTTTTTGGCTTCAGTGTGAATAGCCTCTCCAATTACACACAGTACATTTTAACATGACTTTCTGTGAAATGTATACAGAGTATACAGAGATACAGAGTCTCTGAAACAGAAAACTCCTGGTTTTGGACACAGAAAGTGATTCTTATGTAAACAAACTGACTGATGCTGATGATTCATTTGTTCGTCCATTTTAAAATAAATAAATAAAATCCTTTTCATTGAACGCACATTCATGACTTTATATGATGCAGGTTATACTGGAAAACGGAGTTTGATTGTTTGGTTGGTGGAGTCACTGATATTTCAGTCTGAAACTGTGAAGATTGGAGATCAGCAGTATTACAGCTCACAACATTCATCTACTTTAGAAGAGATTAAATGAAATCAGTAAAATGTGGTGAATAAATCAGTAATATACATTAACATGAATTCATCAATTTCACCATTATGCTGGGTCCTTAGAATAATTACTACACCCCATCTTTAATTTATACTGATTTAAAAACCATTATATTAAACAAACAAAGTGTATTACAGTCATGAGAATCCTTAATATCCATGATAACACCTCACATTCTGACACACTTCAGCAAAGAGAGTTTGGAGGTAAAAGTTAAAGTATTTTATACTTTATAGTCCGACTCCTCTTCATTGGCATTTCTAACACTGAATTAAAAGTGATATTTTGTGGCTGATGTAACCAAGTGTCAAAAACATTCAATTTTTTATTAAAAAGTAATTAGTGTTAAATAGCGCTACAAATAAAAGTATTGTATTGTTAGAGTAGATACAGTATATTTAGGTCTATGAGTTTAACTCACGGCTACAGAATATTTTTTATATAAACTTTTAAAAGTCAACTTTATAGACCTATTGTTCAGTAGCAATTTACAATAAGGCTCCTGCTTTGAAATGATATGTATTGTAAAAATACTACACAAATGTGAAAAAAATGAAATAAATTTTACAGCAACAGCAATGAAACACATGTACAGATCTAACTTCATCAGCTGATATGGGTGTTATTTGTATTATTTAATAAAGTAACAGAGTCAATTTGATTAAAATCACATTTAAATTTTAAACATTATTGAAGTGAAATGTAAGATGTGAAAAAGATTGCTGATTATCAATTAGTTCTGGTGTTCTTTAAAGTATTCTGAAGGTTCGAATGGTTCAATAAAATCCAGGGCCCGTATTCATAAAGATTCTAAGAATCCTCTCAGAAAGCTTTTATTTTAGCTTAAAAACTCCTACGTAGGAGTTTTAGCTTAAGAGTGATTCAGGATCAATCTAAGAGCAACTCTGAGCAAAGAAAAGACAAAAACTTTTATCTTAGTGTGGAGGCGGGGTCGATCCCGTTGCTAGCGATGACACAGCATTTTAAAGACTGTGATTGGTTGGTTGTCCAAGAAGGAAATAAAAGAGTACTTTTAAGTGTAGGGTCTAGTTTAAGCCTTCACTTTGAAATTATAGGCATCATTTTTCCTGTTTTACCGCAACACACATATTATATAAGTTTATATATTTTATATGTTTATATATATTTTTGTTTACCATGCTGTTAATGTTGTATTTAATGTATTTGATAGGTAATGAACAGCAGCACATTAAGGTTGTGAAAGTGCTGTAATTGTTTGTGTGATCTCAGTGCTTATAGAAGGTTGTGAACATACCCAAATTATTACTGCTGCATAGTTGCATTGTTTCCAGTTGCCAAATAAGTTCATGTAATAAATGTAGTGATTTCTTCCATTTCTGCACTATGTCAGAGATGTTAGCATGTCTCTAACAAAATCAGTCACTGTTACGACCCCGAAGTGGTCTAGGGGTACTGGGGTCGAACATTTAAAAGATAGACATCAAAACGTACACAGAAGCAAAGTGCAGACAATCGTGCAATGAAAGTGGTTTATTAAAGTAAGTGCTGAGCAAAGTATACAGGTGGATATGTATAAACAAAGAAAAAAAAAGAATATGTACAGTATTTACAGTATTTACAGATGAACGAAAAGACATGAGGGGTACGGGAAGAAGGGACGTGGGCGGCGCTAAATCAAAGAAAATAACAAAACCAAAACCCTCTAACTTACCCGTATCCTCTAACCCTGCCTACGAAAATAAAAAGGTGAAAATGAAAAGTCTTCGGCGTCCAAGACGCTCTACTTATGCTGCCCTCTCTAACAGAAAACCAAAAGTACATGAGGTGGCACTCGCCCCTAACCTAGTGTGCTAGACAGAGTCAGTCCCTACGTGTTGTAGTGTATATCACGTGACGTTCTTACCTGTCCACTTCTTCCCGGCCTCGTAACATATAACGCTCTCAAAGTAATATGTACAGTGAGGGGGGAGAGGGAACAAAAGTATGTTACAAATGCAGAGCGTACACAACGGGAACAACAACACAGCCAAAAATGGGGTACAATAACAAAACGGATTGCAACAAAAATGACTAGCACAAAACAGCAACAACAGTGGCTTGCGAGTGGTCTGACGTGGTCTTTTAAGCGGGAGGGTCTTTTCGGATTGGAGAACTGCAGCGTGATGACGTCAGCGGTAATGATGATTGACAGGTGACAGGACCAATGACCAGGTAACTGGAAAAGTGAAAGTGAGAGAGCGAGAGAGAGAGCGGGGAAACACATAAAACAGCACAGGCACGTAACAGTCACAAACATTATCTCTGCACAATCTCATGTGTAGCATCAGTGAAATCACTGTCATGCATTGTGTGCAAATATTGCATTGCCCTCCTCATGTTTTGTCAGTGTTATCCACTGCTAAAGAAACTCTTAAGCCTCTTAAAAGTCCTCTTCCCTACTCCTAACAATTTGGACCTTAAGACCTCTTTTATGGGTTAAGATTCTTTCTGAATTACTTTTTTCTTTACTAGGATCTTTTCTTTAATTTTAAGGGAAAACGCCCACTTTTCTAAGAATTCTCTTAGAATTTTGTCACTAGGAGCAACTCTTTGCACTAAGATTCTTTATGAATACGGGCCCAGATCTCTTTCATTTCCAGTCAATTCTGTGTTAATGATTCACTCTGAACCCTTGCTCAGTATTTAATCTCCTAAAACAGCCTGTGCTTTTGTGTATTGATGCTGTTTCTGACAAGAATAGTCACTTTGATTCTCAGCTTTCTCATGTGCTTTAGCTTTCAGTTCACACATATCTCCTCTCTGTTTTTCCAGATTCACAGTAAATGAAGAGAATGATTTGTGTTCTTACCAGAAACTCATTCTGGATTCATCTGTCAGTGGCGCAAATAGACTTTCAAACCGGAAGAGAAATCAGAGCTCTGAAGCGGAATGTGAATCATAAGGGACACATAGCATAACGAGACTCTCATCACACACATCTGATGTTTCTGAATCATATTACAGGATCAGTGTCATATAATCAGCTTCATAAAACTTTTTTTTTTAAAGGAATGAAGAGCTGATGCAGATTTGATCATATAGAAATGTTAATAGGCATATAATATATATCTTTAAAAATTCTCAGGTTACATGCAAACATTGTGGGGAAAAAGCTTTGTGTTTCTGAATTGTCATCACCAGCATATAACGCAACAAAGATTGCAAAAGTCAACAGATTTTACTAACAGACCTACCAATCTATGTGTAAAAATATGCTCAAGTCATTTCACCCTCCTGTAATTTGGTTCTAAATCTCAGGTGGAAAATTACATTTTGACCTCTTTTAACCAGAATAGTGGATTACTCAGTGATTATATACGTCCGTGACATTTAACATTTTGGCTATTATCATACATGTTTATCTTTTTATCAGAATGAATTACTGATGAAATCAAACATTTGAGCTGGGGAAGTTTCTGAAATGTAGTTTGCTTGACAGGGAAATACCCTATATGGATTTTATTTCCATTCATTCTTTCTGTTCAACAGCCAAAACAAAGATACACAATTTACAAATTCTGAAAATTTATTTAATTTGACACTTCATAAAATAGAATTTAAGACACTAGAAAATAAAAGCATCAGTAATAGTGTTTTGTGTTTGTTGTAATACACCGAAATGGAAAAAGATGCAGTTATCATTTTTGTCCACTAGAGGGAAATTATTGAATGTCTAACTAAACTTACCATTTTCATATCCTAAAAAAATGTAAGCTTGAACAAACTTACTATTACTTTTATGTTCACTTCTCATCTGTGTTGCACTTTAACTTGTGTCTGATTCACCCTGAATAACACACAGTCACAGCTCACTTTATTAGATAGGCCTACACCTGATCAAAATATCTATTCAATCAATCAATCACTGTATAGAGACAGAGCGACATGCGTCATAATCTGAAAACCACGCCCAGCGGAAGAAACAGTCCAATGCTCTCCATTGACTTTATATTGCGAGAAGCTGCCTGCTTGTCATTTCTGACTTATAACAAAAATCAGAAAAATGTCTAAAAGCTGCTGTGAGACAAGGTGTACGGTGACAAGTTTTTTTTTTTTTTTTTTTTTTTTACCTGTATGTAAGCGCAGTGCAGTGTTAATGTTTGAACCATTTACAATGTTAAAGTGACTGACAACAATAAAAATTCGTATTAAGAATAAAATTGCCTCGTTTTTTAACTGTGCAGTGCTGATCCCATGTAATTATTAACAACTATTAACCCGAATAGTGGGAAATAATCTAAATTTACCAAAGCAGAATTGAGCAAGTTAGAAAGTTGAGACATTCCAAATAAAAGGATATGGGGGACAGATTTGGCATTCTGCAGGCATTTTGCTCATAAGTTTTGATAATTCATATGTAGGCTACATACTTACTTTGTATTGTAATAATGATCAATATAATTCTGTTAATGATCAGGCAAGTCTAATAGATGATGGTGGGATGATGGTAAGCCTGAAGTGAGTTTGTTTGAATCTGATCTTACTTTCTGGGCTTTTTTGCTTACAGTTTGGTCGACCCACTTAATGTCGTCAGCGCCACATTGGTTGCTGTGGAAGAAAGTTTGCTCAACACAACTGATGTGGTTTTTGTCAAAAAAAAAATGTAATGTGTGCTCTTATTTGTTTCATGAAAGGAAGTGACACAAAACATGTAAGTGTCAGTGGCAAGCGGTGACTTTTTTAACAAGTAAAAAAGTTTTCCAAGTAAAAACAAACATCATTTACACCTGTTATAACACACAATATTCAGAGGGTGGGGGGATTCCCGCGGTCTATCTGTCTCTGCCATAGACTGTAAAAAAAAAAATATGGACGGAGAGTCCGTGACATCATCCGTAGGTTCCTTTAGAGCGATTTTGAAGGGGATGCACTTCCAGGGGTTTCAGAACAGTCTAATCGATACTGCATCACCAGGCAGGCGTGGTCTGTTTGAGAATTTGCATACCTCACCGATCATGCGCAGTTTGGGAAAAGCCATTTGCTTCAGATACCTCCATGATCGCAGGTGTTTTGTGTCAAATACTTTTTATACTATATAATTCCAGATACCTGTCCGCGATCGCAGGGGTTTCATACCCTTCAAATTTACATTCATATACAGTACCATGAAATACCTGTCCACAATCGCAGGGGTTTCGTACCCTTCATATCCTCAGAAATTACTTACTTACTCTTACTCGTTGTCTTATACAACATTCTAGTCAAGATTTAAAAAGAAGTTTAAACCTGCTTTTTAAAGAAAGCAGTTTAACTGTTCAGGACAAACAAGGGACTCAACTATCACTAAACAAAAAAAAAACACAGCTGTGGATCATTCAGGTAAAAACACAGTATTAAGAATCAAATGCATGTTATCTTTTATAAATTAAAAATTAATTAAAACTATTATTTTCTCTTGTGGATTTAATGTAAACATCTTTTATGTGAAATATTCAGGTAACTATAACATGCATTTTGAATGATCTCTCTTATTTTAGTAAAACAATTAACATTTTGCAGATTCTGTAAGGTGTACGTAACTGTAAACCTAAACTGTATTTTTTTGTTTATTTGATCCCTCTTTCATGTCTTTCAAATAAATGAGCAAGTCGTAACTGCGGCAAATGCAGGTCTGCACAGACACCAAATGATAAATTGTATTTTATTTGATTAATTTTATTTTTAATGCAGTTCCAGGCCACATCAGTTAGAATGTGGTTCTTTGATTTACCATGGATTCATTTACATTAAGGCACATTTCGGTGCCGGATTGTCCAACTGTTTCTATCATGTACAGTAGTCGCTACATGCTTTGTTTTTACAGATTATTTGATGTGTACTGAATATTTATGTTTTGATCTGTGAGGGACGTTTACTGGCAAGTCTACAATCCGCCACACCAATTTAAACATATAGCGTTCAGATGAAGGGGTTAGAAACGGGACAGATAATAGCTGGTAACTTCTAAACTGATGTTTTTTGATATAAAATTCTTAACGTAAGAAACATCCACTGGTCCAACAGCAAAAGCCAGTAGCCTGGGTGAAGATGTTTTTTTGTGTTCAGACTTTTACTCCACTTCTGCAAATTCACTTAATTTATCAGGATTCCGTTTCAGTTTTAGCTAGATCTGTCCTCCTTGTATATTGCAGATTATGTAGATTTCACAAATTTGGCAGTTCTGAGTAAAATGATGTAGGTTACAAGTCTAGTGTAGTTTAGTTTTCTTAGTCATTTCCCAAATTACCTAGGCTTATGCGGTACAAATGAATCACTCAAACGGTTTTAAAAATGACTAATAAAATTTAGTTGGTCTGAATTACTCATCTCACCTAGACAGGGTACAATGTTATATTACTTTCCTGTAAACTGATTGTAACGCAGGACTCGACGACAGCGTGGTAGATCCAATCGCAAGCTTTATTAGACAGATCGCGGTCAGACAGGCAAGGTCAATATCCAAACAAACAGTAACACGAGGGCAAGACAAAAGAGTAATCCAATAGACAGGCGTCGCTCAAAATCCAAGTGAGCAGTCCAAAGTATCAAATTAAACAAAACAATGAAACAAGGAAAAACTATGACCCCTTGCCTCCTCATACATTTATAAGATTTTTAAACAAAATAAACAAATTGTACGATTTATTTTCACACAAAATCTGTTGTTCCATAAATGTTCAATACACATATATATATTTTTCTGCAAGTATACATTTTAGGCGCAGTGAAGGTGTGCTTTTAGCCTCATTGTACCCCACTATTTTGAATAAATGTTTGCAGGAATTTCCCTCATTGAAAGCTGTCAAAACTGTGAGATACACGCAATTCCCCACCATAGCAGGACCCTTATTAAATACACTATATTGACAAAGTTTTGGGGCACCCCTTTCTAATGAACTGGTTTGACTACTTTATTTTTTCTACTTTGACTACTGGTTAGAGTAAATTCCATGAGTACAAACTCTAATTTTCATTCAACAGTTTGGACAGGACCCTTTTCTATTTTCTAACATGACAATGCCTCTGTGTATAAGGCAAGATCAGAAAGAAATCATTGATTCAGTCAGTGTGGAAGAACTTAGTCCTAATCCCAACTAAACACCTCTAGAGTGACTTTATTATATACTTTAAATGCAGACCTTGAGCCAAAAACTCATCACCAGACACCAATGAATTCTACATACACTATATGGACAAAATTATTTGGACACCACCCTCTTTAGAACAGAAAAGGTACTTCCAAAACTGTGGCAACAAAGATGAAAACATGATTCATGTATTCAAAAATTGTTTTTCCATCTCTATTGCACCAGTTTTGAAAGTGTCTAAAATGACAGATCCATATGTACAATCACTGGTGTTTGGTGATGAGGCTTTGGCTCAATGTCTTAAAAAGAAATAATAATAAATCTATTTAGTCACTGCTTGTATTACAACTGAAACTATTTTTTCATGCACTTTTAAATATACCATACAGAGAAAATAATTTATTAATTATTTCAAATATACAAAATGTAAAATAATTAACTTCTTATTTAAAATATAAGATTAATATATAATGAATATATACCAAATGAATTTATATGTATAATGTATTGCCCACAAATTTCAAATATATTCTAATAATACATGTTAATAATGTTAATAAATGTTAATATTCCCACTATAATCTATAATGATTATGTAACTCATAATCAGATTACTTTTTTTTTAATTAACTATAGCCTGGTATCAGTATTAATGATGGTATAGAAAAATCCACTACAATTTTAAGAAGAGAATCTTGTGTAGAATTGCAAGAGTCATAGGCAGATTAACTATATGGGCAATTGAGCAAACCCAGGGGGGTGTACCAAACAAACACTGCTAATCAATTATCCAATTAACCAATTAGAGTGTAGATGAGTGAATTTGTAATTTTATTATGATTATTATTTATGATTATTCTCATTTATTAGGCAAATAACAAACTGTAACAAATACATAATCTTTAATCACACATAAAAAAAAAAAAAAAAAACTTAACCTTAACCTTTCTATGGGATGAATTTAGACTCAAAATGATTAATAGATTCATGCACAATTATGTACTGCATACATTGTATGCATGTATCTTACTAACCACCATCTGTATTATATTTCTCCGGACAGAGGTGAATAGTCAAACCAAAAAGAAACAATGAAAACACAATGTAACATTCACAAAACTGGGAGCTGTTGCTATAGTCAATCATAATTTCAGAGCTCTATTGATAATGTCCTTTCATATTTGTTGTGTAAGCGCTAAACTAAGAGTCAACCTACACTCAGAGTGCGTCAATTCAGAGTTGAAGTTGATGATGTTCTCAATTTGTGTTGTAAGAACCCATATAATGAACACATAACGAATGTTAGAGTCATATAACGCTTTTGTGGTGCGATGAAAGACCGTGTGAAATAGAAAAGTGCTTGAGTGTACCTAATCAGCCTGAAAGGCATTTTAGAAAAGTCATAAAACTCTTAATTAATGTCCGTCTGTCACTAAAGTCATAAACATTTAAGAGTTTGGCTATAAACAGAGTTCTTCTCTTGTTCTCTATGACACTTTAATTACACTCATTGTAGACCCTAATTTCTGACTAAATGCTGTAGGATCTTTGAATCGTTCTATGTCTCTTTTATCCTCACAGGTGAGAAACATTTAATACTTTTACTTTTAAAGAGCTTGAAATATTTTCATATGGATATCTGGATTATTTGTTATTTTATCAGTAATGTCGTGATAGCTGCCAATTCTGTGTTACTAAATGTTTGTAATATGTGACCCTGGACCACAAAACCAGTCATAAGGTTAAATTTGACAAAACTGAGATGTATACATCATATGAAAGCTCAATAAATAAGCTTTCTGTTGATATATGGTTTGTTAGGATCGGACAATATTTGGCCGAGATACAACTATTTGAATATCTAGAATTTGAGGATGCAAAAAAATCAAAATACTGAGAAAATCACCTTTAAACTTCTCCAAATTAAGTTCTTAACAATGCATATTACTAATCAAAAATTACATTTTGATATATTTATAGTAGGAATTTTACAAAAAATCTTCATGGAACATCAACTTTACTTAATTTCCTAATGATTTTTGGCATAAAAGAAAAATCAATAATTTTGACCCATACAATGTATTTTTGGCTATTTCTACAAATATACCCCAGCGACTTAAGACTGGTTTTGTGCTCCAGGGTCACATATTGTAATCATTGTTTCTTTCATTATGAAACAAACACTGGAGGCTGAAACTAGAATGTTTGTTACTATAGATGTTTACAGATCAGTGTGATTACATGTAACTATAGGATGGATTGTAAATGGGGAACATAAAAACAGCATAAATCCAAAATGTTTTTATATAT
>NC_133361.1:29787391-29832936 GCF_049309525.1 Garra rufa
CATGTTCCTTTAAATGCTATTGAGCTCTGCTCGCCCTGCCCCTCTCTGCCATGGGATGGCAAACCGTAATGTTTACTTTAGCCACATTTAGCTGCGTTTAGCCGCTAAACCTGCTAACTAGCACATTATTATGAAAAGCCATTTGCAAAGATGCATAAAAAAGACATACTCACTTCTGCTGTGGGTAAAGCTGCATCACGAATGAGTCGCACAAACATAGACGCATATGTAGATCGGGATCGGTGCTTTCCTTTCAAAAAACGAAAGTAACGTTAATCCGCTGCGTCTTCAGCGGCTCAGATGTCGGGAGTAAATGGCGACTGCTATGTTCATTACTACATCCAACAACAGAACACCTCAATCGCCTAAACTGAGACATTTTGTCTTCCCCTGCACCTGAGTCGACACAATGGCGATCAGAGTTGGACTGTTTCAGCTCGGTGAGGGCAGGACTTAATCTAAGGCGCTCATGTCAATCAACTATCGTGGGAACAGCCTCTGTCGGTCTGTCGTCACACCAACAAGAAGCTGAGAATGACCTGATTTAAAAAAGGGGATATTACTTTTGAAGATTAAAATAAATACCACTGGGTGAATTTTTATAATTACTACCAACACACATTAATGTTTACACAACATGTAAAAATGAGTTTTGCATCCAATGACCCCTTTAAACCCGGTGTTTGCAATGCGTTTCAGAAAAGATCTTCATCCACACTTATATGAAGGAAAACACATGTTTTGTGACCATTCATAAAGGAAAGGAAAGGAAAGGAAAGGAAAGGAAAGGAAAGGAAAGGAAAGGAAAGGAAAGGAAAGGAAAGGAAAGGAAAGGAAAGAAAAAAAAAATTTAGTAGTGTAGTACAAGTACTACAACAATGCACAATAATTGTACAATACAATATATGATCAACTGAAAACAACTTAAATGTTTGTCTAAAAGTTCAAAACTTCAATTCTCCAAAATACAAAGCTTATTTAATTTAGACAACTATTGAAACCACTGTGTGCATTTAATCAAATCATTCAACCAACCAACAAACCATTCTTTGTTGTTCATATATCAATGTATCTTTCCCAGTCGCTTTGAGTTCGTCCCAAATGAAGCAACGTAATTTTAAACACTTCAGTGAACATGAGAACATGACACCTGGAAAGGCGTACTTGTACGTATAACACTAGGAGCTGCGTTTAAATGATCTGGTGGGATTCGACGCCATTACTCCAGCAGTCTACTGACACATGAGTCAAGCACAACTAATAAGATTCAACTGCGCTCGGGGTCCAATCGAGACTTGGCTTCATCCGACAGAACTCATGACAGCCGGAATTGCACCTACGTACACAATAACGTCGCACGGCTGAAGAGGTTTTCAGAAACACTGAGTCGAATAAGTGGCCTAGAACAGTGTTTGCTGTAAAACTTGGCTGTTCTGTCACAGGGCATCTTCCTCATGTGGCCGTGATGTGACCAGGCAGCTGGCAGCGGCAGAAAGCGAGGCAGGTCACAGGTGCCAGAAGAATTATCAATCTCTCACTCCCACGGCAAACAAGCACAAACGCTTCCCCTCCCACGTGCAGCCTGAAGACGGGAAAGGCATCCACCCCGGGCATGAGATTCTCGCGCTGGAGAAGAGCACAGGCTCTGTGCAGCAAGTGAAGGTAACTGCTGACCCAGTTGGAAAATGGGCATGTGTCCCAAGGTCATACGCCCACACACCCAAAAGGTTTTGTTTGTTCGCAAACTGCCACAAGCCATCTTTTGCAGTCCTTATGCCAGGTGTGTACTAGAAAGGGAGTTCTCCGGGAGGGAATGTAGGCAACTGCTGGCTCAGTCGGAGTTACATAACTAAGTCTTGTGGGACATACGCGCGTATAATGAATGTTGGCGTTATTTGTGAATTCTGTTGAACTCAAGTGGAACAACGGCGTGACGCACTACGCTATTATCGCTCCTGCAATGACGCATTGATAATGCTCAGCATTAAGGCCTGTTCACGCCAAGGATGGTAACAATAGTGTTTTTATTAAAATTCTAAATTTCCAAGAACATGGTTAGAATTATTTTCAGAATGTTTTTTTCGAGATGATGAATGATAAAAACAAGCAGTCGTGTGTCATTTTTATCTTAAAGAGTAACCTAAACATGCTTGTTATTAAGAAATCTGGCAACCAAAGTTTATGCAAACATTAACATTTTATGCAAAACGTGGATTGGCTCGATGCAGGAACTGAAGTACTGAAGTGAAGACATTGGAAGTCATGTGATCCATCTCCTATCAGACAATGTCAGGTTTTTTTGATTTCATGTACCATTCTGATCATGTAGAAAACGTGAGTGAGATTGTATTGCATGTAGACCCAGATAGACAGATGTGTGCACATGCAATGCAGAATAGCAAAGAGCATGTAATTTAGTTCTGTGATATAATGGGTTGTGCACTATATACAACCTTTACGGTGAGTCACTGTCAACATGGAAATACATGGAGCGATGTATTAACAGTACTGACATTCTTAGATGTTACAGATCCAGCCAGCAATGAAGATTCTGACGTTTTCAGATCTCTACATGTTTTATTTTGCCGTGTTCTTAATGAAATTCACTGTATGTCTGAGTGAATGAAGCTTATTGAATGCTTTCAACCTCATATACCATTTTGTATTTGCACTTACAGCTATTATAAATCAGAGAGTGATGTTCACTGTCACTAGACTCAGTGTGATAGAAAATTAAAATAGCTGAAAACAGACTTCATACATGTGAAGACGATAAGAAACCATCAGCCATGAACATGTGGGCAAAATGGGAGTTCCTTTTCCATTCTGCTCACATTTGCTAATGCATTGCTGAAGCCACAGGGTCTGTTGACTTTGCTGCCACACTACTGTCCTCTGCTGGTCACATCAGTGTATCATGCTGAGAGTTGCACCAAACTCCATTAGCAGTTTTGTCCTAAATCCACCCTTTGGCAAAAAAAAAAAAAACACAAAAATCAGAACAGCTTTGTTTTTGTTTCTCATTATTGATATCGTCTTGCATTCCATAGCAAAGAATCAGTTCATTTAGCACAATGAAAATGAAAGCGGATCATTACATTTCCAACAAAACTGAAAACAGGAGAAAGAAGTGACTTATTAGAAACAAGCCATATTGTAATAACTCATCGTTTGCGCTGCTAGGAAATAACTGTGCGTGTAGCTGTGCTGCTGAAGACAATTAATTTCGAGAGAGTGCATTTATTGGGTTTGTACACAACTTTGGTATCTAATGACAGAAGCAAAGAATGCAAGTTTAAAAATGTATTCCAACCACAATAAGGGAAAGTCAGGGCTCAGTAATGACATATACACAGTTCTGCAGTCAATATGCTTAGTCACACCCATGCAAAAGTTTAACAAGAATTTGGACAGATTTTTGCATGTGTCCAGATTTGTTCATTCAGAACAATGAGTAAAAAACAGCAGATGGGCTGAATGAAAATGCAATTTCTCACCCAGGCAGTAGGTGGCACTTACAGAAAAGTTACTGACTTACTAGTCTCAGCCTCAGGCGTCACGCCCACGGAATGTTGGCTAAACGTCTGATGCATATGGTACACTTAACTGGAAACACTTCAGGAATGTCGAAGTCGTCTTCTGATTAGTTGAATTTGATCGGATTTCCGGGAGACGAGAGTGTCGCGTTTACTTTAGGTCCGCCGGGAAACAAAGCGCATTTTGATTTACTCGGCGTTTTGCTAAAAGGTGCTTATGCAGACGCCATTGTTGTTATATACATTTGCGACGTTCGCGAACAAATTACTGACTTACTGCTTGTTCTCCCTCTTCTTCGTTAACTTTTTATGCTGGTTATTTCAATGACTGACTTGTTGCACACCAGTCTGTTGTTGTGGGGGCGTTTCCACGCACCGAAACGTGACGCTGAACGAAACGAACTGTGATTGGTTGTTTGACATGTCGGTCAAACGGCCTTTTGGGCGGGCCTTGGCCAAAGCTGCCATGAATTCCAGACCTTCAGCCGTCAGTCTGAAGTTCTGGCTAAGCGAGACTACATCTAGGATGACAAGGGGGTAAGTACATTATCTGTAAATTTTTGTTCTGAAAGTGAACGTACTTAGGCTATTAAAGGAGTAGTTCAATGTAATATGAATGTGTGTAGTATGTAATCCATATGTACTACATTTGCCATGTTGTCATTGTCATATGACCTACAAGTGTCAATTGCCTAGCTTCAGTGCCTTTCACAAATCATCTCCCATGGCCTTATGGGATTGTAAACTGCTCACTGGAAGTGCTCTTCAAAATCTTGCCAGAAACTTTAGGTTATGTGGGTTCTAATTTATAAATACTGTGAATTTAAACATATTACTGTTCACATACTGTTTTTCACCTACTATATAGTAGGGAAGTATGCAATTTCAGATGGAGCCAAAATATTTTTCACCCTGAATTTTTGCACCAAACATTCATCTTGGTGAGACCAGGCCTTAAGTCACCTATTAAAGCTTGCTGTCCCAACATGAGGGACCTGGACTCCATACAGAGAGCACTCTGTCACTGTGAAGCACCATCAAAGCTCTCTTAAACCGTTCCTTCCCCCCAGTGTCTCATGGGATTTTCCCTGCTGTTACTCTGAGTGTGAATGAAATCCCCCTGCTGCTCTGCCATTAGGACTGGCCACAGTCCAGTCAGTCTGAGTCAGTGGGCAATTCATGACTTTCTCTATGCAATGAGCAACTGCTACAGACACATACTGTCAAACGATCACTCTCAATCTTACCGCCTCATACTTATTCAGAGTTGAATCATCTGAGTCACTGTCCGTCTCTAAAGCTTTTTTCAAACCTGAAACATCTGAGACAATATTTAGACTTCAATAGAAACCAGGCCTCTTGAACGATGAAAACCGTTACCTCTTGGTAACATTCTAGAGCTTTTCTCTTTATGCATCCTGCGTTCTGTCCTTCTGACGACAGCCCTGAGAGTCAAAAGCCGCTCGTACTCGTTGCATCTTGATTCAAAGGAGACGTTCCGATGGGAGCGCGGGCAGAGGAGGTTTATTTCATAGGACGATCCAGAAACAGCTGTTTTACCTCTAATTAAAGGAATGTAGCAGGTGTCACCTGCACCCCAACAGTGTGGGGGCACACCTGGTTGAATTAATTTGATCCAAAGTGGTTCAGACAGGGCTGCCTGTGCTCTGGTGTGCCATTCAGACACTCAACACATATTAGGCTACTGAAACTGAGCACCTGCTTAGCTGGAATTGCAATAGTGCCCCATGCAACAGCAAAAAGAGGCCTCTATCCTAACACTGACCCTTGGGACTGTGTTTAGTGAGGTATGGGGGAGGAAAAGCCTGTTTATACCAAGAAGGTCTGGAGAGAGCTATCACTGCCATTTATCTCAATGGTAGTTAACATTCCCATTCATCTCAATGGTAGTTGCTAAGCATGAGCAACAGGAGGCCCGCATGGTATTGGTTCACTGACATTCAGTTGTTGTTGTTTTTTTAAAGGAGACCTATTATGCCCCCTTTTACAATATGTAATCTAAGTCTCAAGTGTCCCCAGAATGCATCTGTGAAGTTTCAGCTTAAAATACTCCACAGATCATTTATTATATCATTTTGAAAATGCCTATTTTACTCTGCCAAAAAAAAACATCTGCTTGGTTTTGATTATCATGTCTATCGCATTGAAATAATGCGTTTTAAATCATATTCGTCTAAACTCCTGATATACGGTTTTCTGAGCGCACACATCCAAAGCACACGCACAGAAAGTGGCTGTCACACAGCATGCGAGTACTAAACTAAGTTTTCTTTCATGTCTTATTGCGCTTAAACTGTCAAATACACACAAGTTCATGTTAAAAACACACAAGTTACAAAAACAGTCAGATATGTCTGGGAAGGAAAACAGCTGGGTAAGAAATTGCATGTTTATATTAGATCTGTGTGACAGCAGTTTAATATACAGTTAATAAATCGATAAATACACTGCTCTCGTTTCATCTGACGCTCGTCTGTGAAGCCAAAAACTGGTACACCGTTATTGTTTGCGAAAACAAAATGAGGGCGACGTGGGTGGAAACATGCAGATTAAGGGCCGGTAATATTATAGTAATATCCCCTTACCACGTCACCGGGGGATGCTTGCAAGAAAAGGTTTACCAAAACAAAGTTATGATAGATGCACTGGGGACCCGATTGTAGCACTTAAACACGGAGAAATTCAGATTTTCTTATGCAGTCACCTTTAAATGAGGCATTTGTTGTATTAAACGGATAGCTCAGCCAAAACTGAAAATTCAGTCATCATTCACTCACCTTCACGTTGTTTAAAACCTGTATGAATCTTTCTTCCACTTAACAGTTTTATGTTCCCCATTGACTTCCCTAGTCAGTGGGGAGCAGCAATTGTTAGGTTGCCAAAATTATTCAAAATATTATCTTTTGTGTTCAACAGAAGAAAGAAATTAGACAGGTTTGGAACAGCTTGAGTGAGTATATGACGACAGAATTTTTCATTTTTGGGTGAGCGATCCCTTAAACACACAGTTTTTAGTCAATTTGAATTAATCAAATGGAAGGTTTCTTTATATGAACCCTAAACTTTGCATTTCATTTGATTCATAATTTCATTTAAATGTGTATTACACATATTCCAAACAAAACCACATTTATAACCAATAAAAAATTCAATCAGTCAAACTGATTGGGGTGTTTACATGAAGGATTTTTTGCAATCTGACTTAGCCATTAATCTGACTACTAACAGATCATTTGGGTCATGTAAACTAGGACTGTCAAAAAAAATTTATTTCGAAAGATTTTAGTTAAATTCAAAACAAAAATCCACATTTGAATGCAAAAACTTTGCATTCAAATTTTTGGTGTGCGACAGACAGCCTTAATAATGGCACACAAGATGCGATGAGGATGTAAGTGTCGTTGCATTTAATGTTTTTAATGCAACGCAGGTGGTTGTTCATTCAAAATATTGCAGAAAAAGAGAACATCAACGCAGAGGATTTTAGGATTTTTCTCCATGTAGTGAACTTCCATGGTGCCCCGAGTTTGACTTCCAAAATGCAGTTTAAATGCAGCTTCAAACGATTCCAAATGCAGGCAGGAGGGTCTTATCTAGTTTTTTTTTTTTTTTCATTACAATTTATACCTCAAACGCATGTCTTGTCTTGCTCGGCATGAACTCGGTTTTTTCCAGTTCAACATAGGGTGTCGAAAAACTCCCATTTTATTTTCTCCCTCAACTTAAAAAAAATCATTTGAAAGTCATCGCTGCACAAGTACTGACCCAGTGTTTGCAAAGTGAACATGCAAAGAAGATTGAACACCCTTAACAAAAAAGGTAAAACAGCGACGTAGGACGATTTTGCAGTTGAGGGAGAAAATGAGATGGGAGTTTTTCAACATACCCTAACTGTCTTGAACTGGGGGGGGGGGGGGGAACAGACTTCAGGCTGAGCAAGACAAGACAAGGGGCTGAGTAAATTATCTGTACATTTTTGTTTTAGTAGTGAACTTAGCCTTTAAAAACATGTCTCAAAGGTTTATGGCGGGTTTCTCCCCATCCCAATGCATCTCATGTTTTTAAATGAAAAAGTACTCCTTGTGATTGGTTTTCAGTCCTTTGTATTACATTATGCATACATACATACATGATGATGTTTAGTTTCTAATTGTTTAAGCAATTGCTTAGGTAATTATATTTGGTTTATAAACATTATGATTATTACTATTATCTTTTTTCAAAGATAGTCATGTTCATATATTGCTTTAAATAAACATGCATAAACGCCCTCTTGTGGACTCAGGAGAGAAGCCAAAAGCTTTTCCCCCCTAACTGAATTTATGCCCTTTAAATTTGAATAATATTTAAGTACAAAATTCGAATTTTGTTTTTCAGCCATTTTGACAGCCCCAATGTAAAAATAGCTAGGTTTAAAAAAAAAATAAAGAACAATCGTTTAAAAATGAATTGTAAAATTTATGTGGCGAGTTCATTTAAGTATTCATTTTGCTTTCATGTGGTTGTGTATACCTTTTTCCTGAGTAAACGATGAGCTCCGCCATTACGAATTCTAAGATCAGATTGAATGCTTTTCTGTTCCGGTTTCCATAGGAACCCATTCAAATAGCGTCCATGTGTTTTTAATGTAGCTAACGTCCGCTGCTTCGTGTCATCTACACACTCATTAAAGTGAGGCATTGACAAATGACGGTCATTGCGACATTGCCAAGTGATGGCGCTATGGAGCAATGTGCTTTTTAAAAACATTTTAATAGGTTTAACATTAGTTTATTAGCTGGGAATATACCCTAATTTGACTAGAAACAATGCAGACCGGAAATGCAAAGCATTCTTTCAGTTAAGAGTCGGACTTACTTCCGTGTTCAGGAAAAACGTCTATAGCGTCTGTGGTTTTACTAAAATATAGGCCATGCATTGTAAGTTTTTCTGCTAGTGTTAAGTAGACTAGGTTCATGAATGTTATTTACTCATTTAACGCTTTCTTTTTTTGTGATTTCACAGTGCGTTTAACTTTAGGACCTTCATTTGTCACCTCCGCAGGGCATCTCCTATGTCCATTAGGACAACGGTAGAAGTTTGCAACCCTTAACCTTAATAGTTTTTACGCATTCATAAATTGCCTTCGAGATGCACAGGGGCACTGCAGTGGTCATTATTTACATTGACAGACCGCAGTGTGGAAGAAGCACCAGGATGCATCCCAACATGGAGGAATGGATTCCATCAAACATCTCAAAAAAAAAAAAAACTATAAACATATTGACCTTCTTTTGTAGAGGACTAGACAAAAATAAATAAATAAAACAGTCAATTCTTGGCACGTGATGAGGATTATCGATGCCCTGGTGTTGTTTTGTCATTGAGTGTGCACTTTGGTGTTAACATCTGCCAGGTATGTACGCTATGTCAATTTGTCTGAAATGCAGCCTGAGGAAATGCTGTGCATTCTAGTGCACTGGTTTCTTTTGTGCCACAATAATGCGTTAATTTCATGAGTCAACAGGCTATGACTGGCGGCTTATGTAGAACTAAACAGTGTTTAATTGGATTCTGATCCGCGGCAACACAACTGCAGGGCTCTTTGCCTTTTTTTCCCCCTTTTGCTTTTTTTCCAGAGCACCTAGAGCATAATGGAGGCGATTACTTCCCCCCTCTGGTGGCGTGGTGACTTGGTATTGTGAGCCCCTGGGAAGGTGCTGTTTACGGTCACACTTCACATTGCCCTGATGCCCTGGAAAAGAGCCTGGCAGCAGTGCTAATGCTGCTAATGCTGTCGGCTGCTGCACTGGCACTGCGGAGGCCAACTAGGTGTCATGCTGGAATTAACCTTAAATTGATTACGACCACAAAGATCATCTGCTGGCTGACTGACATGCTTAGGACACAGTTCATTTTACAACCCATGAGTGAAATCTCTTATAGAAATCAGGGTAAGGTTTCAACATTCAAGAAACTTTTTTCTTGTAATTATTCAAAAAGACAAATTTTCATAGAGTTCTTATTTCTTCGTTAATCACATGTGCACAAATCTACACCAATTTATAGTTAATACACACCATTTGTATTGTAGGGCTAGGACTGGGTTTCTTCAGTAGAACACAAACTAAGATTTTTAACTCAAACCGTTGCAGTCTGTCAGTTTACTCATTTACTCCCAACATCTGAGCCGCTAAAGATGCAGAAGATTAACGTTACTTTCGTTTTTGAAAGGAAAGCGTTGATCCCGATCTACATATGCATCTATGTTCGTGCGAATCAATAGTGATGCAGCTTCACCAACAGCAGAAGTGAGTATGAGGGTTTTTTATGCATTTGCTTTGCAAATGGCCCTTTCTTAATAATGTGCTAGTTAGCAAGTTTAGCAGCTAAACGCGGCTAAAGTAAACATTACGGCTCGTCATCCCAGGCTGAGAGGGACGGGGTGAGTAGAGCTCATTAGCATTTAAAGGAACATGCAACAGAATAGCTCACTCTAAAAAGGTCTGATTTTGACATGGTAAAAAGAGTGTTTCCTACACTACCATTGAGAAATTTTAACCAAAGTATGTTATAGATTTATCATTAAGACCCTAAAGAATCATACCTACTTGTGGAAAATGAGCATCCAATGACCCCTCTAAGACCTCAATGTATCGTCGTGAGCCACAAGGTTTAATTTGGTTTTGTCTGTGTGTGTTTTTTGACTCTCAAAGCCGTGGGTCCCATTGACTGCTATTATATGACTGACAGACTGCAACGGTTTGAGTTAAAAATCTTAGTTCGTGTTCTACTGAAGAAACAAAGTCACCAACATCTTGGATGCCCTGGGGGTAAGCAGATAAACATCAAATTTTCATTTTTGGGTGAACTATCCTTTTAAATGTTTAACCCAACCTTCTGGGTAGTTTTATTTAACTGATCTATTGTTTACAAAATTACAATATGACTGGCTTAAAATGAACCTAAAATAGATTAAAAATCAGACAAATATTTACTATAGGCATCAGCAATAATCAAAAGGTGAACATTTATTTATAAGCAAATAAAAAAAAAAAAGTTTATTATTTCATTGTTTATTTATTAGTAAATGTATTGAACATATTAATAAATGTGACCCTGGACCACAAAACCAGTCATAAGGTTAAATTTTACAAAACTGAGATATCACCTTTAAAGTTGTCCAAATTAAGTTCTTAACAATGCATATTACTAATCAAAAATTACATTTTGATAGGTTTACAGTAGGAATTTTACAAAAAAATCTTAAATGTAACATGATCTTTACTTAATTTCCTAATGATTTTTGACATAAAAGAAAAATCAATAATTTTGACCCATACTATGTATTTTTGGCTATTGCTACAAATATACCCCAGCGACTTAAGACTGGTTTTGTGGTCCAGGGTCACAAATGTTAATTTCCAACCTATTTGGGTTCATTTTAAGCAAGAAATGTAGTTAATTTTTGAGGATTAGTTAAGCAAATAAAAAAAAAAAAAAGATAAATAACCCAACTGCTGAGTTTGTCCATATTTCACCCAGGGTTGTTGGGTGAAAGTTGTAATTTTTTTTAAGTATATACTGATATTTTATGCATTTTGATTGTATTTAATATATAGGGTTTTTTTTTTTTTCAAATCAACAGAATCAAAATATGTTTTTCCCCTTTTTTTCACTAAATAAACAACAATTATATTTAATAACACTCATTTAAATGCACTAATCTAATAAGTACACTGTAAAAAAAAAAAAAAAAAAGTTTTATGTTGCATGCCATTTCTTTTAAACTCAGAAATTGCTAGTTTCATACATACACTACCGGTCAAAGTTTTTGAACAGTAAGATTTTTAATGTTTTTAAAGAAGTCTCTTCTGCTCACAAAGCCTGCATTTATTTGATCCAAAGTACAACAAAAACAGTATAATTCTGAAATATTTTTACTATTTAAAATAACTGTTTTCTACTTGAATACATTTTAAAATGCAATTTTTTCCTGTGCAATTTATTCCTGTGATTTCAAAGATTTCAAATTTTCAAAGCATCATTACTCACATGATCCTTCAGAAATCATCATAACTTAATGAAAAAAAAAAAAAAAAAACTTTTGTTGTTGAAACAGCTGAGTAGAATTTTTTCAGGTTTCTTTGATGCATAGAGTTCTTTAAAAAAAAAATTCAACATTCAAAAACTTTTGACTGGTAGTGTAATTACATAGTTAATCGCACACCCATTTTTAAACCAGGTGGTGTTACCAACATATATTTGAATAAAAAGGTGTCATGAATAAAAAATATTTAATGATGCATTTTTCAGAAGCCTTAATGGCCAAATAAAAATTGCATTAAAATCACAGCAATGCTTATGCTGCTTTTTTTATATGAATTTAATGTCACAAAATATTATGATACATCACCCAGCCTCAAACCATACAAATCCTTAGATACAACACAGAAAATTCAATATTGTTTTATACATAAGCATATTTTTCTCTTTTCAGCTTCTCTTTTAGTTTCCTTTGTTTTCAGCAAGTATCCACTATGCAATACCCATTATCCAACATTCGCCAACTAGCAAGTATTTTTTCCCCTCAAAAAATAATACATTTTTTATGCTTATATGACTAAGGTTAAGGTTAGGTGCAATACAAATACATTATACAAGATGCAATCCCAACATGCTCGTGATTGCTTGTGTTCCGCACATATGTATATCTATAAAACTCAGTGCAGCAATATTTCACACAAATGATAAATTACAACAGGCCCACTACATAACAAAAGCTTTGAATTTGTATTTTTCATCTCACTATAGACGGTTTTAATCGGGCGCACGCGCCTGGACCTAAGTTAACTTCCGGTCTGTGTTTGTTTATCTGTCTGGTTCGTGTCGCGGGCTACAAACGCAGCTAATAATGAGTAATGAAGTTGGTCTCAGGTTATTGTGCTGTGGTATGTGTTTCCCAAACATTTATTTATTTGTGGCGACCTGCCACGATATAAAAACCGACTGATTTTCCAATAGACTTCGTTGAATAAACGTAATGCACGTTTAAAAATCAAACCGAGGCGTGGGTGTTTTT
This sequence comes from Garra rufa, assembly GCF_049309525.1. NCBI lineage: Eukaryota > Metazoa > Chordata > Actinopteri > Cypriniformes > Cyprinidae > Garra > Garra rufa. The sequence goes on from NC_133361.1 coordinate 29,800,010, forward strand.
ATATCACTGTATTTCTGAAGAAAGACTGTCTTTAGAAAATGTCATTTTCATTTCATCCTGCATGAGGCAGCGTTTTTAAATTAAGAGCTGCTTTGTCTATAGCCATTCCCGGGGAAACCTCGTTTCTCGTGCTTAAAGCACCTCCCGCTGGCAGAGAATGAGTTTGCATTTTTAATAAATCAGTCTAATTTACGCAGCCAACATATTTCGCTTGTTATTAAAAAAATAATCTACTCTAGAAGGACTTAGCTGTTGTTATTGATTCTATTTGGATGTCTACCGGAAGTTAAGTTTGGGCCACAAAAGCGCGCATGCGCAGTAACGTTTGTTTATGTTGTTGCCGTTGAAACCGTCTATATCAGTGATTCTCAACTCCAGTCCTCGAGGCCCACTGCTCTGAACATTTTGTATGTCTCCTTCATTAAGCACACCTGATTAAGATAATCAGCTCGTTAGGAGAAAGATCCATGAACTGAACTGAGTGTGTCAGATTCAGAAACATACAAAATGTGCAGAGCAGTGGGCCCCGAGGACTGGAGTTGAGAATCACTGGTCTATATCCTGCATATGAAGCAGAAATTGCTTAATAATGTCTCCAATATCCATTCCATTAATGACCTCTACAAACTCCTTGCAAAAACCTGTTTTTCTGAAATATGTTCATCTTTAGCAAAAATTTGGAGCCATCCACACCACTCCAGGAGGCTGAACTCTGGCCTGCCCTGCAGGAAGAGACTGAAGCGGAGGAAGGAGAAGTGCTGAAGTGTGCTTGGGAAAACAGCCAGCAGGTGATGTGAGTGCTGACAGCCTACGGACGGGCATCATCATCATCATCAGGCCCTCGACCTTCAACACAACCCCTCCCCTTCCCCTTCCCCTTCCTCCCTACGGTGTGCGCCGCATTTGAATAATACATTCTCCTCTCCAGCAGAGACAATCCAACCTCCTCCCAACCAGGGCTAAACAAGTACAGTGTCTGCTCCACAGTACCATTCATGTTTACTACAGACCCTAACACCAAGCATGAACGAGGCCACGTGCGTCAGCAAATGCACTCAGTGCACTTTTTCTTATTAATATAGACCATGATGACTATTTCATCACTTGCTATTGCCACATGCTGAACACTTCCTATTACAAAACAAATGTTGTAACATTATCTACACTGGAAATGTAGACTGGTTGCACAAGTGGTTGAAAAAGAATGACTAGAATGAATGTTAAAAAAAAAAAAAATTCTGTAAAGCAGACTATGTGGCATGACACCTGCAAAACAGGTCTGGAAAGATCATGTGATCTTAAGCCCCGTTTACACTAGTGCGTTTTCGTTTTAAAACACGGTTTAAAAATGAAAACAATACTCGTCTAAAGTAGTGCAGCGTTTCACTTAGGGGTGTGCGATATGTAAGGGATTAATTACATTTAATTTAGCTCAAAGGGAATCGAATATGATTCAATAGGGAATTTGAACAGAATCGCTGTTTTACGGCTGTTCAGAGTCGACCAGCGATTCATTACACGAGCCGTGTAACAGAAACTCTGCAATGGATATTACTATCCAGAATATAGTGAAAACACTATGTATTAGCACAGTAACAAAATCAGCAGTTTAAGACATTAACTTGTAAGCACAAAACACAAGATACTTATCTTTTCTAATAAAAATATGATTTTATTGGATAAACCTAACACATACAAACTAATCTAACATAAACACACACATTCACACAGGTTGCAGAAAGAGAAAGTGAGGAAAATATGAGTTTAAAGGAATGAAAATATGAAGTCCCAAGTTTATAGCAATATGTGTAATTGCTTAGACCTGAACAACCATCAATCACTTAATTAACCCTCGTATTGAGTCTCTCAAAGAGGTTATTAAACTTTATATCAAATGCACCAGTTCAGTTAGAACCTGGAGGTTACTTGCGTTGCCTTTTTCTGTGCCGAGGGAATTCCTTTCGCGCGTCGCTCCAGAAAGGGGGCCTTCCCGAGGTTGCTGATTGGTTGGTGGTCGGTCGATGTGATGTCTTCTTGGGCGTTGCCTGATGATACGAGTTGTGCGCTGTTAAAGTTCAGGTCAGCGAAGACGTTTGGGTCGATCGCGGCTTGCACAAAACTTAACAAGAACACGAAACTATCAACGGAAAGAAATAAAAGAATTAAAGTAAAAGACAGAAGTGTAACGATCTCCTCATGTTTCCTTTAGAGGAGCAGCTGGCATGCAGGCCAGGCAGCGTCGAAACGCAGCGGCACGAAGCCGTAAGAGATTGAGAGCGTAAGAGTAAGGAGTAAGAGAGAGATTTGATGGTGTCCTGGGTATTTAAACTCAGCTTTTGGACACATCCCAAATGGTGTCTTGACCAATTAGAACATTGTCCTTAGTCGGGGTATCGTTGGTTCCTCCTCCCAAACCATAAATCACAATGTTATCTTATCAGTCCCACGGGTCCCAACTTTCCCGCTCTTGGCAAAGTTAAATTTGGACATGATTTCGATAACAAGACTAAAATACATTTTACAAAGAATTGAATTATAGAAACATTTCAAGAATGCAATTTCAAGACCATGCATATCAAACACCAATATAAACCATTAAACTATTCAATAGTTATCAAAAGGGACATACACAATGAGTGATTAAAACATAATAGACAAATGTGTGAGTTACATATATGATAGGAAGTTATACATAGAAATGATGAGTTGCTCCTAAGTTCTTTAGCACATTATAGGTGTATATATATATGGAAAGGCAGTTCCCTTTGCCATACTGTGACCATAAGGATGTGTTCTGTGAGGAACAAAGAGGTCAAGAGGGCGTAGAAGGAATTTCAGGCTCTGTCCTCTGTGTGGGGGAAAACCAACCAATATCGCTAATGACTTTACTCATGTGATGTTCATGATGTGCATTTCTTTGACCATTAATCTTGGTTATTTGCCCCAAATTTGTGATTGTCAACAAGGGTCCTTTTGTGTCAATGTTGCAAGTTCCTAGTTTTAAGCTTCTAGTTTAAATGGTTGCTTCGAGCTGGCTGGCGCCAGGGTATCAAACGTCAGATTTATGACGGGGCCTCTTGTGGAATTTGAGTCTGTAGAAGTGTTTTAACTTCTAATCGAATCTCCTGAATTGTCTGATTCGCGCTGAGATCCTACAGATATATATCGTCTGCGATAATATCGTAATTGTTTAACAATGTGTGATTTATTGAGCATGCAAACATAACACACCTACAAAGTGTGCACATACATTACATGATGAAATCTATAAGTGAGGTTAAACTAGTGCATGTACGCATTAAGGCCTTTCCACGCTGAGTGTGATGTGAAATGCGAGGCAAACTGCAGACAAATGGTGTTTCAATCATTTTTTTTAATACGGAAGATCTAGAGAATGAATGCGCTCTGACTCATATAACACTTGCGCACGTGGAAGAAAACAGACAGCGTTCTCCTCCAGATCACATAATTCAGTGGAGAATTAATGGAAATTATATTAAGAATATGTGAGAATAACCATCTGAATAACCATCTGTCTATGTGAAAGCATCCATAAGAATCGGTTGTTTTATTCTAGACGCTCAGTGCATCACTGCATGATTCAGTCTATTAAAATGCATTTAGGATGATCACATAATTTAAGATATGGGGGCAGAAAATGGATATATTTATATCATTTCATACAGTTTTTCAACATCACATGAAAAGAGCTGTTTTTTTTCCTTTTAAAAAAATCTGCATGGTTACAAATGTGATGCTTTTATACAACAGTTTAATAAACAAGTAGTTAATAAAGAAACATTTTAGACACCATATTGCCTGTTTTTACTCTGTTTCGCCAACAAAAATCATTCCAAGCGCAGCCACTGTATGTTTTGCGTCTCTGAGCAACATGACGTGTTTCGTTCTTGAATGAATCAATCATTTAAATGTTTCAGTTAAATCGCTCACTTGCTACCACCTACTGGCGGTTTTAATTACACATTTAAAGTATCTTTTAATTTAAAAAAAAAAAATGTAACTATCATTATTAAACGTTTTATGTTTAAAATATCTAAATTATTTAAGCATTTATAACTGCAGTTTAAAGCTTTCCATGTCCTTCTAAGATCCATAAAATTGTTTGGAAATTCATCTAAATGCCACTTCAGATGCAATTTCTGCAAAGATCAATTTTATTGAAAAATACAAATATTTACATTTGTATTTTTATTATAACTGACTGATTACATGTAAGAATTTGACTCAAAAGATGATGCACACTTTTTTTTTAAAATGTCCATAAAAGTTCAAAATCAATTTAAACTTATTGTGAACTGAGCACACAGAGCAAGAAGAATATCAAAAAATTTAGGAGTCAGTTGTCCACGTCCTTAAAATGCCTGCACAATAACACCTTCAGCAAAGTATTGTCTAATTATAGTTATCGATAAAATCCCAGAAAACTATCAAGATGATTTTTTTGGCAATATTGCACACCCCTAGTTTCACTGCGTTTCAGAAACGAACTCTGATCTTGAAACAAAAAAAATTGCTTTTTTTGGGATGTCTAAATTAGCAGTCAACTGATATATCACCAAGGCCGATATTTGGCCTTTTGTTTTTCTGTTTGGCCGATGCGTTCGAGGCAGGATTTTTAATAAAGTATGTTTATTTGACACATTTATTTCTTCAAATTTTAATTAAATGATTGTAAATTTTAATTAAAAAAAAAAAATACAATTATATCGGCCATCAGCCAACCTGCTATCGGCATCAACACCGGCTTTCAAAAGAAAACCACTACCACTAGTCTAGTATAAAATCCTAAGGATTTATCTTTCAACATCTAAATAAAAATAATAATAATTAAAAAAAAAACACCAGAATGAGTAACAGGGTTACTCACACAATGAGATGCCATAAAATTACCATATGGGTTTCAAAATTGAGAAATTAAGGAATGCTTCATTTCTTTTAAGAGGAAAAATCATGCAATGAAACATTTACATGCAAAATTTTGAATTACTAAAATTGGTTTTGTTTCAGTTGTTTTTTATTAAACGTATTTAATTAATTTATCATTAATTTTTATATCAAAATAATGTTATAGTAGACATGGTTAAGACCTCTGAAGTGAGACAGGCAAAAAAAATAATAATAATGATTTTAGCTATTTTCTGCTAGTTTACTTTTATGTAACATAACATACAGTATTTATTGAAAATGTCTGTACCTCTTAGAAGTGCAGAAGTCTTTCATGCAGTTCTTAGTCCAGTCCGCAGATCTACAAAACCAAGAGTTATTTTAATTTATCATGAGTATATGAAAGCTATAATAACAAATGCCTTTGAACAAAGCACAAAAACATCACCCATAAATCACCATGCCTCGAACCAAATGCTGTATTAACGCAGGAGTGTTAAAACAACAATCAATAATTTATTCTGTTTTGCATTAAAGTATATATTATCACACATAATTCACGTCACACGCTGACCTTGTTTACAATCACAGAATCGATCTTCGAGAGACAGACCTTATCAAGGTTGTTTGATTGATTTAAAAAAGCAGCTCTATCCACGTTGCATGAATTCTTCAGATTTGGACAAGCCACCAAATTATTTAAAGGGGAGAAATGCATAAGGGAAAAAACAATCTATAACAATCTATATACATACATACATGCATTTAAATATGAAAAATACCCTAATTCTAATACAAAGGTGTACGCAAGGTCACAAGGAATGGAAAGCCCTGATCACGTGATGTGATGAGACATGATGACACTGTCACTATGCCCAGAGTTCACCTTTTATCCAGTGTTTGAACTTTATAAGTACTAGGACTGAGCTCAAGCTGTGGAGCTCTTCCTCAGAAGCACAGGCTTTCTGTCTTACAAAAAGACACAGTGGGACCACAAAAGCACTTCTGCAGTCTGACCCAAGGCCTCCTCCCTGCTATTTTAAATTATTTGAAGTGTTGAATGAGCAGATACGGTCTTACCGTACATCTCTAAAGTGACAGACCTCTGTTTCGTCCATGTGTGGAGCTTTAAATCATTACTTTGGACCATTCAAAAGTTAAGGGTTGGTAAGAAAGTTTCTTTTTAATGTAAAAAAAACTGTAAAAACATTACTGTTGTGACATAGCAGCACTTCCAAACTATTCCCAACAACACCTTAAATTTAGATTCATACATCTAAAACTGGTTAGATCAAGATTGCCTCTTTCTTTTGTATGGAGCAGCCTTCAACTTTCAACAAAACAATAAGCTGATGAGTTTCTAAAGAAACGGGTTTCTTTTTAGTCATTTTTAAAATCAAAATATGACTTGCAAGTGACTTGCAAGAAACGCAATACTTCAGCAACTGAAAAAAAAACATTGTGCAATTTCCACACTTCATTAAGCCACATTTTCAACTGTGCTAATAATAAAAGAGGTTTCTACAGAACCAAATTAGCATAATAGAATGATTAGAGTGAAAAGGTTTTCTAGTAACCTGGAGTAATGGATGCTGGAAATAGGGTTTTGCCATTACAGTCAAAATTAAAATTTTACAATATATAAACATAGAACTTTATAGTGTATGAAGAAAACTGTTATTTCCAAAAGTTATAATAATCTAGAATTCATTATTACCATTTTTGAAAGGTATACAGTAGTTTTAATCAATTAAATGCTACCTTGGTTAACAGAAGAACTGAAGCAAAAAAAAAAAAAAAGGACAGTGTTGGTTACCACAAAAAAGAAAGAAAACATTTCTACAGAAAACATGACAAAGCTCAAATCAACAAAGACAGATAAATGATCTGAGGATTCTCAAATGCAAACTGTGTTTTGTTTCAAGAGAGCAACTATGCATTTGTGTTGTGTTTTACTTTATTTTTTAAATATTCATTCATTCTTAATTCATTTAAAATTATTTATCATTTTATTCTTCCATTTAAAAAAAATTTCTATTGTTGTTTAGTCTTATGCCTGAGAGGTTTCAAGGGCTGTTTTGTCTTCACGAATAAGAGATATGAGAGAATGTTTATGCAAACTCAAGGTTTATGAGATGCTGTTGTGAATCAGTTTGGTATAACACTTTTGTGTTCTTCAGATGAATTTAGTGTCTTGCAAAAAAGTTCCCACAGGTACATTTTCGTCATGAGATCAGGTTGCAAAAATTATGCAATTTGATTTTAACTACTTTTTCTCACTAGTTTACTTTTATGTAACGCACAGTATTTATTGAAAATGTCTGTACCTCTAAGAAGCGGAGAAGCCTTTCATGCGGTTCTTAGTCCAGTCTGCAGATCTACAAAAGCAAGAGTTAAATTTATTCATCATGAGTATATAAAAGCTATAACAAATGCCTTTGAACAAAGCGCAAAAACATCACCCATAAATCACCATGCCTTGAACCAAATGTTGTATTAACACAGAAAAAACATGACAAAGCTCAACTCAGCAAAGACAAATAAGAATCTGACGATGCTCAAATACAAATTGTGTGTGTTTTGTTTCAAGAGAGCAACCATACATTTATGTTGTGTTTTACTTTCTTTTTAAAAATTAAATGTATTCTTCATTCATTTATAATCATTATCATTTTATTATTCCATTTAATCCTATAATTGTGTTTTTTTATATATTTTTTCCATTGTTGTTTAATCTTATGACTGTGTGGTTTCAAGGGCTGTTTGTCTTCATGAATAAGAGATATGAGAGTATGTTTATGGAAACTCAAGGTTTATGGGATGTTGTTGTGAATCAGTTTGGTTTAACACTACTTGTTGAATTTGTATTTTTTGAGCAAAGTCTGAGATCTGAAACATACACAACTAAAACTATTTAATAAACTCTGCTTTTTTCCATCACCACTTTGCGTCTCTAGTTTCTGCTCTTCACTTTCACTGGCTTTATAAGTCAACTTTTAATAGCGTTTTGTGTATTTTGGGTACCAGACAAGACCTCCTGTTAACAGGGTTTAGATATTAGACTACTTTGCTGACAAGTAGTTCTGTTACTAGACAAAACGGATATTTTCTGTCGGGATCGTCTTATCTTTCACCATCCAGCTAGGTTCATCAACAATATCCCGTTGAGTTCAGTTAGAAATCTTAGAGTAAAGACCACATTGCAAAGACAGCATGATCATGAAGTTCAGGCCCTTCCTAATGGAGCATGCTATACAACTTTGCATTTAGGCCTTTGTAATTTCTAGGCTGGACTATTGCAGTGACGTTCTGGCTGGACTTCTATCATATGCAATGAAACTTCTACAAATGATTTAGAATGCAGCAGCATGACTAGTCTACAAAATTAACCAACCCTTTACTTTTAAACGGTAGTAAAAACAGGGTAGTACCCTGGTATCATATAATCTGGAAAACTCAAAAGCATCAAAAATAAATGTATATATTTCTGTGACTGCAGTTTCTTGTGACAAACGTTCTGATTTATGAGATATAGGTTACACTACTGTGCCAGCACATTTAGAGTTGACGCTTTCAATCTGATATAGTTAATATCACACAAAAAGTACAGTTGTTTCTCCAAATATCATCACAATTGCAAATGTGATAATGATTTTATAAAATGGTCCAATAGACAAGAAGTTAATATTAATTGACTTACAGGGGGCAGATTTTTTGAGCAATGTTGCTTGAGCATTTTCCCATGGAGAAAGGGCAACACATTTCTATTTGGATACTTTAGATTAGTCGTGGGACTTGTGTTTCACCTGGTTGCCCGCTGACGGCAACATTCCCCAATGTTGCCTGGGAACATTGCTCACAAAGTTGTCCCATCTATCATCACCTTTACATTTAAGCAAGTTCCTGTTTTTGCTTTATTTCGTCAACGAAGATAGTTTTAGTTTTAAACCAAGCCACAGCAGAACTGTTTTACATCTCTGAGCAACACACAATGCAGGTTGCTCTTTTGTGACTAACCTTCTCAGTTGGTCGTGGAAACACATAATTTGTCTACGCTTTTAGTTTTTTGCTACAACATTGAATTAATCAATGCATGTTGATGAACTTTTATCCTAGTTTTTATCATAGTTATCACATGATAACGAAAGTGGTTAACATTCAACCAGTACTTTTTCATCAGTAGGCTTAGTACTATTTGTGATTTGAATTTTGTGAACAGGAGTTCCTCTTTAGATTTTATAAGTCAGGCTTCGAAAGCTTTCGATTTCGCAATCTTGTCACGTTTTACAAGAAAAGATAATTGTCTGTTTTGCTTACATCTATACACCTTTCACTTTTTAATACTAAAACAAAAGATGGATTCATTGTTATTCTTAATTGAAAAGCACAACAACACTAAAACAGTAGGCTAAAATGACAAATTAGCTTACATATTATTTATTAACAAAAAACGAATGAGGCATGGCATACACCACATGCTGTATTATATACCGACTATTAAATTACAGAACATTTAGCAAACACAGAGGAATCAAATAAATGTAAAAACAAATATTTATGTCGCACCTTCGCACTCGTGCTCTACACATGAAGCGCTCGCACTGAAAGTGCCTCTTTTTACCTGATCAGTAAAATCTTACTCCTGCTGCAATGTGCCGAGGCTCTGCAATGCACGCTGTATGGAGCATACGCTCTGGAGCAGCACAGACCATGCACTTGAACAAATGCAACCACATTTGGTCACAGTCTAGAGCCCTGCAACAGTGTTTCGTTACTGAATAAATCAGCCATTTGACCGAATCAGTTGAATGAATGACTCACTCATGTAGTGATTTGCTGCCACCTGCGGGCAATTTTATATGTAAATTATATTTTCCCTTTTTTTTTTCATTTACAATCATTTAAAATATCACTAGGGTTGTTCCGATTCCGATACTAGTATCGGAAATGCCGCCGATACCACAAAAAAATCTAGCATCGGAATCGGCGAGTACTTGAACCCACGTACCGATCCGATACCATTTTCTTAAGATATAAGTTATTCCCGCTAGCAAATCAGAAGCCAGTTCTTCTTCGCGGCTTAGAATGCAAACAGTGTTGCCACAAGCAACCACTGTTTAGAGCAGCGAAGAAGAAATACAAATGTGCTAGCAGTTTGTCCGCTAAAACGGCAGCATGTCTCATATGTAGGGCTTTATGATTTCTGCGATGCGGAAAACACGGACGGAATCGCGGAATCCAGTCAAAATGGAATTTACAGTTTAACGCGGAACGTCACGGAATTTGTCAAAGTTTGATGCATTAATCAAAGGTAGTTCGTTACACTTAAATCAAATCGTGATATGGACTAATATTAAGCCGAAAACCGACTGTTTAAATATGAATTAATGCATGGTTCTGTGTTAATGAATTGTACAGGCGCGTGGTTTGTTTACTCCTTGTACTGAAGCGCGCGGGACACTTGCGGTAATATTAGGGCTCCAGACTGTGACCAATTTTTCTGCCAGTGTTACTAATTTTCGTGAGCGGTCACACTGGCGCGACCACCGCGTTGTTCAACTCATAAGCTCTGCCATTTCTGTCTCAGATGAGAAACATAAAATGGCACGCGAAACGAAAGTGAAACTAACACGACACGTTTGAGCTGCTCAGCGCTGACCTTTTATCAGCTTGGACTGCAATGCAAACAAACTTGCACAAACCCCGAACAGCTTTATTCGGGAGTCAACGTTGATTTTGCAACACTGTTACTGCTGCGAGATGCAGTGAGGAGCATTTGAAAATGCCGCACAATGAATAAGGTTGCTGCGAGATCTAGTGAGAATCTTTCAAATTCTGGCCAAAATTCTCTGTTATAAACAGGGCTGATGTACGTCAGAAAACCAGATTAGTAATACTAACTATATGAAAAAATATTACTGTCAAATGTATGTCATATAATAAAAATACTGTAGTTCACTGTATATATCACTGTATGTTTGTTTTATTAAGGAATAAGTCTGAAGCACACAATAAAATAATTTATTAGTATTATCTACAGCTGTATATACAATTACACACCCAGGTATCGGATTAGTACTCGGTATCGGCCGATACCCCGAGCCCAGGTATCGGAATCGGTATCGGGAAGGAAAAAAGGGTATCGGAACATCTCTAAATATCACTACTGAACATTTTGTTTTTAAAACATCGAAACACTATTTATGCATTTGTAACTGCAGGTAAAATGCATTCATGTCCTGCATTAAACACCCAATGTAAATGCATCTAAATGCCATTTTATATGCAGAATCTGTGCATTGCAAACACAAATTTTGTTGATACTGATTAAATTTGATTGGTAACAGCCCTATTTTGTCCTACTATTTACATTTATTGATTAAATGTAACAATTTGAAACAAAATATAATGCATACATTTAATTAGGTTAGCTTTATAAAAATAAAAATGCCACTAAAAGGTGAAACTTTTTTTTAACTAACTGGAAAAGTTCATTTCTGTTACTCCAGCAGAATATGAAGAATATCAAATGTTTTAAAACCAGCTGTCTATGACAACCCTAAACATGCCAAAAAACCAGCACAAAAACCCGCTCAACAAAATCTAATTTTGAAGTCGTGTAAATCCAACAGAAACAGTTATCGTTCACAAGTGTGGACACAAATATAGTTATATTTATAGTTATCGTTATCACTCTTGGTGTAAACAGGACTTAAATGTAAGAATTTGACACAAAAGATGATGCATACATTTAATTAGGTTAGCTTTATAAAGATAAAAATGCCACTAAAAGGTGAAAAAAAAAGTGTCAACTAATTGGAAAAGTTAATTTCTGTTACTCCGAATTTCAGAATAAGAGGAATATCAAAGGTTTTGCGATTCAGCCATCTATGGCAGCCCTAAACATGCCAAAATACCAGCACAAAAACATGCTCAGCTAAACCTAATTATCGTTATCGACAAAATTCCAGAAAATATCGAGATTATTTTTGTCATTATGGCACTCTCCTCCTTTCACTCATTCTCACGTGTCTACATCAGCCTGAGGTCAAAACGTGAGCAACGCCTTGTGCTGCAATCACATTCCAGCGGGTTTTCACTCATTGTTCGTAGCTGGTGAAATGATCTTCCCACCCACATATTAATTGCCAGCTGAAAAAAAAATGCTTTCACTTCTTCTTAAATCCTCCCTGTTCTAGCTTGTGCTTTTCTGAACAATATCAGAAACATTGCATTAATAGCACTTCTTGTATTTATTGCTCCTTTATGATAAATCGTTTATTGTATTCCTCATGTGTAAGTCACTTCAGACAAAAGTGTCTGCTACATATAAATGCAAATGAAAATTGTTCTGGGCACATAAATTGTCATCTAGCTGTACTGTATCCTAAAAAAAAAAATACTAGGAATGTCATTAAAGTCTGTTTAATTCACAAAATTATGCGGCAAGATTTACTAAATTCATATTTGTTCAACAAAAAGGAATTATTTTTGTTTTCATACATTACACACACACACACACACACACAAGATAACAAATGCAGTGTTCACCGCCATTAAAATCTCTTGTAAAACCACACGGTGCCCCCCTAAACACACTCCTTCACAGATCATCTAGCTGCGTAAACATCTGATTCTTCAACAGCTGCCTCTTTTCCACAGAGCAGTCTGCTCAATGGCCATGGGAGAAATCAAGGGTAAATTAAAAACCAAACAAAGGCTGTCATTTAGGTAACACGCAAAACAGATTACCGCATCAACGAGTGTCCTTCCCAATTCTAGCGGTCAATATTTGCTCCACATTACCTGCTCTAACTCTTCCGCAGCCACGCTTATCTAAAAGATACAGCTGTATTACATGTGCAGCGTCCAATCAAGTGGCCTAGTTTGTAAATAGGCATGTTGACTCAGCAGCAGAGGGTTATGAACACATCAGCAGAACACAGATAATCACTCTTTTCATTATATCATGCTGCAACCTTTTTTTTTTCCTTGGGAAATTTAAATATTTCTTGAGGCTTATGGTTTCTAGTGATGGGATTTATGGCTCTTTGAGGGGATCCGGATCTTGGCGATCCGTTCCTTTCAAAGAGCCGTTCAAAAGAACGGCTCTTTTGGCTCTTTTTAAATATTTAGTCAGTTTTAGGAAGCCAGTTTGGGGGCATCTCAGTTTATCCTGGAAATAATCACTGGGAGGAATTATGAGGTGAGATTTGTAGTCAAATAATTAAAACTCAGATATCACACACCAATATCTGAGTTTGAATTATTCTGAAATATTGATTATTACCTCATTTGTCATGTGTGGACTATATTCCATAGGGCTGCACAACATCCCTCTGCGCCTTAGACAGTGGCATCACTATTTTGGATTTACCTTTAGTACAAAGTGTGTTGCTGCGTCCCAATTCGCATACTTATACTATGCCCTTAAAGTATGTACTCTTTTTGTGAAGAAAAAGTACATACTTTTGAGTATGTAGCAGAAAAGTATGCAAGCTTTGGGACATACTACTTCGTCTGTTGCTTAGTTACCTAAATCCTGTCACTGTTTAAACTGCCCTGTCAGTTAATATCATCTACATTTCGTTTAATTTGATTTCCTACCGTATTAGAGAGAAATGAAGAGGAACATTCTTATACTAGTCTTTTATGCCGAGAACTTTGCTCGTGTTTACATAATGATGCATTTAAAAGTTAATGACCAAACCTGTCATTATAAAAGTTCATAATGTTGCTGCACATGAAATATACCATGGATAACATTATTTAAATATTATTTATTAGGTTACACATTGATTAGTTATCTCAAAAACCCCTTTCTCTACCTGTCCGTTGGTAGCGCGTATCCGCCATGTTTGTAGTTTTTTTAAACATTTTTTATGCGTGTTTGTAGTTCTAATCGGATCCTCGTTCACCGCGCAATGTGTTGTGGCCAATATTAGCCGTTAGAGTGTGCATTGATCCGCACTTCGAATTCTTAAGTTAAGTAGTAGACCATCCGGGAATAATTTGTGTGCATCTGTGTGAAACCAAAGTCCCTTTGGTGAAACACGCATAGGAAAAACGAACGACAGAAAGAACGGCTCCCCCCCAGCCGCGACTCGGCTCCCATCGTTCATGTTTATGAGCCGTTCAAAAGAATCGGTTCGTTCGCGAACGTCACAACTCTAATGGTTTCAGATCATTGTTTAGCCCTTCACAGTGCACCTCATGAAAGCATATTTGTAACTAGTAATGAATTATTTAGTAGCTTCTTGTATTTTACATAATACAACACAGGGTTAACAAAAGGTCATGCCTGTGATACCCATTTTACATATGGAAAACATGCCTCGGATAAATAAACAATAGTAGCCTACTTACAGAAAATACACAAAAGAACACATTGCATGTACTTGAAACAACCTTGGCTGTTAGGAGTTGCAATTAGGATTTGCCAAAATACTAAAAGTGACAATATAATTATATTTATCTGTCAATTCTCAATAATTATCATGCGAGAAAATCATTGTCTATTTACTGTCTAGATGCTAGGCCTACTGGAGCAGTAAACAATAAATGGCAAAGGTTTCCTCTTAATTTGAGGCAATAATGGGAGCTGTTTATTTATTGGTGTTTCAGAAGAGAAACAGATATTCTATATTACAAATTAACATTTATATCATCTAATAAATAAACTGTTTAGAAATTAAAGGTGTGCGATGTCAGCGATGTGAACGTTACAGAACTTCCGCCGTCGAAATAGACAGGCCAGTTTTTCGACGTCTTTCTTGGTCAAACTATCGTTCTTTTTTTACCTGTCAAGTACTTTTTGGTCTTATTTCCTCCGTGTTCCTGTTGCTTTTAGAAAGTTTTGTATAAGCCATCGTAGGAAGATGTGAAATTGTAAACATTTCGCACTCTCAATAATAAAAGCCGCACCAAGTTCATCGGCTGCGCTCTAAAACTTCCGTTTTCCCATATATGCAGTGTTGCCAGATTGGAAATGTCCAAGTATCGTACCAGAAGCTCAAAATTATCGTATATGGGAGAAAATTATCGTATTTGAGTCAAACGTTCAAAATAAAGATATTTATCTAGATGTTACAGCTATTTATCCTTTTCAGCACTCATGCTAAACTATCTTACCCGAGTCAAACGTTCAAAATACAGCTATTAATCTAGATGTTACAACTATTTATCCTTTTCAGCACTCATTTTCTATACTTTATTGTTAAACTAACAATCTCAGTTTTGAAAAAACTGACCTAAGTGCGACAGGAACGTTAACTTGTGCTCGTGAGAGAGAGCCATTCTCCACGATGATATTGGTTGAGAAGACGCAAGAACGGATGAAAGACATGCGTAACGCCACGTTCACGTCTCCTCACAATCATGCAGGTAGACGTAGGATCCACACAGCTAGATCTTTGAGAATAGAAGCTCTATAATTAAAACGACCATGGTGTCACAAAATTCTGAAATTATCGTACATTGTGGTATTATTGATCGTACATCGTACAGAGGTCAAAATTATGGTACAAATACGATAATTATCGTACGTCTGGCAACACTGCATATATGGGAAAATGATTGACGTGCGCCTTAAAAATCTTCTGATTGGCTAACAAAAAATCTGTCCGCTGTATTTTTTTAATAGTGAAAAAATTTTGAACAGTAAGATTTTTAATGTTTTAAATAAGTCTCTTCTGCTCACCAAGCCTCGATTTATTTGATCCAAAGTAGGTAAAGCAAAAATAGTAAAATTCTGAAATATTTTTACTATTTCAAATAACTGTTTTCTATTTGAATGTATTTTAAAATGTAATTTATTTCTGTGATCAAAGCTAAATTTTCATCATCATTACTCCAGTCTTCAGTGTCACATGATCCTTCGGAAATCATTCTAATATGCTGATTTGCTGTTCAAGAAACATTGATTATTATTATTAACAATATTTAAAACAGTTAATATTTTTTTCAGGATTCTTTGATAAATAGAAAGATCCAAATATCAGCATTTATCTGAAAATAAAAGCTTTTGTAACATTATACACTATAATTAAAAGCTCGGAGTCACAGCATAATTTTGTATTATTTATTTATTTTTTCGGAAAGAAATTACAGAAATTAATGCTTTTATTTAGCAGTTTTATTTTAGTTCTTCTAAACGTTCTATTCATCAAAGAAGAAACCTGAAAACAAAGCTGTTTTCAACATAATAATAATAATAACAATAATAATAATAAATTATTTTTGAGCAGCAAATTAGTATATTATTAGAATGATTTCTGAAGTATCATGTGACTGGAGTAATGACGCTAAAATTCAGCTTTTAAATCACAGGATTAAATTACATTTTAAAATATATACATATATATATTTAATTAAAAAACTGTTATTTTAAATAACGTTACTAACAATATTTAAAACGTGTGCCGTTTTTGCTGTACTTGGATCAAATAAATGCAGACTTGGTGAGCAGGAAAGACTTTATTTAAAAAACATTTTTTTTTAATCTTATTGTTCAAAAACTGACTGGTAGTGTATTTCAGCCTTTAACTTCTGAAAGTTAACTTTCAGAAAACATACAATAACGTTTAACATCAAATAAATGTAGCGGACACATATGAAAGATCCTTCTACTTCCGCATACAAATGTTTTCTAAAAACATTCTTTTATACTGTATGTACATCACTTACTAACCGCAATGAAATAACACTGACAAGGGAATTCGTTTCGGAGTGGAACGTTATTTATCTTCTATGTTTCCAACCGGACATTGAAACCAAGCACTATTTACATCTGCTTGCGTTAGTGCGTCTCGGTTTAATACTTGTATTTTTTTGTATATATATATATATCAGTAACACATTTCTTTCGTAAATGACGATAGTTGTTTACCAGTGTTTTTAAACGGTGTTTATTATTTAATATAACGTTTAATATAATACAAGCTCGGTGTATCAATACCATGAGCAGTAGTTGTGTCTCTCCCCAAGCAAGTAAACCATTTCTGTGTTCGCCTTTCATCAGAAAGCAATTCCAAGTGATCTACAAAAGTTTCTTCTGCTCATGGCTCCAATCTGGACTGATGTTCGAGCTGTTTTGCCCTCGACAGTATCTGAATTCCCTCTTCACTTTAGCGAAAAGATTGAGTTGAGTGTGTTGAAGGTTCTTGAGCTGGCCAGAGATCAGCTGTACAGTGCAGCAGATTGCTTAGCTTCTGCTGAAAAAGCTCAGGTCATTATTGATTACTCCTGGGAGAAGCTCAACACTGGGACATGGAGAGATGTGGACAAGGAGTGGAGGAGAGTTTACTCTTATGGCTGCTTATTCAAAGCCTTAAGTTTATGTCAAGGAGATCCATCTCAATACAATATCCAAGAGGCTATTAAAACATGTGACATGGGTTTGTTAATGGGAGCTGCCATCATGGACAACATTCTGCAAAGGCTTGTTGGTGTCTTAAGAATAAAACTAAAAACGAAGAGTCCATACAAAGCAGAGAGGAGTGAAGAAACCTGTTCAAAGGTGAAGTCATCTCTCATAAAAGCAAGAAATGTAAATATTTTTAAGCAGCTTTTATTTTTTATGTTTTCAGTCAAATTTTAATTAAGGAATTATTTGTGCAATTTTAATGTATATGTAGTTTTTATATTTCTATCTGTTTCTAATTTAACCTTCTTTTTTTGTTATTATTTTCTAACAAAAATCATTTATGAAATTATATAATGTCTTGGTATAATTATAAAATGTGTATAATTATAATAATTCCATAATTCTCAAATATTATTGCTATTTTTTGTAAAGAAAACCTAACATTTGATACAATTGTGTGGATTTATTTAATTAAAAAATATTTAAAATACATATTTAATTTTTAATTAAATAAAATATTAAATTATACATTTACAAATATATATTTTAAATTATATTATTATTATTATTTGAAATTATAAAACTTAATTTTTGTTTGTTGGAATTAGTGAAAATGTTGGCAGGGAAGTAGAATTTACTTTCATTGTATTTATTTATTTTTATTTAGGTTTTGTCCTATTTAACTTAATCATGTCATCCCACAGCTTAGAAAAATAGGACATGTCATCTAATAGCTCATTCAGCTGTACATTATTCACTTACAAAGCTTTCCTAAAACAGAAAATGAAACTGGACTGTGTCTCCGAGCCTGTAATAAACCCTGCACAAGCAGTGCCCAGGATCCATTGCCCATCCCTGGAGCGCTTCAGATCAGATTTCCTGGCTCCTCAGAAGCCTGTGATTATAGAGGGAATAACAGACCACTGGCCGGCCTTCACAGAGCATCCATGGAGGTACTGACAAGTATGCATTTTTAGATTTTATCTTCTGAAATATCTGTACACTAACAATACTGTACACTCTCTCTAAGCATAGACTACTTACGAAGCATCGCTGGCTGCCGGACGGTACCTATTGAAGTGGGATCCAAGTACACAGATGAAGAGTGGTCACAAAAGCTGATTACAGTGAATGACTTCATAGACCGCTACATTATAGGAACAGTAAGACTCATTTCAGTTTCATTTTATTGTAAGATACAGGTTTTTGCCTAGAAAAGCTGTAAACTATGGAAGCCCGTTTTCTGCCACTGAATTCTGACTTATTTTGTCATAATTTTTTTCTCAGAATTGTGATATATAAACTCACAATTGCGAGTTATAAAGTCAGAAATGCAAGACATAAACTGAAAATTCTGCAACTTTTTTTCTCACAATTGCAAGTTTACAACTCACAATTCTGACTTGTTTTCTCACAATTGCGTAATATAAGCTCACAATTGCAAAAAAAAAATTAAGTTAGAATTGCAAGATAAAACAATGGCATATCTTTTTTCCCTCACAAATGCGACTTTTTTCTTGCAATTGGGAGTTTAATACAAACTCGCAGTTGTGAGTTATAAAGTCAGAATTGCGAGATATGAACTCAAAATTGTTATAAAGTCAAAATCGTGATTATAAACTCGCAATTGCAAGTTGTAGTCAGAATGCTGAGATATTAACTGACAATTCTGCGACTTTTGTCTTAGAATTGCATGATATAAACTCACTATTGCGAGAAATGAAGTTAGAATTGGGAGATTTTAAATCTAACTCTTTTTTTCCTTGCAAAAGTTTTAATAATACTGACTTTTTTCTCGCAATTGTGAGTTTATATATCACAATTCTGACTTTTTCCTTAGACTTGTGTGACATAACCTCACAATTACGAGAAATAAAGTTAGAATTGGGAGATAAAACAATGGCAATTATTTTTTCCTCACAAATGTATCTTCACAATTTTGACTTTTTTTCTCACAATTGCAAGTTTATTTCTTTCATTTTTTTTCTCAGAATAGTGAGATATTAAGTAATAATTCTGTTTAATTGCAAGCTATAAAATCAGAATTGTGTGATACAAATTTTCATTTGTGAGTTATAAAGTCCTAATTTGACAATTCTGACGTTTTTCTTTTAATTGCGTGATATAAACTCACATTTGCAAGAAATAAAGTCAGAATTGTGAGATCATTTTTAAAAAATGCCATTCTGGCTTTTTTCTGCCAAATGCAAGCTTGTATCTCACAGTTCTGGCCTTTTTTTTTTTTACACGATTGTGAGTTTATATTTTGTAATTCGGACTTTTCTCAGAATTTGTTTATATCTCACAGTTCTGACTTTATAACTTGCATTTGCAAGTTTATATCTCACAATTCTGAGGAAAAAAGTCAGAATTGCAAGATAAAAAGTTGCAGTTACCTTTTCTTAAATTTTATGCAGTGGCAGAAACAGGCTTCCATATTAAATGTTCTATAATTGTTGTTCTTGGTTATTTTCTTACAGGCAGAGGATGGAGTGGGATATCTGGCTCAGCATCAGTTGTTTGATCAGGTCAGTTGTATTTCTTTTTGATGCTGCTAAAGGGCCAGAATCTACATGCTTTGGCTTTAAAGGAGTAGCTCACCATCAGGCCATTGAAGATGTAGTTTGTTTCTTTATTAGAAGAGATTGAGAAATTACATCACTTGCTCACCAATGGATCATCTGCAGTGAATGGGTGTCGTCAATATGAGAGTCCAAAAAACTGATAAAAAGATCACAATAATCCACACGACTCCAGACCATCTTGTAAAGTGAAAAGATGTGTGTTTGTAAATCCATAATTAAGATGTTTTTGCTTTTTAATCATTCGTAACCATTGCTTCTGGGTTAATAATAATGCCAATCCATAATAACACTTAATGTACTAGTTTCCTCTCATGTCAAAATCCACCGTTATATTTGTTTAAGACTGTTTTTCACTTGTAAACGGTGCTCGATCTATGCATATTTTCTGACCTGATTGAGACGTAATGACCTTTTCAATAAATAAATCAATATCATCAGATTGACTTTAGTACATTTGAATTACTTGCATTACTTATTGGATTACTGTGATAGTTTGTATCAGCTGTTTGGACTCTCATTCTGATGGCACATAACACAGGATCCATTGGTGAACCAGTGATGCAATGCTAATTTTCTCCAAATCTGTTCCAATGAAGAAATAAACTCGTCTACATCTTGGATGGCCTGAGGTTGAGAACTTATTTTTTTTTTAGCAAGTTTTCATTTAATTTCATAATTTCAGGTTGCACTATGGCAGTTTTCTTAGACTTGGAATTATACTAATGGATACTAGTGGCATCATGCAAAACCAATAGCAGTAACTTTGGCTGTTGTTCATCCTGATAGGTTCCAGAGCTGAAAGAAGATATTCGCATCCCAGACTATTGTTGTCTTGGAGAGGGAGATGAGGATGACATTACAATTAATGCCTGGTTTGGGCCTGGAGCGACTGTGTCTCCTCTCCATCAGGATCCTCAACAGAATTTCTTGGCTCAGGTAAACAAGAGACAAATGGTTCATTTGGCATTGAAAAAGCAAGGCTTTTGTTCCCCCTGTTTCATTGCATTCTGGTTTTGGATGTCAGGTGGTTGGAAGGAAATACATACGACTCTACAGCCCAGATGAAACAAAAAATCTCTATCCGCATCAATCGCAGCTACTGCACAACACCAGTCAGGTACAAGCCCTAATTTATGACAGCAGGTTTCTTGTTGTTAAAATGTTTTAAAATAATCACACATAGTCTAAGTTTGAGATTGTTTTACCACCACCAGGTGGAGGTGGAGAATCCAGACCTGGTGAAGTTCCCAGACTTCTCTAAAGCCTCATATCAGGAGTGTGTTCTCAAGCCCAGAGATGTCCTCTTCATCCCTCAACAGCATTGGCATTATGTGCGCTCTCTAGAGCTCAGCTTTTCCGTCAGTTTTTGGTGGTCCTGATTTGTACAGAATAAAACATAATGGCCAGTGTGTGTCGTCACGTTTTGTATTCTTTTTTGTACCAATGGAAAATTTGCTACCAGTTGTAGGCTGTGTAAGGTTTTCGAAATCATTAATTAAAGTGGGCTTGTAGCAATTAAACAATGTTATTACAGCTGTTTCGATTAAAGTGAAGTGTAAAAATTAATTAAAAGTGTCAGTTTGTGGAATTACATTTAGATTCACTCACACTGCATTAGATTTTGTGCAGCGTTGAGTCTTATAACCAATTAAACGCATTTCTGTTGAACTTAGGAACGCATTGGCCAATCAGAGGCACTTAGATTACTGGTAAGTGCATGCGCTCGTGAATTCCCTCATCATGAACAACACAATGCAGATACAATGTAAATAAAAGATTAGGGATGTAACGGTATTGTAAATACCGTCGTACCGCAATAGCAAATTTTTTCGATACTACCGTGGTCGCATGACTCGATAAAACGATAGGTCTTCTGAGAAAAGTTTGCTCAGGCGAATGGAGTGAACGGGAGATAGCGGGAACTACAATTCCCATCAGCCCAGGCGTGGCCATCATCCTTTGCGGTCTGTTGTCGCTACAGATCCAGTAAGATGCCGTTCACATGTCACGTCTTTTGCGCGCTCAAGTCCGTTATTTCAAATGTAGATGCGCGGTATGCGAGCGCATAATGGAAGCGACGCTTTCTTTCTATCCAAACCGCTCTGTAGCTTGCGCTCCCATGGCATCTGCCGTTGCTAAGCAACCATGACCTGCGCTCTCCACAGGCGCGACATGTGAACGGCCCTAATGCGGAAATGGCGGGTGCTGCTAGTAGCGGCGAAGGAAAAGAGATGGAAATGGTCGAACCTAAAGATGCCCAGAGATCCCAGCTTTTACCAGATAATACATGGTTTAATAATTTTTTGTTATTAAAATTGAAAAATTGAAGTTCCTGTTTCAAAGTTTACAGATATATGGCTAATTTGTATGCCATTGATATGTTCAGTGTTCATGTAAACTGTTTAATAAACACTTCTTGCACTTTTTTCGAGTCTCTTCACTAGTTTTGTTTTTCCTGTAAATGATTCAATAAATACCATACCGTGTCATTCATACCGAGGTATTACCGTACCGTGAAGTTTTGATACCGTTACATCCCTATAAAAGATTAATTTAATTTCGTAATTTCGCTTCAGTGATTATAACAGGAGTTTTTGCATAACTTGCGCTAGACTAGATTAATGTCATGGGCCAACATGTTTGTCTGTGAAAACGCAGACACAAAAACATTTTTATGTAGATTTCTATATCGATACTAATAATGATTATTACAATATTAAAAGCAATTATCTACAATAATGATTTTTGTCATAATATTGCAGCCCTATGAGCTCCTGTTTTTTTTATATGTAGGCCTATAATTTAGACCTACAATTTTAAGCTGTCTATTATTGACAAGTTTAAAGTAATTGGGTAAATTTAAGTATTTGACATTGAAGACAACATGTTATGGTGATTATGAAAACTGCTCTCACAAATGTAATATTGCCTCGCAAACATTGCTCCTTAATGGAAAAGTTACATTCTGACCTTGCTGTGTACACATATGTAGATACACTATATTGTCAAAGGTATTGGGACACCCCCTTCTAATAAACATGTTTGACTAATTTAGTCATTACCTTGGGTACAAATCCTAATGTTTATGCATATAACGATATTCTAGGGGATTGTGTTTTTCTAATTTTATAGCAACAGTTTGGACAGGACCCTCATCAATTCTAACATGGCAATGCCTTTGTGTTTAAGGCAAGGCTCAAAAGAAAGGATTGATTCAGTCAGTGTGGAAGAACTTGACTGGTCTACAGAAAGCTAAACACCTCTGGTGTGACTGTAAATGCAGACCTTGAGCCAAAAACTTATCACCAAACACCAATGATTTGTACATACAGTACACTATATGGAAAAAAGTATTATGATACCCACTTCTTTAGAACAGAAAAAGGCACTTCCAAAACTGTGGCAACAAGATAGAAACAATTCATGCATTTATAAATTGTATTTCCATCTTTGTTGCAACTGTTTTGAAAATGTCAAAAATTACTGCACCCATATGTACAAGTCATTGGTGTTTGGTGATGAGTTTTTTGGTCTGCATTTAAAGTCACTCCAGAGGTGTTTAGCTGGGATTATGACTTTGCGTTCTGCAGACCAGTCAAGTTCTTCCACAAAGACTGAATCAGTCATTTCTTTTTGAACCTTGTCTTATTATATACACAGAGGCACGGTCATGTTAGAATAGAAAATGGTCCTGTCAACACAATGCCCTAGAATATCATTATATGCTTAAACATTAGGATTTGTACCCATGGAAATTACTACAGTAGTCAAACCTGTTCATTAGAACGGGGTGTCCCAATACTTTTGGCAATATTGTGTATGTATTACTTATTGCAATTGATGGGGTTATTATTCAGCATTTCCATGAATTAGATGTAAATTTGAGACATCTTTGATTTTCATTAAATATTTATGTATTCATATAACCAAGTCATGGAATAAATGTACATTTCAGATGGATATCTTTTAGTGTTTTAGTATTTTAGGTACGAGATCTTACCCCAGTATAATTTTGAATAAATTTAAATTTTATGCCATAACAACTAAATCAGCAAATGTTTATTTCCCTTAATGACATGGCTGATGCAACATCATACTGCTCATGCTAAACTTATATCTAAAAGCTACAAATTAAAATGTAAATGTACATTGTTCTCAAAGGGGGAACATCATCCCCCATCTTACCCTATTACTTCCATTTATTTTATAACTATTACATTGCTACATGTACTGCGTAAGACTAAGCAGGAGTTGTCATAGCACTTACTGCAAATAATGTTGCTCTTTTGATGGTTTAATTTCATCTACAGTCTTCATTTGTAAGTTGCTTTGGATAAAAGTGCCTGCTAAATGATTAAATGTACAGTAAATGATAAGATTTTATCCAAAGCAGCAATGTATTCAAGCTATTAATATTTAATAGTACATGTATTTCTTCATAACTTGAACTCGTGGTCCTGGTTTGCCATTCTCAGAATGATCAGATCAGCTACAGGAACAGTATATAGGGAACTAAATTATATGGTTACCCACATTTAGTTGCAACACTTCGAAATAACTTGAAGTAATCTTTTTTTTTTTTTCTTTGAAAAGAGATATTTGAACAGTGTGCTTCTCAAATTTTATTTTAGTTTAATCTTGCAACTGTACAAAATGCTCAGATTCAACATAGACAGCTAATGTTTTCATACAAGAGCAAATCAATTTTATTTGCATTAACTCTGCTCTTGAATTAGAATTCTAACAAAAATAATGTGAAATTCCGAAAGAACCTTCTTCATTAATAGAAAATGCATGTAAAACAACTTTTAAACTCCTAAGAGAATGCATTTGAAAAATCCTCATAAACTGTCAAAATGCTTTGAAATTATAACCTTCTTGACCGGCGTGACGGCGTGGGGGCAGTATTCTCTTTGGATGATGAAGGCAGATTTTGTGAACTCTGTGACTGGGAATGCTGCATTTCTGCAAATTAGAAAAGAGAAACATGAAAACTTCGGAATTTAAAACATTTTGAAGTAAACAACTAAACAAATAGTTCATATTAAATCTAAAAACAGTAGAGCAACATTAATGAAAAGCAATTCACCTGGAATCTCGTGAGGCCAGAATTCATTGCATTCCGGGCAACGTGGATCACTGCGCGCTCTAAAATATCTGGCAACACACGGCAAGTGCACCTTGATTCCACAGGCTGGGTTTTCACACATCTGGCACTAAATGTAAAAGAAAAATTGTTGTTTGCGGTTTCATCTGTTTGAAAATGGCCAAACTAATAAAACAAGCTAAACAGAAAACAACATGAGGGTGACAGAATGAGGACATTTTGCTGAGTTTTTCCTTTAAAATTACATGATGCAGATCTAAAACCTGGATTTCCTTGAGAACTAAAACTCATGTCTTACCTGCAGGGCAATGTTGTGGCAGACATGACACACTTTGATGAGGTCTTGGTAGATTGTGCGCATGTACTGTTCCATCTCCACAATGCAGCGCACACTTAGAGTGTATTCACCGTCTTTCTAAAGCAGCAAAACAAAATAACAAATTTAAAAAATATGTAAATTGCTTTTGGAGGTAGTGGCTAGGGAGTGAGTTGTTTATAATAACTTAGTCCAATACATGGAAAAAGATCAATTTTAAAATGAATACCTCATTTAACCATTTGTCCTGGACAAATTTGTTTAGGACAAGCTCAGTTTCTTTTTTCTTCAATTTCTTTGTCTGGAGGCTGTCGGCACAATTTAAAATATCGGTGGAGGAGGCAGTACCACTCTCGGACTCTACAATCAGATCCATCTGAACGCAGAGACAAAATGTTGAGCCATATTATGAAAACAAAATCATATTTTATATGATAGTCTTTTAGACTATCAAAGATTATAACTGTTTTTGTGTTGTATGTATATATGTATGTATACAGTGCCTTGCGAAAGTATTCATACCCCTTAATTTTTTTTCACATTATGTGTCACTGCCTTATGGGCTACTTTTTTTTGTTTTGTTTTTCTCCACATCAACATATACCATTATGGCAAAGCAAAAACAGAATTGTCTCAACTTTGTAAATGTACTACAAATTAAAACACTGAAATAAGTACATTGCATAAGTAATCATACCCTTAACCGCATACTTAGTTGACGCACATTTACAGCATCAAGTCTTTTTTGGTATGATGCAACAAGCTTTGCACATCAACATTTGCCAATCATTTGCCATTCTTCACCTCACTTCTTCACCTCTCAAGCTCTGTCAGCTTAGATGAGGGCTGGCAGACATTTTAAGATTTCTCTAGAAATGTTTGATTGGGTTCAAGCCCAGACTATGGCTGGGCCACTCAAGGACATTCAGAGTTGTTTTTAAGCCACTCTTGCTTTGTGGTCATTGTCCTGTTGAAAGATGAATATTCTGCCCAGTCTGAGGTTCTAAATACTCTGGACTGGTTTTTCATTAAGGCTACCACAATATTTTGCTGCGTTGAGTTTTTCTTCTACTCTGACAAGGCCATCAGTCCCTGCCACACTTCACTGTTGGGATGCTACTATGCAGGTGATGAGCAGTGCCTGTTTTTTTTATTTTCAAACATGATGCTTGGATTTGAGCTTTATCAGACCAGAGAATCTAGTTTCTTATGGTCTAAGGGTCCTTTAGATGTTTTTTGCAAATTCCAAGTGGGTTTTCATGCGTCTTCACTGAGGAGAGGATTGAGTTTGGCCACACCACCACATAGCCCAGATCAGTGAGATGTTGCAGTGATGTTTGTCCTTCTGTCAGTTTCTTCCATCTGCATATATAAACATGCCGACAGTCTGAAGGTCTGGCTACGTGAGACTACATTGAAGGTAACAGAGACTACTTGCTTCTGTGAACCTTCAATGCAGCAGAATTTTTTATAAACTCTTTCCCAGATGTGTGGCTTGGTGCAATCCTATATCTGAGCTCTATAGGCAGTTCTTCTGACATCAGTTCTTGGTTTTTGCTCTGATATGCATTTTTAGCTGTTAAGATGTGTGTGCCTTTCCAAATCATACCCATTACCCAAGTTAACTTCACTCAAAGTGTAGTAACATCTACAAGCAATATGAATGCTCCTGAGCTAAATTTCAAGTATCCCAGATAAGGGTATAAATACTTATGCAATGGAATTATTTAAGTTTTTTTATTTTAAATAAATTTGCAAAGATTTAAAAAAAACTGTTTTTTTCTTTGTCATTATGCTGTATAGAGTGTAGAATGATGTGGGGGGGGGGGGGAGTAATTTAAAACAGTTTAACATAAGACAAAACGTTTACAAAAATGTAGGGATATGAATACTTTTGCAATGCACTGTATATTTATTTGCTGTAAATAAACATTACCGTCTTTCTGAATAATTCCAGTTCATTGTCTGCATAATCAGACGCCATTCTTGTTATGTCCGTCTCTGTCACGTTTACCTGAATAACAGATGTATTGTCATTCCTGTTTTGACTTAAATTATACCAAACACATAAAATTAATAGAATACTAATATTATTATTAACAAATTAATAGCATATAACAGATTTCAACTAACCAAGGCATAATACTCCAGTCCATTTTCTTCAGACATGCCTTTCCTGATGTGCATGAACAAAGGCTGAAGTTGAGCGTTGATGACATTAATGAACTCATCTAATCTGTCAGCCACGTAGTGTGCTAGAAAGGCAAAACAGATGCATAATTCAAATAGGACACCTATATACAACTGATTAACAATTTCCAGTTTTGAGACACAGGAGTAATAAATCCAAAGAAAGAAATTGTTTTGCTTTTTAACTTTAGGTTTTTACATTTTGCCTTACGCGCAAAATAAATACTACATAAACACATGATACAACAGAATTTGTCTAAATTGCAGTCGGTGTGTTTTCTTCATACCTCCATGGGTCTCACAGCAGTGTTTGTGTAGTGCCACGGCCTGAGATGCACTGATGATGCCGTTGCTCATCATGGTCTGCAAAAAGCGCTTGTGACTGTCTCCCATTTGACGAGACATCCTTCTTAATGTCCGCTTGAGCTGGAAAAGACATTTCTTGATAAAATTCCTCAAATTCATCACTACTGAGTACTGACACACATTTCCAGGGTGTTCATATATTGCTTTCAGGTTCACTGCATTAAATGTGTTAAAGAACCATTCACTAGGGTGACCATATATCATCTTCTTCTTAGCCAGGATTTCTAAATTACTTAAAATGCCCAAGATTTGCCTTTGTTTTCCAATCATTTTCATGCTTCCTATGGTTAATGACTGAAAAGCAGTTTGACCAACAGCATTCAGGCACTATATAATACAATTTGACAACAGTCAAACCAATGCATATACATAATGTAGATGTCACATCATTATGAAAACAAAGTCAAAACCCAGACATTTTAGGCAATTTAGAAATCCCACGCATGTCCCAGTTTCCAGTTCCAGAACTTGCGATAATAGCTGCTTTGGGGAAACGCACTCAATTTTATCCAGTGTATATGCAAACCTGCGTTTGTCTTACCGGACGAATGTACAAAAATACTGCAAGCCACAAATTAAGTTGCGCAACATCCTCAATACGACCTTACATCAAATTAAACGAACCATTCAAAGACTAACGTCGTAGTCTTGCCGAAACAGATGTGTATTAATCACATTGTTGTAAAGTGTTACTTCTTACATACCTATTTTTAACGTACCGCCGAGCTGTCAATTCGTGCAACATTCGCGCGTTCCCACTAGAAACAAGACTTCCGGTCACGTGGTCTGATCCATTCAGAAGGTTCTTACGCAGTGTACACTTCATCTTACACACTTAGTAGGCCTATCTGGAGAAGTTCGCTTCACTCGTCTAAATTCGTTCACAAAATTCGATACAAATCAAACACGACGGATAATACTTGCATGTGATGATGCAATCTCCATGTGTAGCTATACCTTTCGTTTATTCATATATCTATAGTATATATTAATATATTTTAAAATTGATGTAAACATAATAATTAGCAACAATTATACGTTGCAATGCTTAATACACATATGAAATAAATACATTTACAAGGCCTATTCGTCCCTGAAATACAAAATACTTTATTGTTTTGTGTAAAGACCCCTATTTGACAAAAATGTATGACAATTAAAATACATGTTGTTTATTAAATTAAACTACAACATAAATTATAACAGTGTAATTGTAACAGTGCCATCTACTTCAAAATGTATAAAAATGTGCTCTATCCACCTTTCTTTAACATGGAAGTAAGCCTATGGCTGAGACTTGCAGTTCATTATCCACTATCATGCAGTAAATGGTAAAACTGTTTGCACTACAAACCAGTGTGTTCATAATTAATATTAAATTGTAAAACACACCAATTTGCATTATCAAGCAGCAAAACAAGCTGTTTTGAACAGCTAAAAATAGCTGGACATGGATGAGACCGGAAGCCAGACCCATAGAATTTACAAATGTCCGCACCCAGTCTTACGGAATGAAAATTACTAGACCAGTAATTATAGGCAGCACAGTATAAAGGGACAGGGGGCCTATCTAAACAGGAACAGAAAAACGGGAACAGTAGGGAAAGCACACATATCATACAAGGTTATTTTGTCATCATTAAAGGGATAGTTCACCCCCACCCCGCCAAAAAAAAAAAAAAGTTGCAGGAAATTTACTCATGCTCAAGCTTCCCAAGATGTAGAAGAGTATGTTTGTTTATTGGACCACATTTGGAGCAATTTAGCATGACATCAGTCTTGCTCACCAGTGGATCATCTGCAGGGAATGGGTGCCTTCAGAATGAGAGTTCAAAATCACAATAATCACTGGAGAAAGAATATTATAGATATAGGACTAGTTGAAAGGAAAAGTTTAAAATGTACTAATGATGTAACAATGCTGGGTTAAAAACAGCAATTTCCGGGATTTTAGACATTAACCCATTTGCTGTTTATTTATTTATTTTGTCGTAGTTAGTCAACCAATTGAAGGTTTTTCATTTTTAAATATTTAAATAAATATGCATTCTAAAATCGGTATCATATATACAAGACAAGAACAGTTCATATTCCATGTACATTTAAAAAAAAAAAAACGTTTTACAGGAAAACAGTGTAATACAAACCTAAATTTCATTCAGGAAGTTTCCAGACAGTCAGGTTTTTTTCAGAACAGAAGACAAAATGACTAATGTCAAATGTAACAGAAAAAGTTACAGAAACTACCCAGCACCTGAGTAAAATATCACCCAGCATTTGGGTTAAAAAAAATAACCCAGGCTAGCATTTTTAGAGTGTAGCCTATATATGTAAGTATGTACAGTGGTGTGAAAAAGTGTTGGTCCCCTTCATGATTTTTTATTTCATTGTTTGTCACACTTTAATGTTTCAGATTCAAACAAATTGAAATATTAATCAAATCCTGTTAAAACATAACTGTGGTTTATCACACCTGAGTTCAGTTTCTCTAGCCACACCTACACCTGATTACTGCCACACCTGTTCGCAATCAAGAAATCACTTAAAGGAACAATATGTAGGATTGTGGCCAAAACTGGTACTGCAATCACTTTCAAAATACTGTAGAACGGTGTATCCCCTCCCGCTCCACCCTGACTCGAGGTTGCCAGCTAAGCTGCAGGATTCCACAGGACTGTAGGCTCCATATGCGCTACGTTACTTTGCACGAACATATACCTTTGTTCGAATGTCGTGAATATTTGAAATGTCTATTTACATTAAGTACAAGTAAGTTAGCCAAACATAGATGAATACCTGTCAAGGAGAAAATTAGCAACGTTGGCATAGATCTGTCTTCAAATTCGTCTCTGTTTTCAGCCGTCTCCATCTGTCAAAGGCATCTCCTATACAAATCCTTGTTTTATTTCGGACTTTGTCACGACGTTCTTCGGATTCATAACGAGGTCTTTTAGGTTTCCTAACTTTATACATGTTTTATCCGACTCGTTCTTAGCAGCAGCTGTAAGTTGTAACTAACTAGAGCAGAGCTGGCAACCCGACTTACGAAACTCTACTGACTTCGTGATTGGTAGATAGCTGGAGGGTGGAGCCTCAGACCAAAACACAAAATGACAACAATAACATCAGTTGATATAAGTATTTGAAATTAACATTTGTGACCCTGGACCACAAAACCAGTCATAAGGTTAAATTTTACAAAACTGAGATATATACATCATATGAAAGCTCAATAAATAAGCTTTCTATTGATGTATGGTTTGTTAAGATAGGACAATATTTGGCCGAGATACATCTATTTGAAAATCTGAAATCTAAGGGTGCAAAAAATCAAAATACTGAGAAAATCACCTTTAAAATTGTCCAAATTAAGTTCTTAGCAATGCATATTACTAATCAAAAATTACATTTGGATATGTTTACAGAAGGAATTTTACAAAAAATCTTCATGGAACATGATCTTTACTTAATTTCCTAATGATTTTTGACATAAAAGAAAAATCAATAATTTTGACCCATACAATGTATTTTTGGCTATTGCTACAAATATACCCCAGCGACTTAAGACTGGTTTTGTGGTCCAGGGTCACATTTCTTAATGTCTAGTGACATGTCAGGGCCATTTTATGATTAACTGACATAAATTTCTTACATATTGTTCCTTTAAATAGGACCTGCCTGACAAAGTGAAGTAGACCAAAAGATCCTCAAAAGCTACACATCATGTTGAGAAAACAAAGAAATTCAGGAACAAATGAGAAAGAAAGTAATTGAGATCTATCAGTCTGAAAAAGTTTATAAAGCCATTTCTAAAATTTTGGGACTCCAGCGAACCACAATGAGAGCCATTATCCACAAATGGCGAAAACATGGGCAAAATGGGCCAAAATTCCTGCACAGTGCTGTAACAGACTCATTGCAAGTTATCGCAAATGCTTGATTGCAGTTGTTGCTGCTAAGGGTGGCCCAACCAGTTAAGTTTAGGGGGCAAACACTTTTTCACACAAGGCCATGTGGGTTTGGATTTTGTTTTCCCTTCATAATAAAAAATTGTATTCAAAAACTGTATGTTTTGTTTATTTGTGATATCTCTGATTAACATTTAAATTTGTTTGATGATCTGAAACATTACAGTGCGACAAACATGCAAAAAAATAAAATAAATCATGAAGGGCCCAGGGGTCCGTTCTTCGTACCTCGCTAACTAAATTAGCTGGATTTGATTGTTGACGATTCCGCGTGATCTTGGATCATTCGGTTCTTCGACGCTCATCCGGGACTTGCTGTGATAGTAACAGATCCGTAAGCGTAAACTTGCTCTGGAGCAGGCTTACTTTATGTTAACAGGATTAGAACGTGGCCACTCAGTTATGTCCGCTTCATTTATACGAAAGCAACAGCGATATTTGCCCAATTAATTTGTACTATTATATTACAAGTCAAAAATGACCGCACATATATGTGATGCAGGGTAATTTATTTTAAAAAAAAATGCAGTCTGTTGTTTGAAAAGTGCATATGTCACTTAAACATAGTTCGTGTAGTTTGTGTAACACTGTTTTTCCATAAATAAATATTATCAGTGTAACTAAAGATAATGCAGTATTTGATTCTCTTATTGATTTCATACAGATACATACAGGTCATTTTCTAAAAAAAGGGAAATGTACTATAAATCATTCTATTTCATTTGATTATTTCACATTTAATTTATATTTTAGAGTAGTAATAGTAAATTACTTTGTGGAATCAAGATGAGAGACCACGGCTATAAAAGCGAAGGTGGATTTACCTAGAAGCTTTTGTTTCTTTAGCTCAGTATACTCTATTTTTTGCTGGAGACTTCTCTTATAGAGCAAATGGATGTCACCCTGTTTCATTTGTAGAGACAACATTTAATGGTCAATACATGTCATAAAGGAAGTAAAATTAATTACAAGACTGTCCACCTCTGTATCAGGCCTCTCTGCCTGCAACTCACACTGCAGTCAGAAATAGAAGTACACAAGTAGATACAAATTCAGGCCAAATTATGCATGCACTTACAGGTACTTCCTCCAAACCACAGTCATCTGACAGGGTTGCTTCACTGTG
>NC_133361.1:29833436-29930858 GCF_049309525.1 Garra rufa
TCTAGTTTCCTAAGTGTCTTTCGTTTAATTTGCATCTCAAGGTCCTGCAGCTTTCTTTTGCTCACATCAATCTTGACTTCTGTCAGCTCGATCTGTCTCTTAAGATGTGTTGTGTAGAGATATCTGACAGTTTGTGAATTCTGTGAACACCTTTTAGTTAGCATAGCAGAATTTTTGCATAATGTAAATTTACTTTAGGCAATACTCACTATGTTACCAGGCTGCTTATCAGGCTGCCCAATCTCAGGATCCTTTAACAAATGATATTTTCTATTAGTACCACTTCCCTGACTTCTTATCTATTATAAACTTAAATGTGTCCATTTCCACAAAATTGACATGATACCTCGAGCCTTCTAGAGTCCAGCGACACGGTCTCATCATCGGCAGAAGTGCACTCCACTGCTGTAGATGTGGCTTCCCTAGCTCTGCCATATTCATTACTGGTATTGATATTTTTGACAGAACACGCAAAGCCAATGATTTAATAAAGAATACTCACCGGCAAATCATAGTCTGGTGGCTCCAAAAGTGTAAGGGTGTTACCAGCCACTGCAAGGTAAGGCAAAGTCACACAGTCCACATAACAAAATATAAATGGATTTCAATATTTTCCATGCGCAGTAGTATGGCAATAATGTACATTGTATGAAGAGGCCAGTATCCCTTGCTGGGCCAGAGTCAGTGGCCGGCCCTCCCTGGATCCCTTCAATCACTGGCTTCCCTTTATTTAAGTCCAGGGCCAGCTCCTCTGCTGGGGTGAAGTCTTGGGTTGGAGGGCCACCCCCCGTACCAGTAATATGACTTTTTTTTATGGCTAAAATCAGCACAGATAATAAAATGTCAGCAAACATGTCACCTATGTTCTCAGCAAACAAGTCACTTACCAGCCTGCAAAATATTCTTGTATTTAATCTTGACTTGCTGCCAAGTCCTTTTTTGGCCAGACATGTTTGTTCTTTAAGAGGAATAGATAGATACAAATGATAAAATAGATTAGATGGATAAAAATAGAGCAAATTATCTGATTATAGATTACATCAAATCAATTAGAAACAAAACCTACATACAAATAGATAAGAGTAAAAGGATTAAACAGATTAGAGACATAAAATAAACTAAATATATCAAATAGATGCACATAGTGGGTAAGTGTTTGCAATTATTCTTCATGTTAAATGCATGTCCACTGGACACATTTAAGGCAAAGTAACTCCTTGTATTGTAATTATGAGGGTTTCAGTGGAGCACTGGTTATTTGGACTACTTACGCATTCAATCGGTCCGCTATTGTTTGCCAGGCATTCTCTCTTTGCTTTATTACAGCAGCTGTATTGCCTTTTTTACATATTATATGTTTCACTTCTTCATACGTTTCCATAAGAAGCTGTTGCTCATTAGGCGAAAAGTATGCCGCACGGGTTTTGTCCATTTTTGCATCGGTGATTCTGTGATCGATTTCGTGATCTTTTTAAGAATACCATGAACGCGCATTTATCCAAACTATATAGGACCTGGTTTAACATATCCGCGCGTTCTCATCCTGGCTCAGCAAACGTGAAACGGATTAAGCCAGGATGCACTGATTAAACTAGGTCAAGCCGCGACTGTTCTGTTATCCTGGCTTTCTTAATTCTACTTTTGTGCAATACCCCCCAGGTGCGTTCGGAGAACCGGAATAGCGAGCTCATAGTTAGCACGATGATTTGATCTCAGATGTGTCATTTGATCTTGGATGTAGTAAGGGAGGTACGAAGAACGGACCCCTGGTGAAAAAAACAGCTAAAAAACAGGGGTTTTGGCCACTTTTCCAGCCTGGCCAGGAAACCACTAGCTAAAATCGTGTGTGTGTGTGTGTGTGTGTGTGTGTGTGTGTGTGTGTGTGTGTGTGTGTGCGTGCGTGCGTGCGTGCGTGTGTGTGTGTGTGTGTGTGTGTGTGTGTGTGTGTGTGTGTGTGTGTGTGTGTGTGTACCTGGTATTCATCACGTTGTGGGGACCAAATGTCCCCACAAGGATAGGAATACCAGTAGATTTTGACCTTGTGGGGACATTTCTCCGGTCCCCATGAGGAAACAGGCTTATAAATCATGCACAATGAGTTGTTTTGATGAAGTAAAAGTGTGCACAATCTCCTGTGAGGGCTAGGTTTAGGTGTAGGGTAGGTGTAGGGCAATAGAAAGTACGGTTTGTACAGTATAAAAACCATTACGCCTATGGAATGTCCCCATAAAACATGTAAACCCAACATGTGTGTGTGTGTGTGTGTGTGTGTGTGTGTGTGTGTGTGTGTGTGTGTGTGTGTGTGTGTGTGTGTGTGTGTGTGTGTGTGTGTGTGTGTGTGTGTTTCTTACAAACACGCAGCTTTTCGCTTCACATGTTAATTGATGGAGTTGTGTGGCTTACTTGTGGAGCTGTTCGGACTCTCCTTCTCTCATTTGTACTGTTACCACCAGCACAGTTGGTAGGCTGTAGGCTATACTTGGAAAAAGTGATTATATAAAACCCATATGTAAGGCATTCCCAACAAACGAAACCACGTTTTTAACACGTTTTTTGTTTGCTGGGATATTGCCTAGAGGCCATGCTCGCGTGCTGTATTGTGAAACTCGTCGTCTGACTCGTGATGTTATGATTTTCTTTTGGCATATCAATAATTAAACTTATCCATACCGTTTTTAACCACAAGGCGTCACCAAGCGGAACCAGAGCGGAATGGAAGTTGGAAGTTACCTTTTTCTCCTGTAACTGCTCTTTCTCTCGCACAGCACACATGCATACAGTACAGACATGCACACACCACATGCGTATGGCTCATTCTCCCTTTGACATAACCTCTGTCTGTCTGCCCTGTAATGTACAAAGAAATAATATACCCTTTTAATATAATAGACTACTTTCTGTTTCAGATTGACGTGGGCTACTCATTTTGACATCTGTAAACTAAAATAAGCAGAGGAATTGAAACTGCATAAAAGGTTTCCGTGAAACGCAATCTCATTTTGCGCTTGCTTTTGCGAGCCTTGCATAATGATTTCCTTTGCATTTGGCTGTCTCATACTTAGCACTTTAACGAAGACTTATCTTGCTTGTTTATCTCTGACGTGTGCTTGGTTGTTTTTCCGTGGAATTTTGCTGTGGCGATAGGGCAGGCTATATCTATGGGCTAAAGATCAGTGTGCGCGCACGTCTGTCGGGAACAGCGCAGACTCGAGCAGAACGGGAATCAGTCAGGGGAACGACTGCGTGTCTTCCAGGAAAGTTCGATACGCCCTTTTAGGCGAATTCCATTTTGCGAATAGGGAAGCATATGTTCATATGCTGCTTCCTTTGCTTTGTGACTGAATTTAACCGTGTTTTATTTGCCTAGTGGTTAGTAAACTCGGTTTCTTTTGCTTTTATGTTTTTGTGCGGAAGAGGCAACGTACTGTAAAAAAAACAGTCAAAAGGTATGAGAACTCAACATTATTATGTTTGACTTATAGTTAACATTTGCCTATATGATTGTTTGAAGATGTATAAGGTGATATTTGTGTTTTTATAGGACGTACAGGATGTTTTCCACATGTTTTAAGTGTCAGATCATCCTCACATTCATCTGCCACGCATTTGGTTACGGTAATCGTTCGTTTTGCTAAGTTTTTTTCTCTGTTCGCTTAGATATAACTATATATACTTATATGCTAATGTCAGTCTCACAACTGTGTCAAATGTAGCTCTACACACGGTCATTTTTGTAGCTTCAACAGAAGTAGGCTACCATGAAAAGTGTTACGAACTTTCCCATCGACTAGTTTTTATTCAGCTGTTTGCTAAATTATTTATTTAAACGTGTTGATGAAAAGCATATGTTAAATGTTTAACAAATTAAACAAGAACGTGCTGTTTTACACGACGCCAGTTCTGTAAATTTTCTACTTTTACTTTAATTTTTTTTACTGCGGTCACACCATTTGCGCTTCGTAAAAGTTCGGTCACGCCATCTCCGCTTAAATTTATATTGCACACCTATATAGATATTTTTATACGGCGCATTTCATGCTATTCAACTACTTTGAAGAACTACATATCAAAGTCAGGACCAATGCTATTAACAATCTCTTTATCTCCATCTCCCAAATAAAAATACTACTAATCTGACATGCGCAAAAGAATATAAAAATATGAAATCAAATTGTTTTCTGAAAACTCCAACAGATTATTGTTCTTCATCTCCCCAAGTACCTCTGTGCGGATTTTCTAATTGTTTTACTGTATCATTTTTAAATAATTTCATACCAAAGTCGACAAATGCTATTTACATTGCTGTATAGACATGAAAAAAACAACAACATAAAAATATAAAATCAAATTGTTTTCTAAAAACTCCAACAGATTATTGTTCTGCATGTCCCCATGTAGCTCTGTGGTGATTTTCAAGTTGTTTTACTGTATGATTTTTTAATAATTTCATACCAAAGTAAAGACAAATGCTATTTACATTGCTTTATGGACAAAAAAATAAAAATAAAAATATGAAATCAAATTGTTTTTTGAAAACTCCAACAGATTATTGTTCTTTATCTCCCCATGTACCTCTGTGGTGATTTTCAAGTTGTTTTACTGTTTCATTTTTTAATAATTTCATACCAAAATTCGACAAATGCTATTTACATTGCTGTATAGACATTTTAAAAAAAAAAACATTAAAATATAAAATCAAATAGTTTTCTGCTAATTCCTCCATAATCTTGTTCTTCATCTCCCCATGTACCTCTGTGGTGATTTTCATGCTGTTTTACAGTATCATTTTTTAATAATTTCATACCAAAGTGAAGACAAATGCGATTTATATTCTTGTATAGACATTTTAAAATTTCATTAAAAAATAAAATAAAATAGTTTTTTGAAAACTCCAACAGATTATTGGGTAACACTTTACAATAAGGGTCATTATTTAAACATTAGTTAATGTATTAACTAACATGAACTAACCATGAACAATACATTTGTTACTGTATTTACTAATCTTTATTAACATTAGTTAACGGAAATACAGTTGTTCATTGTTTGTTCATGTTAGTTCACACTGCATTAACTAATGTTAACAAAATTTTAATAATGTATTAGTAAATGTTGAAATTAACATTAACAAAGATTAATAAATGCTGTATAAGTCCAGTTCATTATTAGTTCATGTTAACTAATATGGTTATCTAATGTTAACTAATGAACCTTATTGTAAAGTGTTACCGATTATTGTTCCACATCTCCCCATGTACCTCTGTGGTGATTTTCATGCTGTTTTACTGTAAAAAATTTTAATAATTTCGTACTAAAGTCAAGACAAATGCTATTTATATTCTTGTATAGACATTTTAAAATTTCATAAAAAATATAAAATCAAATTGTTTTCTGAAAACTCCAACAGATTATTGTTCTGCATGTCCCCATGTACCTCTGTGGTGATTTTCGTGCTGTTTTACTGTTGCATTTTTTAATAATTTCATACCAAAGTCAAGACAAATGCTAATTACATTGCTGTATAGACATAAAGAAAGTCATAAAAACATGAAATCAAATTGTTTACTGCAAATTCCTCCATAATCTTGTTCTGCATGTCCCCAATTACCACTGTGGTGATTTTCAAGTTGTTTTACAGTAACAATTTCTAATAATGCTATACTAAAGTCAAGACAAATGCTATTTATATTCTTGTATAGACATTTTAAAATTTCATTAAAAAATAGAATAAAATTGTTTTCTGAAAACTCCAAAAGATTATTGTTCTGCATCTCCCCAAGTACCACTGACATAATTTTCATGTTGTTTTACTGTAACATTTTTTAATAATTTCATACCAGAATCAAGACAAAAGCTATTTACATTGCTGTATAGAAGTAAAACAAAATCATAAAAATGTGGAATCAAATTGTTTTCTGAAAACTCCAACAGATTATTGTTCTTTATCTCCCCATGTACCTCTGTGGTGATTTTTATGCTGTTTTATTGTATTTTTTTTATAATTTCATACCAAAGTCGACAAATGCTATTTACATTGCTGTATAGACATAAAAAAAACATACAAATATAAAATCAAATTGTTTTCTGAAAACTTCAACAGATTATTGTTCTGCATGTCCCCAAGTACCACTGTTGTGATTTTCAAGTTGTTTTACTGTATAATTTTTAAATAATTCCACACTAAAGTCAAGACAAATCCTTTTATATTCTTGTATAGACATTTTAAAATTTCATAAAAATCTCAAATCAAATTGTTTTCTGAAAACTCCAACAGATTATTGTTCTACATCTCCTCAAGTACCACTGTGGTGATTTTCATTCAGTTTTACTGTATAATTTTTTAAATAATTCCTTACTAAAGTCAAGACAAATGCTAATTACATTGCTGTACATAAAAAAATCATAAAAATATGAAATCAAATTGTTTTCTGCAAATTCCTCCATAATCTTGTTCTGCATGTCCCCATGTACCACTGTGGTGATTTTCATGCTGTTTTACTGTAACATTTTTTAATAATTGCATACCAAAGTAAAGACAAATGTTATCTATTACCTCACTGTATCATATAATATAAAAATTATATTATATAATTATATAATATAAAAAATTGTTTTATATTTTATATATTTTTAATGTAAATAGCATTTGTCGACTTTGGTATGAAATTATAAAAAATGATACAGTAAAACAGCATACAAATCACTACAGAGGTACATGGGGAGATAAAGAACAATAATCTGTTGGAGTTTTCAGAAAACAATTTGATTTCATGTTTTTATGATTTTGTTTTATGTCTATAGAGCGATGTAAATAGCTTTTGTCTTGATTCTGGTATGAAATTATAAAAAAATGTTACAGTAAAACAACATGAAAATTAAAGCTGCGAGCAGCGATGAACGGGCCCTCGCACCTGGGCTCACCGCCGACCGGTGGCTTCAGGAAATCAGCAAACGGTGGGCAGTATGCTTTTAAAACAGTAAATATAGAAAAAATATGTCATAAGTCATTTAAATGTGCCAAACTTGCCGCTGCCAGATGGTGGCGCTATGCCTATAACTGATTATTGGCATGTAGATGTGTTCAGGCCATCACTATTATCAAACATATGAAGTTTGGTGCAGATTGACCTTGGTATGTTTGAGTTAGTGAAAGATATGATATATCCTGCTGCCAACAAGTGGCGCTATGATAATATCTGAATATTGGCCTTTAGGTGTCTTCAGGCCAGGACTCTTACCAAACCTGTGAATTTTGTGGCAGATCAGACATTTTATGGCTAAGTTATAACAACTCAATGAAAACTCAAGATCTTCACAATTTAACATCTCTAAGGCCTC
This sequence comes from Garra rufa, assembly GCF_049309525.1. NCBI lineage: Eukaryota > Metazoa > Chordata > Actinopteri > Cypriniformes > Cyprinidae > Garra > Garra rufa. The sequence goes on from NC_133361.1 coordinate 29,840,775, forward strand.
AAGATCAGACTGACCAAATATAATGTTGATTTAATTAAATGCAATCAATGCAAGGACTTCAGATAATGCCAACTGTGAACCAATATGCAAAATTTTCCCTATACTCTGATGATGATGATGATAAGAACATGATTCATGATGATAACAAAATGTTATTATTGCTTGCTTTACGTCCACCACTTCTGCTTAAATGTCATTGTTACCTATCTGTACAAGTTTTGTGTGGATATTGCTTTGCTGGTGACTCCTCCTGTTACAAGGCATCACTCTTAAGCGCTACATAACTAAGAATCAATAAGGAAGACGGTGCCCAGTTGGCACATGCATTCACAGTAACCCTCTGCTAGTTTGGATTTTAAGTTTACAGAATTGAAAGGGTTAGACTTTAAAATCAACACACAGACACATACACACAAAATATAAAATGTTGCCATCCAGTTTCATTTGTTAAAATTAACTATATTAGTTAACATGACCAATAAATAAATAGCATTTATTAATGTTAATTAATATTAAGCTAAAAGAAGTATTCATATAGGCCCGGTTTCACAGACAGGGCTTAGACTAAGCCAGGATTAGCAGATAGTTCAATTAGGATATTTAAGTAATTTTTATAAACATGCTTAGAAAAAAAACATTACTGGTGTGCATCTTGAGACAAAACAAAGACAACGATATATTTTAAGATCAGTCAGTGCAAGTTTCTTTCAGTTCAAACAGCTCAGACTTACATTTTAGTCTAGGACTAGGCTTAAGCCTTGTCTGTGAAACCGGGCCATAAAGTTTATGTACTGTGTATTAACATGAACATGAACACAGTTCATGTGGGTGTACAGCAATACACAATAAAGTGCTCTATAAATGCTTCATTCTTTCAAAATATCTTTAAAAATCAAGTTGAGTATTTTAACGGGGTGATACATATATATATATATATATATATATATATAACTGATCTTAAAATTATGGTTTTCAGATGTTTTGAAGAGATAACAGTAACGTTTGTTTTGTTGTCAAAGTTTGTCTTAATTTTTTATTATTATTATTTTATATTCAATAAATAACACTATGTAAATATTGTCTATCAATGAAGATAAATTGATCATGCTAAAAAGTTGTATTTTTTTAAATCTTTTGCTATGTGACTGAATAGGACAAGTTCACGGTACAGTTAAGTAAAAAATAAATAAAAAACAACAACTGCAAAATACGAACAATGAAAGACTTAGTGACCCTTTATATTTTCTCAAAATATCAGACTCTCAAAGATCAGACATATTTATGTAATTACAATACATATGTGCATTTTTTGTTCAAAGATGGTCTGTAGGATGGCTCTCTACTCTGTCACCCTCTCTGCCTCTCACCCCTCCCCCCTGCAATAATGAGCTTCTCTGTGCCTGACTGAACGCACACACATACTGTAGAGACATTCACCAGAGTGACAGCAGGTTTCTGAGTTATTTTTTTAATTTTCTTTAATTCATTGAAGCTTGTATAAAATTTATATTTCCAGCACTTGCTCAGAATGATTAGATCTCTGTGTGAAAAAAGTTTTAAAGAGTTTGGATGCTGCACTTTAAAGATATAAAAAATTAGGGTTATGTTTTTTACTACATCTTTAAAAAATCACCACGTCAACACCGTTCAAGATATCCAAAATCTGCTCGCAATTTAACATCTTCAGAATCTTCTCTTCATGTTAAAAAAGTTTGGTGTGAACAGCTGGTTGTTCTTAGGAGTAGTGTGAATTTGTTTACTACCTGATTTTTCAAAAAATCCACCTTCAAATCAAAATAGCCGGCTTTCTGTTGGTCTTAGCTAATGAGTTTGATTTAGAAAGTTGTCCAGATTGATGAGAACAATATATGTACAGAGTTTGGTGACTGTAGGAAAAACTAACCCCCCAACTTTTGTCAAAAGATGGCGCTATAGAGTGCCTGCTCCACGCCCATTTATGACCTTTTGCCAGTGTCTAACTATCATTAATATTGATGTGTGTGTTGAGTTTCATGAAATTCTAAGCATGTTATCTGCCTCGAAAAGACAGGAATGTAATTTTAAAGTTTGACACGTTGCCATGGCAACAGCATTTGATTTATCATCGACCCCTTTACATATTCTTATTGGCCGTGTTTTGACATGATTTTGATGAAGTTTAAAGAAAATCGATTAAAATTAAGAGGCTGATATCAAAGCATTTTGAAAATGACACGTTTCCTGCTGCCAGTTGGTGGCGCTATAACTTTGACTCATAATAGTCACATTTATGGAATCGGCATCATACAAGGAACAAACTGGTGAAGTTTCATCAGAATCAGGCAATGTGTGCAACAGTTATTAGACACTTCCTGTTTCTCATTTCTCGCCATAACTTTGTCGCCTTGCCACGGCCAAACCGTTCGAGATATCAAAAATCTCCTCGCAATTTAGCGTCCCCAATGTCTTGAGATCATGCTGACCGAGTTTGGTGACAATCCCATGGAATTCCTGGGAGGAGTACGTTAAATTCCAGAGCATGCGCTTTTTAAACAGCCCTAAATATCTCACTTCCTGTTGCGTGGAGCCCATGACATAGAGTACAAAAGTTGTTCAGCTCGATGAGTTCTATATGTGTACCGAGTTTCATATCAATACGCGCAAGTATGTGTGCGCAGTACATCAAGTTTTCAAACTGTGTTCCAGGGGGCGCTGTAGAGGCCCTGAACCACGCCCGGGTCCCAGCCTCTGTGGCGTCCGGACGACGGCAGATTCCGACGTGTGTGCAAATTTTCAAGAGTTTTTGAGTATGTTAAGGCCCCCAAAAGTGCCCCAACGGTTGAAAAAAAAAAAAAAAAAAAATAAGAATCCTTAGAAGAACAATAGGGCCTTCGCCCTTTTGGGCTCGGGCCATAATTATATCAGTGGTAGGCTACTTGGGGAGATGCAGAACAATAATCTTTTGGAGTTTTCAGAAAACAATTTGATTTTATTTTTTAATGAAATTTTAAAATGTCTATACAAGAATATAAATAGCATTTGTCTTGACTTTAGTATGAAATATTAAAAAGTGATACAGTAAAACAGCATGAAAATCACCACAGGGGTACTTGGGGACATGCAGAACAAGATTATGGAGGAATTTGCAGAAAACAATTTCATTTCATATTTTTATTTTTATTTTTTGTCCATTAAGCAGTGTAAATAGCATTTGTCTTTACTTTGGTATGAAATTATTAAAAAATGATACAGTAAAACAACTTGACAATCACCACAGAGCTACATGGGGACATGCAGAACAATAATCTGTTGGAGTTTTCAGAAAACAATTTGATTTCATATTTTTATATTCTTTTGCGCATGTCAGATTAATAGTATTTTTATTTGAGATATGGAGATAAAGAGAATGTTAATAGCATTGGTCCTGACTTTGATATGCAGTTCTTCAAAGTAGTTGAATAGCATGAAATGCGCCGTGTCAGGTCGGAAGTGTTTGTTACCGTAAACATCTATATAGGTGCGCAATAGAAATTTAAGCGGAGATGGCGTGACCGCACTTTTACGAAGCGCAGATGGTGTGATTTTTCAGGTAACTCCTATTTACTGTGTTTTGCTGGAACAACTACTTTTATTTTTATAAAACAACTATTTACTTTGGTCATGCATGATATAGTTTTAACTTTTTGATTTTAAATCTAATCTCTAGAGCCCATAAAGGAAGACTTGAAGTGTTTTAATGACTATGAGACAGAAATGCAATGCAGTCTCTCCACTGAGCGTCTCAAAAGCTGCTCTGGATACAAACTCGACATCACACGTCCTGAATTCCATACGTGAGTGTTTGTACAAGCCTGTAGTTTCTCTGTAACTAAATGTTTTGCTGTTTATTTAGCAATCGGTTGACATGTATATCTTTCATATTGCAGGTTTAAAAAGTTTACATGCGTCTTTGAGAGAAGTCCTCACAGTGACAGCTGTGAGTGCAAAATTAAAGTGCAAGGGTTTGTTATAACCGAGACCTTCGCTATTACACTTCTGGAAGGGACAAATATTTTATTAAACCAAAAATCCATGCAGACCGAAGAGTTCAGTGAGTATAAATGTTGTCTGTAAATTCTTGTTAACATTTTTACTTAAAATTTAGTGGATAAAGTAGGAAATTACAATTTTAAACAGTTTCTTATGACTTATTTGACACCGGTTTTCCCTTTTTTGTAGTCAAACCGAAAACTCCAGTCTTAACAGTGCAAAAGAATGAAAATGGAAATTTTAAAGTAACTTGGGATGACCAGTATGAAAAATATGGTTCGGTAGGAAGAAATTTTCTGGAAGATTTGAAAATAAATCTGACCTACGGCATCAAAGGAGGACGTCAAAATGTAAGGAAGATGATATATGAATTTTATGTACCCTATTTACACATATGTGACCCTGGACCACAAAACCAGTCATAAGCGTCATTTTTTTTAAATTGAGTTTTATACATCATAATTAAGCTGAATAAGTTGTATAAATAATTTATGTATTATTTGGGCAATGGACAATATTTGGCTGATATACAGCTATTTGAAAATCTGAAATCTGAGGGTGCAAAAAAAAAAAATCAATAAAACTGCTTTTAAAGTTGTCCAAATTAAGTTCATAGCAAAGCATATTACTTATCAAAAATTAAGTTTCGATATATTTACACAAGGAAATGTACTAAATATCTTCATGGAACATCTTAATATCCTAATGATTTTTGGCATAAAAGAAAAATGTATAATTTTGACACACACAATGTATTGTTGGCTTTTGCTACAAATATACCTGTTCTACTTAAGACTGGTTTTGTGATCCAGGGTCACATATAGATGTATGATCAGAACTAAAATTAAATATCGTTCATACAGATAACCAGGACGGAATCAAACACAGCAGGATCCTTTGAGATTGTGGCTAAAAATCTCCAGCCAAATACCAACTACATTCTGACAGCAACAATGAGCACTGGCTATAATGATCATACGATATCTAGTGACCAGAGCACACCAGTTGAGTTCATCACATGTAAGTCTATATATATATTTGTCTTAAAATCATTAGCGCGTGTGTATAAAAAGAATAGTTCATCCAAAAATGAAAATTCTGTCATTAATTACTCACAAGACATTTATCTTCGAAACACAAATTAAGATATTTTTGATAAAGTCCAGAAGCTTTCTGACCCTGCATAGACAGCAAGGGTCCTACCACGGTCATGGCACAGAAATGCAGTAAGGACATTGTTAAAACGGTCCGTGGTTCAACCGTAATTTTACAAAGCTACAAGAATACTTTTTATGCTCAAACAAAGCAAATATAAAGTTTTTATTTAACAATTCTTCTCCGCATGTATCGTGATGCTGTCCATAATGGTGCTAGTGTGATGCAGAGGAGAAGATTTGTTGAATAAAGTCGTCATTTATGTTTTCTTCACACACAAAAAGTATTGTTGTAGCTTCATAAAACTACAGCACTGATGTTACTCTGCCTATTTTATCCATGTCCTTACTATCTTTCTGGGCCTAGTTGCATTGCTGTCAATGCAGGGTCAGAAAGCTCTCGGATTTCATCTAAAATATGAAATGAATGAATGAATGAAGGTCTTATGGTTTGAAACAACATGAGGGTGAGTTATTAATGACACAATTGTCATACCTTTAATAGCGTTAAATAATCCTGGTCAATATGTTTTACAGCCTCATCCCCAAATGAAACAGCTAAAATGCTGATTCCACTTCTCTGTGTTGGTTTAATCATCATCATTTCGATTATCTTCATCTGTGTTTTAAGGTGAGTTCTCTGATTTGTGTTTTTTTAATCATTCAATAACAAAACTTGTTATATTTTATATAAATATATGCATCCTTGACCAATTTATTTCTGACACACTTTACTTCTCCATTACAGAATGAAGACGAATTGGTGGGACAAAATCTCCAAGCCAAAAATAGATATCACTCTTGGAGAGGAGAAGGTGGGATAAAGATCCTGCAAAAACCTTTAACAATGTTGATAGTTCATAATGTGGATCCAAATAAACCCCTTATTTTTTCTCTCATGTTTAATAGGGTCATATTTTGCCTCCATCTCTTATGAAGTTCTCTCCAATCCATGTAGAGAATCAAAAACAGGAGCAAAAGAAGCTGTATGTTCTTTTGTTTGTTTGTTCTTTTTCTTCAGAAACACATGATAGAATATTGTCATTCTAACTCTGATTAATAATGCTTCAATATGTTTGTCTTTCTATAGGATCTTAGCATCATCAGTAGATACAAACAATGAGAAAAGTTCCCACAGCGTTGAATCAGCGCCAGTGGATTATGGCCAGGCTTGCTCTGGCAGCCCAGAAGAGAACATCTTCACCATCAACATTGCGTCACGTGTGGAGCGTGCCTTGGATGAGGTGTTTAAATCACATCCAATCACAAACAAGTCACTGTTACCCTCCAACAATCAGGTTACTCCAATCGGGTCATATAATAGTGTTAACGTTATCAATTCCTCAAGGGAACGCAACCGTGCAAACCGAGATTCGGGCAATTGCTCCGACTCATCAGTTTTCAGCAATATGTCATATTTGGATTCATCCACTGATAATTCGTTATTCCTGGAGAAGCTGGGCAGCGATCATAACCGTCAATCCAACAAGAGGGAAGTTTCAGACTCAAGCGATAGCCAGTTTAACTCTCCCACTGTTGATACTCTAGAAGATGGATATCAGAGCTTCAACAGTGTTTCGGACAAGGGAAATGATGCAGATGTCTGTGCGAACCTTTCAGATGATGCTGAGGAGAAATGCTTCTTGAAAAATCTCATCACCAGCACAAATCCGCTATATCCTTCTCTGATTGTGCATGATGGCAGCGTCACACCAAGTGATGAAGGATATCAGGCTTCTCCAGGCTTAACGAAGAGCGCAGAAGGACAGTGGAGCATGAGCGTCAGCACTGAACAAGCACTTAAGGCATGTGGAGCTTTGAAATTCCCCCATAGCACCGGCCAAGACCCCACATCTGTGAATCAATGTTTTGGGACCTCTTCTTTGCATTTCCAACACGTTATTCAAATGGACAGTTCATATCAGTCTTTTTAGCTGTTCTCTAAAAAAAAAGATAAGTACATGCCTGAACCATTGAATGCATTTTTGCATGTCTACAGTTACCATGAATCATTCATTTGAAAACGTGGCACCAGGCAAACTTTGTTCAGACTCAGAGCCAAGGCCTTGAATTTAAGTCTTGCTAGCTTTTTCTACAAAGTCCCTTAAAGGGATACACCAAAGTGCTTTGAAACACGCAGTGTTATTCGTTGACGTATTTTCTACTGAAACAGGAAGACTGGGCTGGACATATCCAGCAGTCCCGCCCCAATAGCGTTTCATATATGTGACCCTGGACCACAAAACCAGTTCTTAACAATGCATATTACAAATCAAAAATTACATTTTGATATGTTTACAGTAGGAATTTTACAAAAAATCTTCATGGAACATGAACTTTACTTAATTTCTTAATGATTTTTGGCATAAAAGAAAAATCAAAAATTTTGACCCATGCAATGTATTTTTGGCTATTGCTACAAATATACCCCAGCGACTTAAGACTTTTTTGGTTTTGTGGTCCAGGGTCACATATATGCCAGCTTGGGCCAGAGCCGTTGAGCTGGGTAAAGCCGCATTTGACAGCATATAAAGCCGCAATCTTATCCATAAAATAGCATTCTGTGTAGAGTTCAAATGTGGCCGATATGTTTTGTGGTAATATGATCCGCTTCATGTTATCGTCCCTCTGGACCGTGCGAAACAAGACTTAATTTGCCACAATGGAAAGCATATTTACACTGTTTGAATCGTTCCCTATCCCCTATATAGTGCACTAAGTGCCATTCACCATACAGAAAATACAAATTCTATGAACAAGTGACCAGTTTCAGCCACAGCTTCAGCCTCTATTTGTAGTGTAGGGGGTGGGACGATTCGGAAATCGCTAAGTTAGAGATTGTGAGTTTTGAATGCTTATATCTTCTAAATGTGAACTTTGTCATTGTTTTGGAGCACACTCGCTTATAGATAACCCTAAGGCAAACATATTCATACTAAAAGCCGAAAAACTTAAACTTCTTTGATTTCATGGGGACTTTAAAATTAGCGCATGCTATCCCAGATGACTTTGTTTCTTCTGTGGAACACAAACGGCTTTTTAGAAGATTAATGCATTTTAGTGAGTCTATATAATGCGAGCGTTTGTTAGCAAGTGATCAGGGAATAGCATTTTTAAGTGCAGTATCGCTTTAAATGCCTGTAGAGATTATATACAGTAACTATTCTTGTTATTCATACTTCTTATTACTCTATTTTGCACACAATGTCAATGAGTCAAATTTGCAAATGCAAATTGTAAAGGCATGATAACAAGACATCTTTGTTTAACTGTTCTGTTAAAACAAATAATGGGTGTGTTTGCACAAGACAACTGATGTCTTTAGTGCAATGAGTATTTTCTGTGGAAATGTTAAGAAACCTTGTTTAGTAACTAAAGCCAGGTTTCTTTAAACAATAAGGGGTTGTACAGTGACTGTAGGAAGTCATTATTTTTCTTGTATTATGTTACATTTGGCATTATTACAGAGTCTATACTTGCTGTGTCAGTCTGTAAATTGAACTTTGTTGTATTTTATAGTGTATAGTTTTATTGATACTTTTTTGTATGTATGATACATTTAGATATAGATGACACTGTTATGCTTTGTTTTGCCATCATGAAATGTACAATGGCTTACTCTTCAAAGACTTGGTCAGTTCATAGACAGTTATCACTGTCAGCCTGTGTACAGTAACTGCTCTCAAACAAATGACTGGTACGTGTGAAACATTTCATTATTTTTGTATGCAATCTCTTGTTCCGCCTACACTAGTATTCTATAAAAAACCAAAGCACTTCTCAATTAGAGCAATGTAAATACATGCCTTTGCTTCTACATTTCTTAAATAAAAACTCAGAATGTTGAAATAGATACAGCCGGAGTACTTCAGGGGAATTTCAAAACATGTTTTCACAGGGCTTTTGTTTTATGCTACCTGCCATGAACCAGGAAGCTAAATTGTTTTTCCATGGAAGGTGCGTCATACACTGAGGTACATGTTTAGACATTTACACTGTATAAATGTATGATGCTTCACACAAGCATGTCTGAACAAGGGACACAAGTGTTACTAGAATATAAATTATGTATAGCTTAACAATAGGCTATGAAAGCTAAAGTTTGAGAAGTATGTAACTATTGAAAGTTGTCTTGAGATAAAATATGATACATATTTGGCATAAATTTGTAGTTATGCAACAGCAAACTTGTAAATAGGCTAGTCAGTTATAGACAGCTAGCCCTGGAGGCGCTAAAAGGCGCTTTTTTATACATTCAGGTGTGGTTTACTCTTTCACTTCTGCTTTAGTATTAAATATCATAAGTAAGAAAATGTTTTCATAAGCAGTATTTATCGATTAGTGATTTGGATGATTGCAGCGCCATCTGATGGCCTGGGCGTTTACGTCAAGTTTAAAAACAGGCTCTTCAAGACATGATGACAACCTAAATGACATTTCTACTGGTTATATCGCAATTTTACACATCCGTGATATAATTTAGCCTTGTTTATTAGTCATATGGGACACTGAGGGAAATGTTTTCCCTTGCACATTCCACAGACTAGTAAGAACTTAGGCTAATCAGTTATAAGCTGTAAGGAGTATTCAAAAAAGTCAAAGTTTCTGTTTCATGTTCTTGCCTCATAATAGTTTAAACTATTATATGTTTGCTGTGGAAGTTTCTAAACGTGGGCGCGGAAGCACCAAAAGAGGCGTCAGTTCTGCTCCACCGATGAATAACTTGAAATACGGTCCGACATACTGCCAGATTTCATGACGCAACTGCGATTAAGGAAGTGTATTGTAGACTCTCATGATGAGTAGGGTTTAAACTGAACATTGACTGGCATTCTCTGTTTGACAGTGAAACCGTATGTTTAATTTAAGTATTCTTTCAGTAAACTGTTTACTTTGTGACAGGGCAACGAACTGTGCTTCAGGAGCACGATTCAGATACAGAGGGTATGAAAGATATTTCTACGAAAGGACGGACAAAATGTTTTCAACAGTTCTTCTGAGTCATATCGTCCTCACAATGTTCTGCCAGGCACTTCATGGTAAGCTTCACACTTTTATATAGAACAAACACAAAAAACAGTCTAACTCTAAAAACATAGCTTATGTAGGCTACACTACCAGTCAAAAGTTTTTGAACAGTACTGTTTTTAAAATTGGTCTCTTCTGCTCACCAAGCTTGGATTTATTTGATCCAAAGCACAGCAAAGACAATAAAGTTTGGGAATATTTTTACTGTTTAAAATAACTGCTTTCTATTTGATATATTGAATGTAATTTATTCCTGTTATTTCAAAGTTGAATTTTTAGCGTCATTACTCAGTCACATGATCCCTCAGAAATCATTCTAATATTCTGATTTGTTGCTCAAAAACATTTATCATTATTATTATGTTGGAAACAGGATTCTTTGATGAATTAAAAGTTCAGAAAAACACCATTTATGTCAAATAGAAATCTTTACATTATAAAATAGAAGTACTAATTTCTATCCTGAATGATAGCAACCCATTCTTTCATAATCATTTCTTGGAGTTTGTCAGAATTAGTGGGTTTTTGTTTGTCCACCCGCCTCTTGAGGATTGACCACAAGTTCTCAATGGGATTAAGATCTGGGGAGTTTCCAGGCCATGGACCCAAAATTTCAACGTTTTGGTCCCCGAGCCACTTAGTTATCACTTTTGCCTTATGGCACGGTGCTCCATCGTGCTGGAAAATGCGTTGTTCTTCACCAAACTGTTGTTGGATTGTTGGAAGAAGTTGCTGTTGGAGGGTGTTTTGGTACCATTCTTTATTCATGGCTGTGTTTTTGGTCTTGGATGAGAAGCAACCCCACACATGAATGGTCTCAGGATGCTTTACTGTTGGCATGACACAGGACTGATGGTAGCGCTCACCTTTTCTTCTCCAGACAAGCCTTTTTCCAGATGCCCCAATCAATCGGAAAGAGGCTTCATCAGAGAATATGACTTTGCCCCAGTCCTCAGCAGTCCATTCGCCATACTTTTTGCAGAAGATCAATCTGTCCCTGATGTTTATTTTTGGAGAGAAGTGGCTTCTTTACTGTCCTTCTTGACACCAGGCCATCTTCCAAAAGTCTTGTCCTCACTGTGTGTCCAGATGCGCTCACACCTGCCTGCTGCCATTCCTGAGCAAGCTCTGCACTGGTGGCACTCCGATCCCGCAGCTGAATCCTCTTTAGGAGATGATCCTGGCACTTGCTGGACTTTCTTGGACGCCCTGGAGCCTTCTTAACAAGAATTGAACCTCTTTCCTTGAAGTTCTTGATGATCCTATAAATTGTTGATTTAGGTGCAATCTTAGTAGCCACAATATCCTTGCCTGTGAAGCCATTTTTATGCAACGCAAAGATGGCTGCACGCGTTTCTTTGCAGGTCACCATGGTTAACAATGGAAGAACAATGATTTCAAGCATCACCCTCCTTTTAACATGTCAAGTCTGCCATTCTAACCCAATCAGCCTGACATAATGATCTCCAGCCTTGTGCTCGTCAACATTCTCACCTGAGTTAACAAGACGATTACTGAAATGATCTCAGCAGGTCCTTTAATGACAGCAATGAAATGCAGTGGAAAGTTTTTTTTTCGGGATTAAATAAATTTTCATGGCAAAGAAGGACTATGCAATTCATCTGATCACTCTTCATAACATTCTGGAGTATATGCAAATAGCTATAATAAAAACTTAAGCAGCAACCAATTTCCAGTATTTATGTAATTCTCAAAACTTTTGGCCACAACTGTACATTACAAAACTTTATATTTCAGATAAATGCTTATCTTTTAATCTTTCTATTCATCAAAGAATCCTGAAAAAAAGTACTCAACTATTTTATATATTGATGGTAATATTAATAATAAATGTTTCTTGAACAGCAAATCAGCATATTAGAATGATTTCTGAAGGATCATGTGACACTGAAGACGTAATGATGCAGAAAATGTAGCTTTTCTATTAAGGAATAAATTACATTTTAAAATATATTAAAATAGAAAGCAGTTATTTTAAATAGTAAAAAAATTTCACAATATTACTGTTTTTGCTGTATTTTGGATCAAATATATAGAGGCTTGGTGAGCAGAGGAGACTTAAAAAGCATTAAAAATCTATCCAAAAACTTTTGACTGGTAGTGTATGTCATGATTGTGTCAAATGTAACTTCATACACTGTTATTTTCTGTGTACACTCTTAAAAATAAAGGTGATTTAAAAGGTACTTTACAGTGATGCCATAGAAGAACCATTTTTGGTTCCACAAAGAACAATTTGGTCAAAGAAGAACCTTCTTTCGCCACAAAGAACCTTTTGTGAAACAGAATGGTTCTTCATGTCTTGATGTTTGTGCCACCCAATGATGAAAATCTTTTGAAATGTTATACATCAAATTAAGCGAGAAAACCTGATGATTCATAAAAATTCATTTAAAATCCATTAATATGATCACAAATTTCAATCTAGGCATGAATTGTTACTTGCTCTTCCTTAAAATTCTTTTTTTCACATGGATCCTTTATACTTTTTACATAGTATTAACCACTTGTACTTTTGCAAAGCAATTGCTGTAGTCATTTGATAGTGACAGTGATAGTGATTTCACCCAGTCTTTTATTTTTCAGTCAACGTAGAGGACTTGAAGTGTTTCAATGACTATGAGACAGAAATGCAATGCAGTCTCTCCACTGACCATCTCAAAATCTGCTCTGGATACAAGCTTAACATCACACATGACCTCAATATGTGAGTGTTTGTAAAGCCCTTAGTTCCTCCAATATTAAATGTATTTGCTGTTTATTTAGCAGTAAGTTGACATGAATATCTTTTAAACTGCAGGCTTGAAATGTATACATGCATCTTTGAGAGAAGTCCTCACAGTGACAAATGTGAGTGCAAAATTAAAATGCCAGGGTTTTTCACAAGACAGATGTTCAATACTACACTTCTGGAAGGAACAAATGTTTTAAGTAAAACATTAATGGTCACCCAAGACTTCAGTGAGTATAAATGCTGTCTATAATTATTGTTAATCCTTTTCTGTGAGATTTTTAGAATTTACATTCTTTTTTTTAATTTAAAAGTTTAATCCTACCCTATCATGCCTTTTTGTTTTCTGTAGTCAGACCGAAAACTCCAGTCTTAAATGTGCTGAAGACTGAAAATAGAAACTTTAATGTAAATTGGAATGACCAATATGACAAAAATGGTTTGGTACAAAGACAATTTTTAGAAAAATTGAGAATAGATCTGACCTACGGCATCAAAGGAGGAAATGAAAATGTAAGGAAGATGATATATAGCTAATATGAACCATATTAATGCATATAAAATATATATGTATGTATATGTATGTATGTAAGTATATATATGTGTATATATATATATATATATATATATATATATATATATATACACACACAGTCAAGCCCGAAATTATTCATACCCCTGGCAAATTCTGACTTTAAAGTTACTTTACTTTTTTTTTTGACCAGAAATGACACAGGCTTCTCCCAAAAGATAATAAGTCGATGTACAAGAGGCATCATTGTGGAAAAAAATATTTCTTAGCTTTTATTTATATTTGAACAAAAAGTGGCATGTCCAAAATGATTCATACCCTTCTCAATAATCAATAGAAAAGCCTTTTTTGGCTATTACAATCAAACGCTTCCTATAATTGCTGACAAGCTTTTTGCATGTCTCCACTGGTATTTTTGCCCATTCATCTTTAGCGATGAGCTCCAGCTCTTTCAGGTTGGAGGGTCTCCTTGCCATCACCCTGATCTTTAGCTCCCTCCACAGATTCTGAGTTGGATTTAAGTCAGGACTCTGGCTGAGCCACTGCAAAATGATGTTTTATCTGCTAACCATTTCTTCACCAATTTTGCTGTGTGTTTTGGGTCATTGTCATGCTGAAATGTCCACTGGTGCCCAAGGCCAAGACTGCCTGATGTTGTTGTTGAGAATTTTGATGTATTGCTCCTTTTTCATGCTGTTTACTGGGATTACGTTCCGTTTTCCACCGGCTGAAAAACACCCCCAAAACATTAGGTTCCCATTACCATGTTTGACAGTGGGGATGGTGTTCTTAGGGTTGAAGGCTTCTCCTTTTTTACGCCAAATGAAGGCTACATCATTGTGGCCAAACAATTAAATTTTTGTTTCATCTGACCATAAAACAGAAGTCCAGAAGTCTTCTTCTTTGTCTAGATGAGCATTCTGCCTTGAGATGTTGCCCAGATTTATTAGGATGGCCTTGGTGGTGATCCCTGGATTCTTCTTTACCTCTCTCACTATCCTCCTGGCCAGCACAGGTGTCACTTTTGGCTTCTGACCACGTCCTCTGAGATTTTTCACAGTGTGGAATGTCTTGTATTTTTTAATAATACTTTGCACGGTAGCCACTGGAACAAAACATTGCAAACATTTAGAAATGGTCTTATAGCCCTTTCCTGACTTGTGAGCAGCCACAATGCGCAGTCGCAGGTCCTCAGTGAGCTCCTTTGTCTTAGCCATGACTGTCCACAAACCAACAGCAGAGAGCTTCTGTTTTTCACCTGTTGAGTTGATTAAAACACCTGTTCCCAATGAATCAGGGTAATTAGGATGCTTTAGAACAGCTTGGACTATTTGGAATGGTATAGAACTTTGGATTTTCCCACAGACTGTGACAGTTTTTTTTGTTCAAATGTAAATAAAAGCTGAGAAATATTTTTTCCACAATGATGCCTCTTGTACATCGTCTTATTTTCTTTTGGGAGAAGCCTGTGTCATTTCCGGTCAAAAAAAAAACTTGCTGGTTGAATAAAAGTAACTTTAAGTCAGAATTTGCCAGGGGTATGAATAATTTCGGGCTTGACTGTATATGTGTATGTGTGTGCATGGATGTTCATACAGATAACCAGGACGGTACAGAACATAGCAGGATCCTTTGAGATTGTGGCTAAAAATCTCCAGCCAAATACCAACTACATTTTGACAGCAACAATGAGCACAGGCTATAATAATCATACGATATCTAGTGACCAGAGCACACCAGTTGAGTTCACCACATGTGAGTCTATCTATGTTGTCGCAAATTCATTATTGCATGTGTGTTAATAGTTTTTAATAATTCTGATTATCTACTGCATGTATGCTTTACAGCCTCATCCCCAAATGAAATAGCCAAAATGCTGATTCCACCTCTTTGTGTTGGTTTAATCATCATCATTTTGATTATCTTCATCTGCATTTTGAGGTGACATTTCTGTTTTGTGTTTTTCAATCATTTTTGGATCCTTGTCAAATTCAGTTAACACACTTTCCTTCATTATTACAGAATGAAGACGAATTGGTGGGACAAAATCTCCAAGCCAAAAATAGACGCCAGTCTTGAAGAGGAGAATGTGCGAGAAAATCAAATGTTTTAATATTTCGTCATAATGTGGATTCAAATTAACCTTTTATTTTTTCTCTCATTTAATAGGGTCATATTTTTCCTCCATCTCTAATGAAGTTTTCTCCAATTCATGTCGAGATTCAAACACTGGACCTTCAGGAGGAAAAGACATTGTATGTTCTTTTGTTCGTTTGTTCTTGTTCTTCAGAAACACATGACTAGCGTCATTCTAACTCTGATTAATAATGCTTCAAAATGTTTGTCTTTCTATAGGATCTCAGCATCATCAGTAGATACAAACAATGAGAAAAGTTCCCACAGAGTTGAATCAGCGCCAGTGGATGATGGCCAGGCTTGCTCTGGCAGCCCAGAAGAGAACATCTTCACCATCAACATTACGTCACGTGTGGAGCGTGCCTTGGATGAGGCGTTTAAATCACATCCAATCACAAACAAGTCACTGTTACCCTCCAACAATCAGGTTACTACAAGCAGGTCATATGAGAGGGTTAACGGTATCGGTTCCTCACAAGAACCCAATTGTGTGAACCAAGATTTGGCCAGTTGCTCCGGTCCATCAGTTTTCACTGATAATTCTTTCTTCCTGGAGAAGCTGATCGGTGATCATAACCGTCAGTCCAGCAAGAGGGAAGTTTCAGACTCGGATGCAAGCAATAGCCAGTTTAGCTCTCCCACTGTTGATACTCTGGAAGATGGATATCAGTCCTTCAACAGTGTTTTGAACAAGGGAAATGATGCAGATGTTTGTGTGAAACTTTTAAATGCTGGTAAGAAGTGCATCACCAGCACAAACCCACTCTCTCCTTCCTTGATTCTGCATGATGGCAGCATCACACCAAGTGATGAAGGATATCAGGCTTTTCAAAGCTTAACAAAAAGCACAAGCGTCAATATTGAACAAGTACTTAATGCACCTAAAGCTTTGAAATTTCCCCACAGCACAGGCCAAGACCCTACATCTGTGCAGTTAAGTTCTTGCGCCTCTTCTTTGCATTTCTCACCCGTTATTCAAATAGACAGTTCATATCAGTCTGTTTAGCTATGCTCTAAATGCAAATGCTAAGTACTTTTTTCGTTATCGGTACAGTTGTTTAATTTCAAGCAAACTGTTGAACAGTTTAGAGCTGCAGGAGGAATGAGAATCAGTTAAAGCTACAGTTGAAGTCAAAAGTTTACATACACATTGCAGAATGTGCAAAATGTTAATTGTTTTACCAAAATAAGAGGGATCATACAAAATGCATGTTATTTTTTTATTTAGTACTGACCTGAATAAGATATTTCACATAAAAGACCTTTACATATAGTCTACAAGAGAAAATAATAGTTGAATTTATAAAAATGACCCCGTTCAAAAGTTTACATACGCTTGATTCTTAATACTGTGTTGTTACCTGAATGACCCACACAGCTGAATGGTTTGAGATCCATCTTTTCACACTGAGGGACTCATATGCAACTATTACAGAAGGTTCAAACGCTTGAATTTGAAGATCAGGGTAAATGTACCTTATTTCGTATATAGGGAAACATGTAAGTATTTTCTGTAGGTTTTGAAGGGCAGTACTAAATTAAAAAAATATGATACTTAGGCAAAATAATTCTGTTCAAAAGTTTTCACCCTCTGGCATCATGTTTCCTTTTGAAGCATCAGTGAGTGTTTGAACCTTCTGTAATAGTTGAGTCCCTCTGGTGTCCTCAGTGTGAAAAAATGGATCTCAAAATCATACAGTCATTGGTGAAAAGAGTTCAAATACACAAAAATGCTAAAAAAAAAAATTAATTTGTGGGACCTGAAGGATTTTTCTGAAGAACAGCGGGCAGTTTAATTGTTCAGAACAAACAAGAGACTCATGAACAACTATCACTAAACAAAAAAACAAAAAACACACAGCTGTGGATCATTCAGGTAACAACACCATACTAAGAAGTGTTAAGTCAGGTGTATGTAAACTTTTGACCGGGGTCATTTTTATAAATTCAACTATTATTTATTTGTATGTTATATTTTACGTTTTTTGTTATTCAGGTCAGTACTAACTAAAAAATAACATGAATTTTGTATGATCCATCCTATTTTGGTAAAATAATTAACATTTTGCAGATTGTACAATGTTTATGTAAACTTTTTAAAATACTTTTACTAAAACTTTGTTTAGACTCCAAAACCTTGAATTTGAAAGTTACACTGTTTTTTTTGCTGTGGATACATTTTTGTTATAAATGTTTTATATTTTGGTTATAGATATTTAAATTGAGAGGCATCACAATTTAAGCCCACAAAATAAAAAAGTCTGAAAAATCACAAAATGATTTGATTGATGTTTTGATGATTTTGTTTACAAGTACAAAGTAAAAGGTTTCCTTATACACGCTTTTTCTCTCAGGCAGATTCAATCAAGAAGTTCATGAAATCCATTACATTAATGTGAGATTCAGTGCTGAGGTAATAATTGCTATATTACAGAAGCACTAAATAAGAATGTGAACAAATAATAATGAAAAGACTTACTAAAACTAATATCAATGTGGTGATGGTCAGTGAAAATGTCATGGACCTATTTACTTTACACACAGACATAAATATATATATTTTTAATAATAATAATTCTTTATTTAAATGCATTAAAACATCAAATCAAACCCAAAGGTTAGAACATTATACATTTATTGTCAATTAACAAGTTGAAAAAAACTTTTTTTTGCATAGAGGCTAAATCTAAACACAAATATTTACAATATGACACATCAATTATTGCATAGCTGCAATCTAATTAAATGTGCTTTTAATTAGGTGTGTAGTACAAACGTAAAGACATTGTCATTCATATGACACATTAAAACATAAAATAGACTGAACTACATGTGTTATGCATAAAATATATTAGTGTAATATTCAGCACATTTTATGCGATGTAAAATATAATATCATTCTTATTACAGGCAACTGAACTTTATGGCTAGAGAGCTGTTGCTTCAGATAAACAATATTGGTTTAAGCAAACATGAAGATGACAAGTGTGCAAACATTGTTTAAACCAGTTCTGACTGTCTTGTGGTAGAGTTCTCATGACTTCACTGTCTGGCTATGCATGAGTAATACTTTCAGAATCTGAACCAGCTAATCTGGAATTGTTTTAACAACTTTAAGACGGTTCACAAAGAACACAGGGTGTATATACAGTACCAAATCATTTAAAAAAAAGAAATCTGAAAGTGAATTGACATGTCAATTAGTCTTGTACACTCACAGATCCTATAAAAATCAAACAATTATACAACAGGACCCTGAGAGAAATGTTTTCTTAACTGAAATGATACAGCTCCACTGTGTGGACAATTTATTTCATTTTTATAAGAGACGTATTTTTCAAAATCATAACATCTTTAAGATTCCAAACTAGAAGTTGTATGCTGTATAGTGTTGTATATACACTATATTTTAATTTAGAAGTTAAAGGAGTAGTTCACTTTCAGAAAAAAAAATACAGATAATGTACTCAACCGCCTTGTCATCCAAGATGTTCATCTCTTTCAGTCGTAAAGAAATTATGTTTTTTAAGGCAAAACATTGCAGGATTTCTCTCCATATAATGGACTTCTATGGTGCCCCCGAGTTTGAGCTTCCGAAATGCAGTTTAAATGCAGCGTCAAAGGGCTCTACATGATCCCAGCCGAAGAAGAAGAGTCTTATCTAGCGAAACGATGAGTTATTTTCTAAACATCTCAAATGCCCGTTTTGCCGAGCTAGACAAAGATGAGCTTTTGAGGTTAAAAGGTGTGTCCAAACGTTTGGTCTGTACTGTATATTTTTCTGTTTATTAAAGTTTTTACTCTACATTTGTGCAGTTTTCAGTGGGTTAGTGATATTTTTTAAATATATACAAATTAATAAATAAATATTTTTTAAATGGGTTTTTATACAAAAACTGCTTTTTTATGTAAAATTCACTTTATAAAAAACCCACATTTCTAACTTTAATTCATGGGGATAACATGGATAATTTCACATGGTTTAGTGTAAGATTTTTGCCCATCTTTTGGAAAATCCAGTTTTAAAAGGAAAAAAAAAAATCACTTTTACCAGTAGGTGGCTGCAGAGCTCCACTATTTGCTATTTGACCACCTGAAAGATATTTTTTCACAAGTTTTTTCAGTTGAATTCATATCTACAGTACAGATGTACAGATGTCTGTACTGTAAATTGTAATTTTTTTTTTTTTTTAGAAAATAACCCATTGTTTTGCGAGATAAGACCCTTTTTTCCTCGGATGTAATTGTTTAGAGCCTTTTGAAGCTGCATTTGGAAGTTCAAACTCGAGAGCACCAAAGAAGTCCAATATATGGAGAGAAATCCTGAAATGTTTTACTAAAAAAGAACGCAATTTCCTTACGATTGAAGAAAGACATAAACATTTTGGCTGACAAGGGGTTGAGTACATTATCTGTAATTTTTTGTTCTGAAAGTGAACTACTCCTTTAATTGCTGAGCCATAATCTGATTGTCTTCAACATCATTTTACATTAAACATAAAGGTGCACTCAGTATTTTTCTTCATTAACACATACATAAAGAGATGGATAATACTTTATCAAATCTGATTAAAATCTCACATGAAAATACAGCTCCGGTAACAAAAGCTGCTATATTTTACATTGAGCAGGTCTATGAAATCACATGACCAGCTGAATACTAGTTTTATCTTGCTAACCCAACTGTCACTCATGGAATAACTAAGTCTAGGAAATTTTCACATAAGGTGACATATAAGATGACTACCATGTCAGTCAACACAACATAAACAAACCTTAAAGGAGTGCACCTTAACCTAATACAATTTCATTAAACAGAGAAAATTGAAATGCAATTCCAATTAAAAATCTTCTATCATAGCATGTTAATAAAAAATAATAATTGCAATTTTATTTGTTTCAAGGTCCCAAAAGTCCAACAACAAAGGCACTTTTGTATAAATCACACAGTGTTTTATACTACTTCATCCTAATAACAACACAAAATAGTGCAAGTAGTAGACTTACTGAAATGTGTCCTGAGAAAGATTCCAGCCTAATACTCCTGTGAGTCAGCTGACATATTCTGCATCCTCTCCACCATGAAAAAGCACAGCGTTCCCGTGAATCCCATGATGACCATCACGAGGAGCTGCCAGGACAGCAGTATGTAGCCACTGTAGAAGAACGCCACCGCTGCAAAAATAGACTGAGAGAGGGATTTTATTATTGACACACTGAATCTAATTTATATTGAATACACTTCACCTTATTTACTGGCCACTGGAACTTTAAATGCAATTATTCATGAGGGAAGTTATGGGGTATACTCTGTCTGCCAAAGTTAAGAGAAAAATACATAGCTTTTATTATTTTTGTTTTTACTTTCAGAAACTTATTTTAATCTCTACATACTAAGAGATATTTTACTGATGTAAGAATGTCTGATTAGATCCATCATTACTCCAGTCACATGATCCTTCAGAAATCATACTAATAAGCTGATCAAAAACATTTATTATTATTATTATTATTATGTTAAAAACAGCTGAGTAGACCTTTTTCATGTTTCTTTGATAAATTCTGAAAGTAAAAAGTTCAGAAGAACAGCATTTATCTGAAATAGAAATCTTTTGTAACATTTGAACATTGTAAATGTTTTTCTGTTCATCAAAGAATCCTGAAAAAATTTACTCAACTGTTTTAAATATTGCTGATGATAATAATAATAATAATAATAATAATAAATGTTTCTTGTACAGCAAATCAGCATATAAGAATGATTTCTGAAGCATTATGTGACACTTAAGACTGGAGTAATGATGCTGAAAATGTACCTTTGCTCACAGGAATAAATTACATTTTAAAATATATTCAAATAGAAAGTAGTTATTTTAAATAATAAAAATATTTCACAATATTACTGCTATTTCTGTATTTTGGATCAAATAAATGCAGGATGGGTGAGCAGAGGAGACTTTTTTTTAAAAAACATTAAAAAATTTTACTGTTCAAAAACTTTTGACTGGTAGTGTAGATGAACACGCATCTGTGTAAATGTTGTTTTTTAATGATTTTTTTTAGTCATATATTTTCATTTATGTATTACATAACACTTAAACACACACTTTTCTTTAAATACGTCTCTTATGCTCACCAAGGCAGCATTTATTTGATCAAGAATGCAGTAAAAACAATAACATTGTGAAATATTATCACAATTTACAATAATTGGTTTCTATTTCAATATATTTTAACATGTAATTTATTTCTGTGATGTCAAAGCTGAATTTTCAGCATTGTTACTCCAGTCTTCAGTCTCACATGATCCTTCCGAAATCATTCTGATATATGGATTTGCTGCTTAAGAAACATTTTTTATTATTATCAATGTTGAAAACATTTTTGTGAAAACCGATTTTTTTCAGGGTTATTTGATGAATAGAAAGTGCAAAAAAACAGTATTTATTGCGAAATATTTTGTAACATAAGTGTCTCACTTTTGATCAATTCAAATCCTTGATAAAAAAGGTCTACACAGTTTATATGGCCCCATATTTTATGACAGTATTATGCGAGCAGATTGTTTTTTTGAGTCAATAAAACAGCAGGCCTGCTGACGTCAAGCAAAATACAGTTTAAATAAATGCAGACTGCCTGTACCTGTATGAATTTGAATATAGCAAAGGCTGGTGCGCTCTGCTCAGCAAACGCCCGGCCTAGAATGCTGTAGAGTTGAGTGTTGAAACAGCTGTCCCCAAGACCCAGCAAGAAGCTGCAGAGCAGGGCGATGGACACACTACAACAGTGAATAAATAAACACAGCGCCATCAACAATGCAACAATGGACTCTTCAGGAGTCAACATTTTGCTCAGCAGATGCTTATATTGCATTCACTGTATCTATTTTTATCAGTTATACTACGGGGCCATTGAATGCTTGAATCTGATTGGCTGGCGAACGTTCTAGAGGTGTGCATTATTTTCAGGGAAACGCACGGCGAACGTAGTTCCAGGCAGCTTTTGACCGCAGTAACATGTCTATATCACTTCGCCACACATTTCAGTTATTTCCAAATATAGGTCTCTGCGGAACAACAAGAAGGTTTTTTTCCAATTATTGGGCGTTTTCAAACCGGGCTAGGCATTTTCCAACCATCCATTCAAGACCGTACGGAAGCCTGTACATAAGCGGAAATGCGTTGTTATTATTATTTCTCGTTTTTTCATGCTTTTTACTATTATGTCGATATCGCGACAACATTTATGTCAAAATAAAATATGTGTATAAAATACAGGCTACAGTACCTTTTTTTTTTTTAAAGTGTTACATTAAACTACTGAGAGATCTTTAATATGGAATTCTTTCATAAACCAAATTTCCCGTCTTTATGTTATAAGATACATATCTTGTATAATAGCCTGTGAGTGTGTATTATATCTTCTAATATTCTCTCCTACCTGCATGCAATTTTCCTCTAATAAAAGCTAAAGGTATTAAAAATTACATTATTACTCAACTATTTATAATTACATTAGATTTATTTTCGTTTTTCGTGTGTGTGAACGACACAAAATAAATAAAGTTTATCATTTCACCGCTTTCTCGCTTTATCACTCATGTCTGATGGGAAAAGCGTATTCAAGTATTAGGAATCGCTCACTCAAGTTTTAGCAAACCAGGCACAGAGGTTGAAAAACGCCTACCCCATTGGAAAACGCCCAAAAATTGAGGAACGCCTTTTGTTGTTCTGCAGAGACCTCATTCTCGTTATTTCAAAGGTCCTTACAGCCCAAAACAGCAAAATAACCAAAAGCTACAGTGATACTGGCAAAACTAAAACATATGGTAAACAACACGATAAAAACGACACATTATGTCCACAATATTACGTTTTATTATGTACGGAAAGCACATACTCTATTTCTCTCGCTCTCTCTCACCTCACAGACGCACACAGTTAGCACTCGCGCTAATGTTGTTAGCGCATCTCTGCTGATAAACAACTTAAAAACGACATGACAGCTCTCACGCGAGGTAGCAACGGCGTGGTCTTGAAGAAAATGAACTTAAAGTTTAACTGTCAGTAGAGACGTTGCTGCCAGTCACCTTTGAGAGATACAGACTAGAGAGAGAGGTAATTTACGATCTTAAACTCTCTCCCCCCTCTCTTGCCGTCCGTCTGCTTGTCTGTCGGTCGGTCTAAACTTCATTATTAACTGCATTAGTTTGCTATCAACGGCTCAAGCTTCGTTACTAGGTCTAAAAAGACGTTTTGGAACTAGCAACGAAGCTGTTGGATGAGCTGCGTAAGAAATTAATCCTACTCACAATAGCGTTTTAAGGATAAAAGCCGGACGAATGTCTTGAAATATATCATCTGATCGATGTCTTGAGCTGTGGTAACTGTAGTATAAGCGGAATAACTGACTTCGGGCGGTAGAATTCTGCGAAAATAATGCACACCCGAGGTGTAAAGGCCACTCCGCTTCGCGTCGTGACCGCATCACCACCTCGGGTGTGCATTATTTTCTAAGAATTCTCTACGGCCCGTCGTCAATGATTCCTTACTTAATACATTCCCTGTCAGTTTTTGGTTTTGTTTCAAATTATTTTGCAGATCTCTCTTATATTATGCATTAGAATACCTTGGTACCAGATATGGCATATGTTGTGAGCTTGTTTGGAAAACCACAGGTGCATCATCTGGTATGTTGAGGAATATCAAGTAGAAGGCCACAAAGTGTACAACCATCCCTAAGAAGACGACTGAAGTGCGCCTGAAACGGTTATTCTTCAATACAAGGCCAAACAATCCTCCTCCTGCAAACAAAAGACAGCATCTAATTAAGCTCCAATCCTATTAAAAAGTATCTACTCAGCTTGGCATTAGATGTCCATAATACTAAAATGCAAGAGTACTCAAAGTAGATGTTTTTCAACATAGGCTCATTTGAAATACACACATTTCTGCAAAACTGAAAAACCTAGCTATATATACACGAATCACTGCAGTTTCCAGTTGAAATGAACACTAGAGGCAGTAAAACTCAGACAACTTTTATTCTATTTCACACTAAGTATGATTTACAGGTACAGAGTTTTGATTAATAAAGACTTATTTTCACAGTTACTTGCAGAATATTATATTATGGCTTTAAAACAATTTTAACATCCTGTGCAGTGTTGGGGAAAGTTACTTTTGAGTTACTCCCTAAAAAGTAACTAATTACGTTACTTAGTTACTTTTTATGGAAAGAAATGCATTATGTTACTTTTGCGTGACTTTTTAAATCAGGACAGGGCTTGCTTGTTTGTTTTAAATATAGAAAGTTCTATTTTTGGCAAATGTAAAAGCCTTTTCACACCAAAAGCCTCAGGCTTAGAGAAAAGAAAATTCACGTCTGTACAGTAGACCGCAGAAGAAAAAATGTCAACTCTCCAGCAATATAAAAAGGAAAACAAATGTTAGATTATCTTGAGTAATTTTTGCTTGTTAGTACGGATGAACTGGATCATCGAAGGTCGACAGCAAAGACATCGGTTAATAAAATGGGATTAAATACATAAAGGATATTTGTATTATTTAACATATTTAATTATTGCCGGTTTTCGTTGAATTTCACTGTTTTTATTCATTTTGAAGAATACTGTATCAGTTTTTTTAGTGAGGGAGGTTATTTTTTGTATAACTTTTGCATTTGTTAACACTCTCGGTTAGGTTTAGGGTTGAGTTTGGTGTAGGGGAAATTTCCAACACAACAGAGCATTAACCTTTATATATACTATATATATATATAATATCTTATCTCCCTAGATATTTGAAAACTGAACAGCTGCAATACGTACCACAAGCAGCGTAATAAAAACAGCAAATTGTGCCTGTTACCAACATAATAAAAATGTGTCATGGTCATGTATTGAACATGTGTTTTAGCGCCTCTCTCTGGACATTTCACTTTAAAACTGCTACGAAACATGCAGCAAGGTTTGTAGTTATGGTGTTGCAGGAATGCATATAGAGGCACGTATTTTCATGAGCCTGGGTTGATGTTTTTGCATACTGAAAGTGCACTGACCAACTATTTCTCCAGTTCCCACCACAATGCCTGAAATGCCGATTAGGCCTTTTGCTGCGTCTCCAAAATGTGTGGTAGCTCCAATGCAGGTTCCATAAACGCCACTGTAAAATGACAGCTCCAAACCTTCAATGAGACAGGAGCAATCAAAACATACTCCTCAAGCTTAGATGTTCATTGAATTAATGGCTGTTTTGTTTAGGGATGTCCTTACCGCTGTATGCCATGCAGAAACTTAGTAACAATATGGTTTTTGTTTTGAAGATTTCCAAAATCGTCTCTAAGGGAGAAAAAATAGGAGGGGGGGTTAATAAAATAAATGGTGAACCACTACAATAGATGTCCAATATGAGAATTTTTGTAATAATTCTTTAAGCCAAATGAACTTACTAAACTCTGTTTTAGCTTCCGTCACAGCAGATGTTGCTCTTTGTTTGTATCTAAAAAACAACATTACGCAACAATTTATATCAGCTACTAATGCAAAATCTAACAAGACGAATCAGTAAGTAGCAATCACCATTGTTTAAAACCTAGTAAAAAAATAATTTATTTATTTTGTTTGTTTGTTTGTGCATATTCATTCAAAATATCGGCAGGGATGCAGAACAAAAATCCTTATTGTTGGATCTATAAAAGGAAATTTAAAACGATATTTTGTTTTTGGTGCAAGGTGGAATCTCTGATTCAACATCATGATTTAGTAAATGAATGAGTGAATTTACTTCAATCTTGCTGATAACAGAGACTGGCCCTCCTCTTCAGAGAGAGCCTCTTCTTGCTGATGGACTTTCCTCAATGCAAGAAAACTTAGTGTCCCGAGTACTGAGATAACCAGCAGAGCCGTAAACATAATCTTTCTGTCTATATCTGAATGGGGGAAAATGTGACAGAAAAAAAAAATGTACACGCGCACAAAAAAAACTTTAAAAATGTATGATTAAATTTTGAAATATTTTTTGTCATTTGAGAGTTAGTATATCTTGTGGTTAGCAGAGATTAAATAAGTGCTGATTAACTTAAGTTAAAAGACCAAACACAATCAAGTTTTATCAAAATACAATTTTTAAATCATCATGTTACCTGAAATTTCAGTTTTTCCTTTCCAATCAAAATAAACGTATAGATTTCCAAACAACATACTGGAAAGAAAACACAAATAGAACTTTTCATACAGGAAGACAGTTTTAAGAGGTTAAAACATAGCTTTTGAAAAAATGCTCCAATATTACTTTTTTTCTTCAGTTAAAATCAAAAGGAGAGGTTAAGTAGAATGTACAAGCTGCCATTTTCCATACAAAAAAGTAATATAAATAGTATATACATATTAAATGAAAACCACTGAAAACCCCTTCTTAACATTACTTTAAATAAAAAAAAACTTAAACTACCTGTCAATGGCAATGTACAGTTGTGGTCAAAAGTTACATACACCTTGCAGAATCTGCAAAATGTTAATTATTTTACCAAAATAAGAGGGATCATACAAAATGCATAACAATTATCTGAATAAGATATTTCACATAAATTGAATGAATTTTTTAAAAAATGACCCTGTTCAAAAGTTTACATACACTTGATTCTTAAAGGAACACTCCACTTTTTTTTTTGGAAATAGGCTCATTCTCAAACTCCCCCCCGAGTTAATAACTTGATTTTTACCGTTTTGAAATCCATTCAGCCGTTTTCCTGTTCTGGTGATATCACTTTTAGCATAGCTTAGCATAGATCATTGAATCCTATTAGACCAATAGCATCACGTTCAAAAATGACCAACGAGTTTCTTTAATTCTCCTATTTAAAACTTGACTCTTCTGTAGTTAGGAGAACGGCTGAATGGATTTCAAAATGGTAAAACTTAACTTATTTACTCGGGGGGAGTTGGAGAATAAGCCTATTTCCAAAAAAAGTGGAGTGTTGCTTTAATACTGTGTTGTTACCTGAATGATCCACAGCTGTGTTTTGTTTTTTTGTTTAGTGATAGTTGTTCATAAGTCCATTGTTTGTCCTTAACAGTTAAACTGCCCACTGTTCTTCAAAAAAATCCTTCAGGTTCCACCAGTTCTTTGGTTTTTCGGTAATTTTGTGTATTTGAACCCTTTCCAACAATGAGTGTATGATTTTGAGGTCCATCTTTTCACACTGAGAACAACTGAGGGACTCATATGCAACCATTACAGAAAGTTCAAACACTCACTGATGTGCCAGAAGGAAAAACGACACTATTTTTTCTTGTGGACTGTGGACATGCATTTTGTATGATCCCTCTTTTTTTGGTAAAATAATTAACATTTTGCTGATTCTTTAAGGTGTATGGAAACTTTTGACTTCAACTGTATCTCTTTGTCATTTAGTTTAACATAACGTAAAAATAACTAAAACCGAAATTAAAAATGAATAAAAACTACAGACATAAAAAAAATACCAAAACACAATAAAATCACTAGAATGAAAAAAAATTCAGAAAATCTCAATTATAATAAATACTTAATAAAATAACTTTATAGAGTTATGATTTTATTAAATATATTAATTATAATTTTTTTAGAGCTTGGCAGTTTTTCATTTTATATGGAAAAGACAAAATTAGACATTCTGTCTAATATCTCATTTTGTGCTCTTCCACGGAAGAAAGAACATGACATGGTTGGAACTGATATTTTAAGAAATGTATTATTATTTTGAAAGCTCCTGATAAGTATCTATTGCTTTGACTCCTAACATTCTGTCATGATCGGGGCTGTGGGGTTTCCCTCAGCCTCCTGAGGTCGCTATTCACACTGCACTTCTGATAGCATTCACCTGTCCTTGTCGTTAACACTGATTCACTCACAGCTGTTCACCATTTGGACTTTTGTATAAGAACTCTGGTGACCGCTCTCTCTGTTCCGGACGCGGTGGTGACCGCTCTCGCTGTTCCGGACGCGGCGGTGACCGCTCTCTCTGTTCCGGACGCGGCGGTGACCGCTCTCTCTGTTCCGGACGCGGCGGTGACCGCTCTCGCTGTTCCTGATGCGGCGGTGACCGCTCTCTCTGTTCCGGACGCGGCGGTGACCGCTCTCGCTGTTCCTGATGCGGCGGTGACCGCTCTCTCTGTTCCGGACGCGGCGGTGACCGCTCTCGCTGTTCCTGATGCGGCGGTGACCGCTCTCGCTGTTCCTGATGCGGCGGTGACCGCTCTCTCTGTTCGGGACGCGGCGGTGACCGCTCTCGCTGTTCCTGATGCGGCGGTGACCGCTCTCTCTGTTCGGGACGCGGCGGTGACCGCTCTCGCTGTTCCTGATGCGGCGGTGACTGCTCTCGCTGTTCCTGATGCGGCGGTGACTGCTCTCGCTGTTCCTGATGCGGCGGTGACTGCTCTCTCTGTTCCGGACGCGGCGGTGACCGCTCTCTCTGTTCCGGACGCGGCGGTGACCGCTCTCTCTGTTCCGGACGCGGCGGTGACCGCTCTCGCTGTTCCTGATGCGGCGGTGACCGCTCTCTCTGTTCGGGACGCGGCGGTGACTGCTCTCTCTGTTCCGGACGCGGCGGTGACCGCTCTCGCTGTTCCTGATGCGGCGGTGACCGCTCTCTCTGTTCGGGACGCGGCGGTGACCGCTCTCGCTGTTCCTGATGCGGCGGTGACCGCTCTCTCTGTTCCGGACGCGGCGGTGACCGCTCTCGCTGTTCCTGATGCGGCGGTGACCGCTCTCTCTGTTCCGGACGCGGCGGTGACCGCTCTCTCTGTTCCGGACGCGGCGGTGACCGCTCTCGCTGTTCCTGACGCGGCGGTGACCGCTCTCTCTGTTCCGGACGCGGCGGTGACCGCTCTCTCTGTTCCGGACGCGGCGGTGACCGCTCTCGCTGTTCCTGATGCGGCGGTGACCGCTCTCTCTGTTCGGGACGCGGCGGTGACTGCTCTCTCTGTTCCGGACGCGGCGGTGACCGCTCTCGCTGTTCCTGATGCGGCGGTGACCGCTCTCTCTGTTCGGGACGCGGCGGTGACCGCTCTCGCTGTTCCTGATGCGGCGGTGACCGCTCTCTCTGTTCCGGACGCGGCGGTGACCGCTCTCGCTGTTCCTGATGCGGCGGTGACCGCTCTCTCTGTTCCGGACGCGGCGGTGACCGCTCTCGCTGTTCCTGATGCGGCGGTGACCGCTCTCTCTGTTCCGGACGCGGCGGTGACCGCTCTCGCTGTTCCTGATGCGGCGGTGACCGCTCTCTCTGTTCGGGACGCGGCGGTGACCGCTCTCGCTGTTCCTGATGCGGCGGTGACTGCTCTCGCTGTTCCTGATGCGGCGGTGACTGCTCTCGCTGTTCCTGATGCGGCGGTGACTGCTCTCTCTGTTCCGGACGCGGCGGTGACCGCTCTCTCTGTTCCGGACGCGGCGGTGACCGCTCTCTCTGTTCCGGACGCGGCGGTGACCGCTCTCGCTGTTCCTGATGCGGCGGTGACCGCTCTCTCTGTTCGGGACGCGGCGGTGACTGCTCTCTCTGTTCCGGACGCGGCGGTGACCGCTCTCTCTGTTCCGGACGCGGCGGTGACCGCTCTCTCTGTTCCGGACGCGGCGGTGACCGCTCTCGCTGTTCCTGATGCGGCGGTGACCGCTCTCTCTGTTCCGGACGCGGCGGTGACCGCTCTCGCTGTTCCTGATGCGGCGGTGACCGCTCTCTCTGTTCCGGACGCGGCGGTGACCGCTCTCGCTGTTCCGGACGCGGCGGTGACCGCTCTCGCTGTTCCTGATGCGGCGGTGACCGCTCTCTCTGTTCCGGACGCGGCGGTGACCGCTCTCGCTGTTCCTGATGCGGCGGTGACCGCTCTCTCTGTTCCGGACGCGGCGGTGACCGCTCTCGCTGTTCCTGATGCGGCGGTGACCGCTCTCTCTGTTCCGGACGCGGCGGTGACCGCTCTCGCTGTTCCTGATGCGGCGGTGACCGCTCTCGCTGTTCCTGATGCGGCGGTGACCGCTCTCTCTGTTCGGGACGCGGCGGTGACCGCTCTCGCTGTTCCTGATGCGGCGGTGACCGCTCTCTCTGTTCCGGACGCGGCGGTGACCGCTCTCGCTGTTCCTGATGCGGCGGTGACCGCTCTCTCTGTTCCGGACGCGGCGGTGACCGCTCTCGCTGTTCCTGATGCGGCGGTGACCGCTCTCTCTGTTCCGGACGCGGCGGTGACCGCTCTCGCTGTTCCTGATGCGGCGGTGACCGCTCTCGCTGTTCCTGATGCGGCGGTGACCGCTCTCGCTGTTCCTGATGCGGCGGTGACCGCTCTCTCTGTTCGGGACGCGGCGGTGACCGCTCTCGCTGTTCCTGATGCGGCGGTGACCGCTCTCTCTGTTCCGGACGCGGCGGTGACCGCTCTCGCTGTTCCTGATGCGGCGGTGACCGCTCTCGCTGTTCCTGATGCGGCGGTGACCGCTCTCTCTGTTCCGGACGCGGCGGTGACCGCTCTCTCTGTTCCTGACGCGGCGGTGACCGCTCTCGCTGTTCCTGATGCGGCGGTGACCGCTCTCTCTGTTCCGGACGCGGCGGTGACCGCTCTCGCTGTTCCTGATGCGGCGGTGACCGCTCTCTCTGTTCCGGACGCGGCGGTGACCGCTCTCGCTGTTCCTGATGCGGCGGTGACCGCTCTCGCTGTTCCTGATGCGGCGGTGACCGCTCTCTCTGTTCCGGACGCGGCGGTGACCGCTCTCGCTGTTCCTGATGCGGCGGTGACCGCTCTCTCTGTTCCGGACGCGGCGGTGACCGCTCTCGCTGTTCCTGACGCGGCGGTGACCGCTCTCGCTGTTCCTGATGCGGCGGTGACCGCTCTCTCTGTTCCGGACGCGGCGGTGACCGCTCTCTCTGTTCCGGACGCCCGGACGCGGCTGTGAATAGCGACCTCAGGAGGCTGAGGGAAACCCCACAGCCCCGATCATGACACATTCCCTCTTAGATTACTACTGATGATCACAAATGATTAAGGTTAATATGTTAAAGTGAATCTCAGATTACAATTTCAGGTTAACTGTGAATCAGGCTGAGATGTTTGTTAGTGTTTCCTGACCTGCACTGCAGTAAAGCCCAAAACAATCCAGTGTTTCTGTTGATGGTGGAAGCATCAGAGTTCTCCACTAGAAAGTGCCCTTGAGCTGTCCAAAGCACTAAGGATAGAAAAAAGAAGTTTGCACCAATTAGAATGATTAAAAATGAATTTAGAGCTAATATGAGCCGTGTCGCACTACTTAAATATAAATACCTCTTAGCAAATAAGTAATTAACACCTCTAACAGTCATTTAAACTATTGCATGTTTCATTTTGACTGACTATAATGGATACTACCTTTTTGAGTGACAACCAGAACCTGTCTCTACCATATTGCTTTGAGTGGATGAAGGAATTTAAAAATATAGAAGTGTGTACTGTACAAAAAAAAGACTAACCACACAGGCTGAGAAAATGTTGCAGCACTGCATACAAGCTTTGTATTTGATGAGAAAATTATTTAACTAATTATGTAGTTAAAGCAATTGCTCTGATGAACAATTCCTCTACGTCTTTGATGGCCTGAGGGTGATAACTGACTGAATAGTTTTGTATGAACGCTGACAGGTGATGATGAATAGCTTTGAAATATTTGATGAAATGAAATACACTATGAATGTGATTGCGTATTTTATATATCTACTTACTGGCTGCTCCGATGCCAATTACCACTGATGTGAAATAAAAGGACCATGTGGATGGAATGATGAACACAGCTATATAACCACTGAAAAACACAGAAGTGAACAATACAGACAACAGCAGCACGATGACTACAGTCAATAACAAATATTAGGGATACTTGCCTATAAAGAACTCCACTCAAGAACATGGTAAACTGTGGTCCGATTATTGCAACGATAGTGGGAGCCAACACATTACAGAAAGAAAAAACTCCATATATTATTCCAAGGCTGTGAAAAGAAGAAAGGAAAATTATTGGATATCCCATTTCAAGCATATTTTCATCTACACCAAGTTTGTTTTACCTTCCATTTCTG
This sequence comes from Garra rufa, assembly GCF_049309525.1. Taxonomy (NCBI): domain Eukaryota; kingdom Metazoa; phylum Chordata; class Actinopteri; order Cypriniformes; family Cyprinidae; genus Garra; species Garra rufa. The sequence continues at coordinate 29,873,449 of NC_133361.1, forward strand.
ACATTAGAAAATGTGATATTACTTTTTAGCCTTTATTTCTCTTATTAATCATATTGCACTGTGAAATAATGCACCATTAAACTGCTCCATATGATCTATTTTACATTTCTTTGTCGCAGTTACAAACTCACCAGTGTTCAACTGACTAAAACCACACATTTACAATGAAACACTGCCTTAAAGGGACTTGTATGGCTTAATACAACATAAATGATGTCTCTTACTGAAATATGTAGTAAAATACCCATGAAAGATTTACGTTATTTAAAAGATTCCACATTATTTCATACATATTTTGGACTATGGGGGCTGCCATTATATTGATCACATCAGATGGTTGCAGTTAGTGAGCTATTGGCGCTACAACTCAGAATACACATCTCAGAAAATAATATACTGATATGATGACCAAAGCTACTGAAAGAGCTTATACATGGCAGTGGATATAAGCATAGGCTTAAACCAAATGCCATACCATCAGTTTTTCCCGACAGTTAATCTGAACAAGCCGAGAAATCGAGTGAGAAATTGGGTGAGAAATCGAGTGAGAAATCGAGTGAGAAATCGGGTGAGAAACTCTTCGACAAGCATCGGCATGTTTACATCCTGCCAGGATGGCATCTAGCGTTTCGTTTCTCTGCCGTTTATAAGCTTTTTCAGTAGCTGTGGTCTACTAAAAGCCTCAAAGGCATCAGGGCTAAAGTGGAAAGAACAAAGACGCAGGTCTTTAGGAAGTTTTATTTGTCCTGAGGCATTTTCAGATTCTTTTCTCCTCTTCTAAACGCTAGGAAAGCAGTGAAGACTTACAATGCTTCTCTTGTTGCCCTTTCACTGAAAGTTACAACCAAAAGCCGCACAATGTGGCATTGCATCAGTATTTTATTTTAGTTGCGTTGCAGTAAAAATAGTAACAGGTAGCACCAGTAGCTCACAGACGTAATCGAAATAATATTGCCCCCAATAATCCAAAACAGGTTTTCTTTCATGGGTTTTCTACTAACTACATATTTCAGAAAGAGACATCATTTACGTTATATTACAGCTATACGTTATATTCCCTTTAAATTTTAAGCCAAATTGGGGCCAACCTACAGTGATGAGTTCATTACACTTTTTTAACCACTTTAATTATTAGTAATCTAAATACTGATAAAGAAAACCAGGTTAAAGTTATGAAGGCTCATTAAATCAAGTAAAACAACATAATGCTACGTTAAATTAGACTGGAACAAATATGTTGTAACACAATGATGCAAACATTGTTTTTACAGTGCAGCATATTATTTTTACATATCCATCATAAATTTCTAAATTATGAATATGGGATGTAGTAGAAAAGGTGAAGGGCTGAGATCTTACCTGTGATATCCACTGCCAGTGAAGTTAGTGCTATTCAAGCTCTTCACCACTGTTTGCTAAAAGGAAGGAAAGAAATAAATAAACATACAAACTTTTAGCTGTTGATCTAACTAGCCCTTTTTTTATCTAACTAGCCCTGTAGCGTGACAAAGAATGTTTTTTTTTAAGTTAAATATACATGTAGTGAATATGAAGTCATAAAAACTGCATGTATTAAAATAATAAAATAATTAGAAAATCTATTTAAAAATGGTTGTACATGAAGCATGTAGGGGAAAGTGGGGTGAGCTGAGCCAGTTTTTACTAACGGTGGATTTAAATTGAGCACATGACAGTAATGGGTCCATACATTTCAGGATGTGGTGCATCTTTCAACTGCTTTCAAAATAAGTCTATCCAAAAAAAGCGGTCTCTTAGTTGAACTTGCCTCCAGTGTGGGGTAAATTGAGCCCAGGGAGAGGGTTAGTTGAGCCACATATGGTTAAACTGTGCCATTGATTATGCTAAAGTAAAACTGAATATTTTCACATCATGCTATATCAAAGAAAGAAAAATTCAAACAAAATGACTTTCAAAAATCTACGTGTGAGCCTCATGATGGCCAATTTTCAATAACAAGGCATATTGAAACATTTTTCAGAACAGCGTCAAGTTCAAAACAAAGAACAAAATCAAAAATGCTTGGTCTAAAATTAATGAAATATCTAGAATTACAGTAAAATCATACTTTATAATCTTAAGAAGAGGTAAGCCACTGGCTCAACGTACCCCTGGGCTTTTGGCTTAAATTACCCCACTCCTACTATTTTAACACACCTGTATCATCCAGCAGTTTAGAGCTAACATCATGCTAACAGTATAGCCTTGATTAGCCTTGATATGATTTGTCTGTAATTGTTCAGACACAAGAAGCATGAGTCCTTGAACATAAAAAATCACTTTGAATAGCAAAAATGTTTTTTGAACTTCGATTGATATGGATAACTTTACATATATTTGTGGCCACATCACCAATGCCTAGAAACAAGAGGTGGCTCAACAGGCCCAAATCACCCATCGCTCACCTATACTGCAAGACGCTGCTTGATGTCAGCTACGCTTACGTCATTGGGTACATTTTAAAGCTGGTCATTTTGCACTGAAACTTTCAACATGAAAACCTTATAGAATATTTGTCGCTAATGAGAAGACATCCTTATCCTTTCATGGTTTAATTGAGTTCTCTCTGGGGTTAACAAGAGTTCACCATGACATTTAAATTTGTTCATCTCATTAGTCATGCAGGATAATTCATTGACTGATGGGGAAAATCAAAAACACGAGATGCGCCTGACCCAGATTTACCTCAACAATAAACTGTTTTTAGATAGTCAAACTGAAAAACTTTATTGAATTTAGGTTTTCACAAAAATGGTATTGTTACTAAAATAAAACTGAATAAAATAACAGAAAAACTGTCTGAAGGACATTTGTGAACCTGGACGGTCCGTGTATCATCTGATCATTCAGTTATTCCACTTAATCTGGCAAACGAAAAATAGGCAAAACAGGTTGATGTTTCATTTTTGGGTTTTTCTGTATGAGCCAAAACATGACAGCTGATTTGTTTTTTCCGTTTTTCAGCTCGAAACCAAAATCCAATAAACAGGAAAACCAAAACTAAATAATACTTCTAAATTACGTTTTTCTTTATTTTTAGCTTTGCGCATGCGCAATGAATAGCGGCGTAAAAGCCTGTCATCATTTGTGGTACACAATGTAAAGATATGTAGAAAATACACGTCATGCCAGCCGCACTTTTTTTTGCGCGTCTAATCGTGCTGGGTGCGGTCAAAATGTATGTACAAAATATAATTTATTCAGAAACATTAAAATCATACTCTTTTTTGACTTGATGGAAAATAGCAATAAATAAATATTGTATATATAGGTGCGATTTGCCGGGGGGATGGGGGCGATTTATGGGTGCGATTTGCCGGGGGGGATGATAATGTGATATCCTAATTATTAATAAATAAATAAAAAAATAAATCGCAAAAAAAAAAAATCACAAAAAAAATCGTGAAATCCTGGAGAGACTGGTTAGTGTAATGTGTTGACAACGCGCATTACCCGTCTTTTTAGGTAAGAAAAAAATAATGGGTGTCAGGTCATGAAATGTTTTTAATACGACGGAAGCTGTATTATGTCATCACAATTTAATAAAAACATCCTAAGTTAGGCCTATTAATTTAAAACAACGAATGCATTTTATAGAGAAGGTGAGCAAAGTATCAGATGAGCTTTTTGGAAACTCCCAATCAGTAAACACTGCGTGATCCACTGTTTCGAAGCGCTCCAATCGGATCTCGAATCATTTGATTCAACTTCACGATTAGACGCGCAAAAAAGTGCGGCTGGCATGACGTGTATCTTCTACATATCTTTACATTATAGTGTACCACAAATGATGACAGGCTTTTACGCCGCTATTCATTGCGCATGCGCAAAGCGGTAAAACACAGCAAAAACTGAAAATAAAGAAAAACGTAATTTAGCCGTATTATTTAGTTTTGGTTTTCCTGTTTATTGTATTTTTGGTTTCGAGCTGAAAAACGGAAAAAATAAATCAGCTGTCATGTTTTGGCTCATTCAGAAAAACCCAAAAATGAAATATCAACCTGTTTTGCCTATTTTTCGTTTGCCAGATTAAGTGGAATAACTGAATGATCAGATGATACACGGACCCTGGACCACACAACCAGTCATAATGGTAAAATTTTCTGAAATTGAGATTCATATACATCATCTGAAAGCTGAATAAATAAGCCATTGATGTATAGTTTGTTAGGATGGGACAATATTAGACCGAGATACAACTATTTGAAAATCTGGAATCTGGAGGGTGCAAAAAAAAAAAAATCAAAATATTGAAAAAGTTGTCAACATTTTGAAGTTGTCCAAATGAAGTTCTTAGAAATGCATATTACTAATCAAAAATTAAGTTTTGACACAAAATATCTTCATGGCATAAAAGAAAAATCAATGACTTTCACCCAGTGTATTTTTGGCTATTGCTACAAATACAGCTGTGCTACTTAAGACCAGGGTCCACATTTTATGCAGTAAAATAACTTTAGCTTTCGCTGTGTTTTAGTAAATTTAGTAAAGTTTTTTGCTTAAAAACGTATAAATGCTGCCGACTGCAAAGGCTAGCAATTTTCAAGTTTTGGCATGAATACTGCAAAAATGTCAGCACAACAAAATAAACATTTCAAACATATTTTGAAATAGCAGCATATCATACACCTTAGTCTGTAGATTATCCTAGCATGCAATGAGAATGAAACACAACTTACTTCGATATTACCACAGGTGGTGAAGGCTGTAAAAATGAGCAAAAATCCTATCCCCAAAATAACAACATTATACGTCCTAATATCAGCCATCCTCAGCTCATTTAAATCCACATGTAAGATGCCAGAGTTTCAGGGAGTGTGTCTCGTTCCATGTAAACAAAACCAGCAACCAAGAAAGCAAACTGTTATAAAACAAACCAAGAAGTCAAGTAATTAGTGATCTACAGCACGTATATTACACTTTTATTGCAATCTACCCTTAACTGTAGTTCAACGTTAGCGAATGCAAGTTGGTGGTCACGGATGTGCACGCGCCTCGTGACCATCAAGCATGAGATGAAAGTTGCTGGAATGCAAAATCCATGTGATGGTTTCTGTGGCAACTACTTCACAAGAAGCAATGGCACAGAATGACTTTGAGAATATGCTATCATTTGATTTTATATATTGAAAACCTATGTAAAGTATGCTGCTTGGATTTATTTTGTTGCTTCGAAATGATTAATAAGTTAAATACATTTTAGCTTTAATGTATTCTTACTAGCGACCGCATAATCTTTAGTTATTCCAGGTTAGCTACAGCATTGTGCTAGTTACACATGCTGTCAATAACACAGTAACACACTGCAATTACTTACCCGATTCACAAAGCCAAACTTTGACACGCAGTCTCTGTTGTTGCAGCTACATCGGTTACGCGCAATCTTTCAAATCGATTCACTGTATGCCTTATGAACATTAGAATGTCTGTGAATTGATCTAAATTTGTTTACATAATGCTTTCAAAGGTTGTCGATTGTGTAAGCGCTAAAAGATCACCAACCCCTCAAGGTAAGGTAGGGTAAGTTTACGCGTAGATCATCCGTAGATCTATATACAATATCCACAGAGCGCGAGTCACTCACTATTATTTGGAAATCATCAAACATTGACACGCTACGTCACATCTGGGATCCTCGTTATGTTTTTTTTTCTTTCTTTTTTAAATATAATTAATAATAACATTACAGAGCTAGAAATACAGCGTAAATACTAAGAAAAACAGTACAGTATATAATATTTCAGGGTCCTTTTTAAAGGAGTAGTTCACTTTCAGAACGAAAATGTACAGATAATGTACTCGCCCCCTTGTCATCCAAGATGTTCATGTATTTCTTCAGTTGTAAAGAAATTATATTTTTTGAGGAAAACATTTCAGGATTTCTCTCCATATAATGGACTTCTATGGTGCCTCCGAGTTTAAACTTCCAAAATGCTGTTTAAATGCAGCTTCAAAGGGCTCTACATGATCCCAGCCGAGGTAGAAGGGTCTTATCTAGCGAAACGATCGGTTATTTTATAAAAGCATTTACAACTTATATACTGTTTAATCTCTACACAGTACACACAAAGCTAAACAAGATGAGCATTTGAGGTTAATAAGTGTTATTTTTTTTGGAAAATATCCGTTTAGAGCCCTTTGAAGCTGCATTTAAACTGCATTTTGGAAGTTCAAACTCGGGGGCACCATAGAAGTCCATTATATGTACAGAAATCCTGAAAAGTTTTCCTCAAAAAACATAATTTCCTTACGATTGAAGAAAGAAATACATGAACATCTTGGAGGGGGTGAGTACATTATTTGTAAATTTTTGTTCTGAAAGTGAACTACTCCTTTAAAACGAACATACAAACCACGGCGGTAAATTATCACACAGAATAATACATCTTCAATTTAAAACAATTATTTTAAAACTTGGGCTATTTTACTTTTTTTTTTTTTCAAACAAAAAGACAAAATATTCTAAGAGGGTCACAATGTAATTCTGAAAATGTAGTATTATACTATAGTGTTGGGGGTAACGCGTGAGTTACGTAACCAGATTACTAAAGTAGCACATTACTTACTTACAAAGTTACTTTTTCAAATAAGTAACGCCAGTTAGTTATTCTCCCATTTAGCCCATTTGTTTGAAAGCTCTGTCCCCATGTTGAGAGAAATCGGGACTAAGATGTCACTTATGCATTCATCTCACTCCAAAAAAAAAACATTCAGTATTCCTCATAATGAACAAAACAGTAAAATGCAACTCAGAATATGATGCAAACACACAATAATTAAATGTTAAATAACATAAATATTCTTTATGCATTCAATCCCATTTTATTAACCAGTGTCTTTGCTATACTGATCTTCGATTATCCAATTCAACCATACTAATAAACAAAAATTACTCAAGATAAAATCATTTTTGTTCTTGATCTGCTTTTTAATTGCTGAAGGCTGTTGAACTTTCTTCTTCTGTTTTCTGCTGTACAGATGTGAATTTATTTTTCCTTCAGCCTGAGGCCTTTGACACTAACATATATTGAGTATGTTTCTAGCCTTACAATTGTGACCCATATCTTTATCCTCAAAGATGCTATTTTCTTTTATGAAAATCCAAAGCTATTATCTGCTGAATATGTTTTTAATTTTCTTATACTGAATGCAACATTCTTCATTCATTCATAAGCAAAAATGGCTTAAATCTCCTTTGTCTTTTCCCTTTTTTATTTCTGAATTTGACTGTCTTGTTTCATCTCTTAGACTTACAAATAACAAAAACATGCCAAATTCTTGATGCATTATGGCATTTCTAAAAATATGCAATTTTATTTTTGTGAAAATGTATTTTTCTGATACCATTATGGTAATACCATAATATAATATACGCAAATCCATATTACTAGTTTTCTGTTCTTGTTTTTACAATTATTCTGTGTAGAAATACATCAAAGTCTCAAATCCCTGTTCTTGTACATTTTCACAAGTTCTGCAATAAATAAAATAATAATAAATTTGCTAATACGGAAATTTGCAGATAAATTCCTTTCAGCAAAATTAAAAAAAGTCAATCCTTTTGCACTAAAACACTTAATAAATGAGCAAAGGTGATAACAAATGAGCGATTTTGTAAAATAGGCTACTGTCAGTAAACTTAAAGGAGTAATTCACTCTCAGAACAAAAATGTACAGATAATGTACGTAGCCCCTTGTCATCTAAGATATTCATGTCTTTCTTCAGTAGTAAAGAAATTATGTTTTTTGAGGAAAACATTTAAGGATTTCTCTCCATATAATGGACTTCTATGGTGCCCCCGAGTTTGAACTTTCAAAATGCAGTTTAAATGCAGCTTCAAAGGGCTTTAAATGATCCCAGCCGAGGAAGAAGGGTCTTATCTAGCGAAACGATTGGTTATTTTCTAAAAACATTTACAATTTATTTACTTTTTAATCTCTAGAGTAGCCTACACACAGAGCTAGACAAGACGAGCATTTAAGGTTAAAAAGTATATACATTCAAAAAATTTTTAGAAAATAACCAATCATTTTGCTAGATAAGACCCTTTTAGAGCCATTTGAAGCTGCATTTTGGAAGTTCAAACTCGGGGGCACCATAGAAGTCCATTATATGGAGAGAAATCCTGAAATGTTTTCCTCAAAAACATAATTTCCTAACGACTGAAGAAGAAAGACATGAACATCTTGGATGACAAGTTATCTGTAAATTTTTGTTCTGAAAGTGAACTACTCCTTTAACAGTTTACCAAACAGTCTGATAATATTTTAAAATAACTTTTTTGTTACTCAATTATTCATTCATTTATTTTTATTTATTAATTTGTCGAATAAGTCAGAATTCTGTACATGCATCGCTGAATTCACGGTTCCAAAATAATAACTCGTTACATTTCAGTTACCAGATTTTAAAATCGCAAAGTCACTACGGGTAGCCGCAGAGCTCAATCACTGACAGCACGCTCTTTCCCAGAAGCCTTTCCTCATATTGTACACAATCATCATGGCGGCGCAGGATGGTAGGTAGCGTGAAAATGTACTTAAATGCTATTTACTCAGTCTTTGCGGTGTTATCTATAAACGTATAACATCAGTTCCAGCTATTTGCCACTTGTAAAACACTGAACGGGCGTTCTTTTAACTTGTCAGGGTGAAATAATAGCTAGATATTCTGTGATTAGCCATGTCGAAAACTTCGGCTGTGTCACAAAATCCAGAGAGCTGTCTACTTAGACAGCATTCTGAAAGATGCTGAAACGTTTGCACCTTTCTGGAACTTTCTATTAACGTCTATAGGCATCGCAAAAGCGTTTGAAACGTTTAAACGAAGTTTCCAATCGAAACACAGAGACCAAGATGCTGTCTGGATAGACAGCTCACTGAATTTTGGGACACAGGCTTGATATGAGCTTGCGAATATTAGCACAGCGGGCTGGCTAAGTTACCGATGAGTCAGTTGTGTACGATTACAACACAGGCTCTGTCGGGTCGCTCATGGCTACAGTTATTGGTCTTAGTTCAACAGTTGACGATAAGGGTATTTTCTGTGTCTGTAGACAATAGCTAGTTAGTTAGCTTTTAAAATCTGTATACTATAGACAGTCTAGCTTAAGAAGTAAAACACAAGTAATGAGTGGGAATTCAGAATAAACATGAATTCAGCTTCTATCTGTAAGATTTAGATAGCTACCCAACCTCTTTATTGGTTATAAATTATTGTTTCATGAGGATTTGTTTGTTTCATTGTAATACTTTAATAAACAGGTCAGAATTTGCACCTTGGAAGCTAAAATTAAAATGAGTTCTCTTCTGATAACTGTTCCCACAGGAAGTGAGGTAGAAGGAATGGAGGCTGAGGTCACACAGAAGGTACCAGAAGTGTTGTGCGAAGCTGCCGGACAAGAAGATGCAGCAGGGAGCGAACAAGCATCTCTTACCGATGGCGAAAGCACGTCAGCTCAGCCCGATGCTGTCAGCAACGGAGAGGAAAGCGACGAGGGGAAAGAGATGGTGGACGTGAAAATCATTTGGAACAAAAACAAATATGACCTTAAAATTCCTTTAGATGGCACCGGTGCTAAGCTGAAAGAGAAAATTCACACTCTCACTGGTAATTATCATTGATCTTTTTTGTAGTAGTTCAAAAAGAAAAGAACATAAGGAGTATCCCAGATGTGATTTAGCCTGTCAACATTTGATGATTTCCAAACAATAGTGATTGACTTGTGCTCTGTGGATATTGATATAGATCTACGGATGATCCACATGTAAACTGTCCCTAGTCTACTTTGAGGGGTTAGCGATCCTTCAGCGTTTTCGCAATCGACAACCTTTGATTTGAACTTTTTTCATAAAGGTTTAAAAAGCATCCCAGAATGCACCTCCTCCAGTAATTACTTTCATTTTAAAATGTGGAAAGCACCTGACTTTCCAAGTTTTCCTTTTGTACTGTATATTGTTACCTTATTAAGCTATCAAGGTCTGTCTCGTGTCACTACTAAAACATCATTTAAATGCTTCATGGTGAGACTTTATATTGATATACAATATGGAACCACTATATTATGACGGAATACAACTGCTTTTCTGTGTGCGCTTTGTTGGTTACCAGGTCTTCCACCTGCTATGCAGAAAGTGATGTATAAAGGACTGCTACCAGAGGAAAAGACGCTTCGAGAAATCAAAGTTACAAATGGTGCAAAGATTATGGTAGTTGGATCTACAATAAATGATGTACTAGCTGTAAATACACCAAAAGAAGTTATTCAGCAGGAGGTTAAAGCTGAGGAGAACAAAAAGGAGCCATTGTGCAGGCAAAAGGTGGGTGGGAAACCTATTTACATGTGAACTTTAGCATGTTATGCTGGGAAGAATTTCTATAATTATATCTATGTACTTGTGGGTATTTTTTTCTTTTCTCAGCAACATAGAAAGGTTTTGGACAAAGGAAAACCAGAGGATGTCATGCCATCTATAAAAGGAGCTAAGGTAAGCATTACCTGCGAGGCATTGGATATTAAACTGTACCAGATCGTCGCACACATGCCATGCAAAATTAATTTTATGTGTATTAGGGCTGTCAATTTAACATGTTCATTTAATTAAAAGAGAAGTTTACTTTCAGAATAAACAAATAATTTACTCACCATCATGTCATCCAATATTTTGAAAAGAAATTAAGGTTTTTGTGGAAAACATTCCAGGATTTTTCCCCATATAGTGGACTTCAATGAGGATCAACGAGTTGAAGGTACAAATTGCCGTTTCAACGCAGCTTTAAAGGACTATACACGATCCCAGTCGAGGAATTAGGGTCTTATTGTGTATAGTGAAACGACTGGCCGTTTTCTAAATAAAAATGTATGTACTTTTAACCACAAATGCCCGTCTTGCTCTAGCTGTGTGATGCATCTTCATGCATTACAGAATCATGTTGGAAAGGACATGCACGGTTAGTTCAATGTTCTTTGTTCTGTTTAGTTTGTCTGTGTTCTTCGGTAGGGTAAAAAAAACATTTTCACATTTCAATTTTCAAAACTTCAACCTTCAACTTCAAAATCGTCCGACATTGTTTTACCTTTTTTTTTGAAAAGGGCATTTGACTTTCTTTGCATGCTCGCTTTGTAAACACCGAGTCCGTACTTTCACCTACCTCATGCGTGACCTTTATGTAATGTGTGAAGCTGAGCTAGTTCAAGATGAGCAATTGTGGTTTAAGTATTTACATTTTTACTGTTTTGCTATAAGACCCTATTTCTCAGCTGGGATCGTATAGAGCCCTTCAGAGCTGCATTGAAACTGCCATTTGGCTTCCACTGAAGTCCACTTTATGGAGAAAATCCTGGAATGTTTTCTTAAAAAACTTTAATTTGTTTGTAACTGAAGAAAGAAAGACATGAACATCTTGGATGACATAGGGGTAGGAACTTCTCCTTTAGTTTTGGAAAATACAATTAAAATGTTTCAACGCAGTTAACCTGTACGTCATCTTACAGTACATTTCATACAGTTGACAAGCATGATGCGGGGCAACAATTTACTGCATGATGTAGTCCAAAATTGCAGTTATGTTCTTCTAAAATGTAAGATATTGGGGCAAAAATTGCTATGATTTTTGTCTCATATTTATACCATATATTTTTGTGTTGAATAGAATGAGTGTACAATAAACTTAATATTCTTTGTTTTTCCTCAATTTTGCCAATGATAATACCCATTACTCATAATTTACTCATTTAATTTCAAATCTGTGTAACTTACTATCCTTTGGGGGACATAAAAGAAGGTATTTTGAAGAAAATACATTTTGTTTTCTTTCTAAACCTATTTTTGTAATGTCTACTTGATACTTTTCTCATTTAACACAATAATGGCTTTAAATTATCTTTTGTGTGTATTTTCATAGGCAAATTAATATTGCAATTAATTAGATTCCACATCATGTATGTTTTTTTTAATGCTCATCAAGACTGTGTTTATTTGATTAAAAAAAAAAACTATTATATTTTTGAGCATCATTACTCTAGTCTTCAGTGTCAAACGATCCTTCAGAAATCATTCTAATATGATGATTTATTATTAATGTTAGAAACAGTTGTGCTGCTTAATTTATTTATTTTTTTAATCTGTGATGCTTTTTTCAGGATTCTTTGATGACTAAAAAGTAAAAAAAAAAAGACTATTTAATTTATTTTAATTTTATTTAAAATAGAAATCTTTTCTAACAGTATACGGTCGTGGCCAAAAGTTTTGAGAATGACACAAATATTAGTTTTCACAAAGTTTGCTGCTAAACTGCTTTTAGATCTTTGTTTCAGTCGTTTCTGTGATGTACTGAAATATAATTACAAGCACTTCATACGTTTCAAAGGCTTTTATCGACAATTACATGACATTTATGCAAAGAGTCAGTATTTGCAGTGTTGGCCCTTCTTGTTCAGGACCTCTGCAATTCGACTGGGCATGCTCTCAATCAACTTCTGGGACAAATCCTGACTGATAGCAACCCATTCTTTCATAATCACTTCTTGGAGTTTGTCAGAATTAGTGGGTTTTTGTTTGTCCACCCGCCTCTTGAGGATTGACCACAAGTTCTCAATGGGATTAAGATCTGGGGAGTTTCCAGGCCATGGACCCAAAATTTCAACGTTTTGGTCCCCGAGCCACTTAGTTATCACTTTTGCCTTATGGCACAGCGCTCCATCATGCTGGAAAATGCATTGTTCTTCACCAAACTGTTGTTGGATTGTTGGAAGAAGTTGCTGTTGGAGGGTGTTTTGGTACCATTCTTTATTCATGGCTGTGTTTTTGGGCAAAATTGTGAGTGAGCCCTTGGATGAGAAACAACCCCACACATGAATGGTCTCAGGATGCTTTACTGTTGGCATGACACAGGACTGATGGTAGCGCTCACCTTTTCTTCTCCGGACAAGCCTTTTTCCAGATGCCCCAAACAATCGGAAAGAGGCTTCATCAGAGAATATGACTTTGCCCCAGTCCTCAGCAGTCCATTCGCCATACTTTTTGCAGAAGATCAATCTGTCCCTGATGTTTATTTTTGGAGAGAAGTGGCTTCTTTGCTGCCCTTCTTGACACCAGGCCATCTTCCAAAAGTCTTGGCCTCACTGTGTGTGCAGATGCGCTCACACCTGCCTGCTGCCATTCCTGAGCAAGCTCTGCACTGGTGGCACTCCGATCCCGCAGCTGAATCCTCTTTAGGAGACGATCCTGGAGCTTGCTGGACTTTCTTGGACGCCCTGGAGCCTTCTTAACAAGAATTGAACCTCTTTCCTTGAAGTTCTTGATGATCCTATAAATTGTTGATTTAGGTGCAATCTTAGTAGCCACAATATCCTTGCCTGTGAAGCCATTTTTATGCAACGCAATGATGGCTGCACGCGTTTCTTTGCAGGTCACCATGGTTAACAATGGAAGAACAATGTTTTCAAGCATCACCCTGCTTTTAACATGTCAAGTCTGCCATTCAACCCAATCAGCCTGACATAATGATCTCCAGCCTTGTGCTCGTCAACATTCTCACCTGAGTTAACAAGACGATTACTGAAATGATCTCAGCAGGTCCTTTAATGACAGCAATGAAATGCAGTTTTTTTCGGGATTAAGTTAATTTTCATGGCAAAGAAGGATTATGCAGTTCATCTGATCACTCTTAATAACATTCTGGAGTATATGCAAATTGCTATTATAAAAACTTAAGCAGCAACTTTTCCAATTTCCAATATTTATGTAATTCTCAAAACTTTTGGCCACGACTGTACACTACTGTTTAAAAGTTTGGGGTCAGTAAGTCTTTTCTGTCTTGTTTTAAAAATAAATTAATACTTTTATTTAGCAAGGATGTGTTAAATTGATAAAACGTGATAGCAAAGACCTATATTGTTAGAAAAGATTTCTGTTTTAAAGAAATGGACTTTTTTTAATTCGTTAAATTACAGGTTCAGTATATTAGAATGATTTCTGAAGGATCATATGACACTTAAGACTGGAGCAATGGCTAATGAAAATTCAGCTTTACATCGTAGGAATAAATTATATTTTAAAGTATATTAAAATAGAAACCATTATTTTATATTGTAATAACATTTTGCAATATTACAGTCTTTTTTTCTGTATTTTTGATCAAATAAATGCAGCCTTGGTGAGCATAAGACTTCTTTAAAGAACATTACTTCTGGTCCCAAACATGTGAACGGCAGTTTACATGTGAGTGTGTGTTTTACTGTACAGCATCATGTGCACAGTGGTTTAATGATCATGTGATCCTGTCATTTCCCCAGCTATAAAGTTCTTTCAAGGACGCACAATAAGTGTCTTGTGCACACTAATGACATCCGAGTGATATCTTATTTGTTAAACAGGAGCGTCTGCCAACAGTGCCTTTATCAGGAATGTACAACAAATCTGGCGGAAAAGTACGACTCACTTTTAAACTGGAACAGGATCAGTTGTGGATCGGAACAAAAGGTGATTTCATCATTTAATTAAACATTTATTGGTGGCACTTGATTTACGCTTATCTTGATTGTTTGGGGGTTTTTTTTCTGGCCTGCAGAAAGAACAGAAAAAATCCCTATGGGTTCCATCAAAAATGTTGTGACTGAGCCAATAGAGGGTCACGAGGACTATCATATGATGGTATGTGTTTATCACAACATTTTCAGCAAGCTATACATTGCATCTGTCATTCTCAAACAGAATTATTTTCATTCTGCTGTAAGACAAAAACACTGCAGAAGAAGGTAAAATCATGTATATCTATTTATATATATATATAAATATGTTTTTGTTTGTTTGTCACTCCTAGGCATTTCAGCTGGGTCCGACAGAAGCCTCACAATATTGGGTCTACTGGGTGCCTGCACAGTTTGTTGATGCAATCAAAGACACAGTTCTCGGAAAATGGCAGTATTTTTAACGTGCCTCTATAGACACTGAAGAATTGGGATTCAGAGCAAAAGATTGAAAACAGTAACTGGAGCCAACACAATAATCTGAAGAACCGATTTTTCTGAAGTATATCCAGAGCAAACCGAAGGATTGCTGTTGGACAAAATATTTTGGGGGTTTTAAGTGCACTAAGTGTCAGCATCCCATTTTTCAAACTGTTTCACCACTCGTTTTTTTTAAAGCAATCCCAAGCATAAACAGAAAATTGTACAGAACTTGCATATACATTTCTCGTAGTTATTCTGAAAGAAATAAAAATTATTTAAGGAAAATGATCAATGCAGCAGAAAGATTTTATCTAGTATATTCCTCAGTTTACCATACAACGCAATCTTGCCAAAGTCGACAGTGCACATAGTTGTTAATTTTACAATCAGCTTTTAGCCTTGCACAGATTATAGTTTACATGTAAAACAGCAACGATGTAACACTCAAATATGGAATTAATCCAGGTTAAAAGAGCACTGTTGCATTTTGTGTGGTTCAAAAAATTCTGCAGTTTCTTCAAGACCTTTAACAGCACATGAAGAACTTGTCTCACTTTGTCTTGACAGCAGGATTTCAACCCTAAAGCCAAGAGTACAGCTGCTCGGCCTCTGTGCTTTCAACCACATGATACTTTGACGAAGGCAATATCTTCTTAATATTTCATTGTTTAATGCAGCAACATCTCTAGGCCCGAGTCCCTCTCAAACCAGATGTAATATTAGGGAAAACAGTGTTGATGTGCCCTTAATACTCAGTCGTTTAACTAAGTTGCTGATGAAAGACGATTCTGATCATGCATGTTGTTTTTTTCAAACATGGTGCTAACCAATGACAAGCATTTTTAATTCAATAAAACCCAAAGGAAGGATGACTTTCAGTGACCTTTCTGTAATACATTTGCCTATATACTTACATTTTTAATGTTCAAACTCTATGTATATATGCATCTAATTCAATAAGAAGAAATGTACTCACTCTCAGGCCATCCAAGATGTTGATTTAGCATTAAATCAACTGTTCACCAATGGATCCTCTGTAGTGAATGGGTGCCGTCAGAATGACAAAAACAGTCAGTCCAGTCAACATCATATGAAGCGAAAAGCTGCATGTTTGTAAGAAGCAAGTCGATCATTAAGACATTTTTAACTGTAAACGCTTCTGGCTAAACTAAGAGTCCTCTATCTTGATTTTTTTTTCTAGGGAAAAAAAGTAATCTTGTCTTAATCAGAAGGAAATATCTAAAGATCAAGCACTGTTTACAAGTGAAAACAGTCCAAAACAGCTCGTAACAAATGATTTTTGGATGAACAAATTCGCATTTTGGCCAGAATAAATGGTTTAAAGTTAAAATGATTTATTACAAATCATACATTTGTTTATTACAAACATGCAGCTTTTTTTACATGACAATAATTGATTTACTGGAGTCGCGTGGATTATTGTAATGTTTTTATTAGCTATTTGGACTCTCATTCTGACGGCACCCATTCACTGCAGAGGATCCATTGGTGTACAAGTGACGTAATGCTAAATCAACATCTTGGATGGCCTCAGAGTAAGTATATTCTCAGCATGTTTTTATTTTTTTGAGTGAACTAGTCCTTGAAGTGGTATTTAGTATGAGAAAGTTGGGTAGATGTGTCTCCTCCTTTAATCTAGTAAGCTTCATTCATGCATGTAAACTATTATTTATGATTATATTCCATATTTAGACAGAACATCCAGCTGTTTGTGTTTGAGCATTGCATTTTCTTAAAAAATGGTAGGTTATCTGATGTGTTTCACTATCAACTAATAGCGATAGTGAGCTTTGTCTCTGAAAAAATACGAGGATATTACAAAATGTGAAAAAACACATTCAAATATTCAGAACATTAAACCATTACACAGCTAGTCTATGAATATATGAAGCAAAACACTTAAATACTTATTTCTACTTTGTGTTCATATTTTTATTTACATGCAAATTAATCACGTTCGTCTGTTGTGAAAAGTCACATTTCTATTCTCTAAGTAATTAAAATATGATTTTAATATATATTAACACTTTACAATAAGGTGTCATTTGTTAACATTAGTTCATGTAATAACTAGCATGAATGAGCAATACATTTATTACACTGTTAATTAATGTTAGTTCAAGTACATTAACATGTTAAACACAACTTTTAATAAAGCATTAGTAAATGCTGGAAATAACGTTAACTAAGATTAATAAATGCTGTAGAGTTATTGTTCATTCTTAGTTTATGTTAACTAATGAACCCTATAAGTGTCACCAATATATTAGTTTACTAACTGTACTTTGCTTTTGTAGATATTTTTGTTTAACCTCAAATAGTTTAAAGGCTCCCGTTTTAACAAGAGGTCCCAGTTTAGTAGATATCTCCGATGTATTATTTCAACTGCAATTAAAAAATGCATTCGAAGTGAATTTTGCTACTTGAGTAGTATTGTTTTTCAAAAATCTGTTGTTGTCATGCATCACAGGTGTACAGCTCAGGTTAAGGGAAAAAAGAAACTAAGAAAAAAAAGGCTTTGATCACTATCATTGAGTTGGAATGGAAAATATGCTTAGAGGTATGTAGCAGCGGTACAACAACTGAATTATATTTTTTAACCTCATTAACCTTAGAGCTTATCTTTAAACAAGCAGCATAATAAACTTTATACAACTAACTGTATCAAAGTGCTATGTTGGTGCAAAGATGAACATATATAATTTAGTTAACAGACTCTTTATCCAAAAGTGATTAATTCAAAGATTAAAACTAGACCCAATCATAATACCCTTTTTCAAATGATACATACTTTTTTTTTTGGCCAAGGTATAAATACTATTTCTGTTTCACACAGGTTGCCAAATAAATTCCTCAAAATTATTATTGTTTTGTTTAGTGCCAACTGTTACTATGGCAGAGTTTTAGATGAAACACTGCATTTGCCAATCAGAACATTACAACTATTATCTATTTCATAAAGTTTTGAAGCAGAATTAACTGTTTTATGTTTTAATTAAGCATTATTGCATTTACATTTATTCATTTTGCAGGCACATTTATCCAAAATTACTTACAAAGTACACTCTTAAAAATAAAGGTGCTTTAAAAGGTTCTTCAAGCGATGCCATAGAAGAACATTTTTGGTTCCACAAAGAACCATCTCTTTCTTACCTTTTTATAATCTGAAGAACCTTCTTTTGCCACAAAGAACCTTTTGTGAAACCAGATGTTAAAGGTTCTTTATGGAACCATTTACACAAAAAAGGTTCTTCTATGGCATCATGAAGAACCTTTACTTTTAAGAGTGTAGGCATATACATTTTTTCACGTTTTGTTTTGTTGTAGCATTATGTTAAACTGCTTTAAATTAGTTTTCCCCCACATCAATTTACACTCCATACACTATAATAATGGCAAAGCAAAAACCAGATTTGCAAATTTTACAAATGTATTAAAAATAAAACACTGAAATAAGTACATTGCATAAGTATTCATACCCTTAACTCAGTACATAGTTGAAACACCTTTACAGCCTCAAGTCTTTTTGGGTATGATGTGACAAGCTTTGCACATCTGCATTTGCCAATTATCTGCCATTCTTTGCCTCACCTTTTCACCTCTCAAGCTCTGTCCGCTTGGATGGGGGCTGGCAGACATTTTCTAGAGTCCTAGTTGTTCCAATCATCTTCCATTACGAATAATGGAGGCTACATGCTTCTGTGAACCTTCAATGCAGCAGATTTTTTTTCTGAACTCTTCCCTAGATCATTGCCTTAACACAAGTCTGTCACTGAGCTCTACAGGCAGTTACCTTGACCTCAGGACTTGCATTTTCAGCTGTTAGACCTTTTCTGAGAGGTGTGTGCCTTTCTAAATCATACTCATTCAAATGAATTTGCCACAGTTTAACTCCACTCGAAGTGTAGTAACATCTAGACGCAATATGAATGCTCCTGAGCTAAATTTCGAGTGTCCCAGAAAAGGGTATGAATACTTATGCAACGGGATCTTTTCAGTTTTTTATTTCTAATAAATTTGCAAAGCTGTTACAAACCTGATTTGTGCTTTGTCATTATGGTGTATGAGATGTAGACTGATGTGGAAAAAAAATTAATTTAAAGCAGTTTAACATAAGGCTGCAACATAACAAAACGTTCCTAAAAAAAAAAAAGGAGTATGAATACTTTCGCAAAGCACTGTTCAAGCAATTCATCATTTATTCTGCTTAAGAAAAAGAACCTTTGACTATTTAAAGGAGCCATTTATACTTGTCGGATGCAAATACATCACTGTCACCTGGAAATAGTCAGCTCATGTTGTCATCCTAACCACAACCCTTTTTTTATTACAGTTAAATTAAGTATGAAAGAAAACACTGTGTGATGGTGAGGAATGTTTGATCCACGTGGCTGGTACAATTTATCTCCATAGAATAATCCAGATGAACTGTGACCATGCGTCACCCCCAGTCCTAAAATATCCTAGACATGCATAACAAGATATACCTGTTTGTCACAGCAGGACAGCTTGTAGAAGAAGTGGGCAGTCTGTGTTTTAATGCTCTGAAGAATAAATTGTAAGGTTTACTTCCTCAAAACATCTTGTGACCGTAACTAGGTGTAACCTTGATTACAGAGATGTTTTTGTCATCTTTTAATAGATCTGTTACACCATTACCATCAATTTACATGGCGCATATAATTTTGTACAAAAACATACTAAGTAGAGAGTATGATGTTTGCATATCGAAAAGTGTGCTTTTTAAGAGGAGTTATTATTACAGATTTCCATAATACTTTTTTGCTTCTGTCTATAGCCACTAGCAAATCAGAAAAGGTGTTTTGTTCCAGTCCGAGTAAAAGATCATTTCAGTTAAGTTACCTGTCTATGTATCCAAGAATCCTGAAAAAGTATCACAGTTTCCACAATTTTTTTTTTTTAACATTTAAAGTAAGAAATATCTATAATATTTCATAGTATATTACTGTGTTTAGTGTATTTTTGATCAAAACAAATCCTGGTTGAAATAACCCATTCATTACTATATAGGGAGCATGAATATAAATATCTAATTGATTAGTATTAGTAAAGCAAAAAATACCTTTTATATATATTTTAAATGTTTCTCACTGGCCATTTGAATAAAAAAAAGGCAATGGATACAACTAGATATGAAGAGAAGTAAATAAAATCTTATAAGCATATTTTATTTGGCTGTAAATAAAATTCAGTCTTATTTTTTTTTTCTTCATACCAAACTGTTTCCTGAATCTATGTGATGCATTGCAGACTGCAGATGACAGTGCATTGGGTTCACAAATGAAATATGATACAAATTTCAGAAGTTTTCAGCCACTTAACTGCATGTTAACCGTCACCTTCTTCACTCTATTACTAATAAATCCTAATCTAATCATGACAAACTATGTATCATTGGGAAGGTCTAAGACTCCTAAATAGATACCACTTTTTTCTTGTTACACGTTATGTAGCAACAGTAATAGATTCATTTATGACCAGAGTGCACCTCAAAAATCTACATCATGAGAGGAGTTCTGACCTTTGTCACAAAACGTCTTTTTTCGTTGCTTTTTTTTCACACTTTAGAAATCATCATAAATGATATATCAATTGAAAGCTTAGCTAAATGAATTAGCTATAGTTCTATTGTCTTTGAAATCTAAACAACAAATTACTAATATCCTGGTAAGCTTTTATGATTAACTAAAATATGTGACCCTGGACCACAAAACCAGTCATAAGGTTTAATTTTACAAAACTGAGATATATACATCATATGAAGCTCAATAAATAAGCTTTCTATTGATATATGGTTTGTTAGGATAGGACAATATTTGGCCGAGATACATCTATTTGAAAATCTGGAATCTGAGGATGCAAAAAAATCAAAATACTGAGAAAATCATCTTTAAAGTTGTCCAAATTAAGTTCTTAACAATGCATATTACTAATCAAAAATTACATTTTGATATATTTATAGTAGGAATTTTACAAAAAATCTTCATGGAACATGATCTTTACTTAATTTTTCGAATGATTTTTGGCATAAAAGAAAAATCAATCATTTTGACCCATACTATGTATTTTTGGCTATTGCTACAAATATACCCCAGCGATTTAAGACTGGTTTTGTGGTCCAGGGTTACATTTACTTCAATGTCATTTTTTTTTTTTCAAACTTGCATGTCACGTATTTAAATATATTAACTTTTAAATTATTTTTATTTTTTATTTTTACATATATTTATATACTTACAGTGAGGGAAAAAAATATTTGATCCCCTGCTGATTTTGTACGTTTGCCCACTAACAAAGAAATGATCAGTCTATCATTTTAATGGTAGGTTTATTTTAACAGTAGATCTCCTATCAATCAGCGCAATTTCTGGCTCCCAGGTGTCTTTTATACAGGTCACGAGCTGAGATTAGGAGTACTCTCTTAAAGGAAGTGCTCCTAATCTCAGTTTGTTACCTTTATAAAAAACACCTGTCCACAGAAGCAATCAATCAATCAGATTCCAAACTTTTCACAATGGCCAAGACCAAAAAGCTGTCCAAGGATGTCAGGGACAAGATTGTAGACATACACAAGGCTGGATTGGGCTACAAGATCATCACAAAGCAGCTTGGTGAGAAGGTGACAACAGTTGGTGCGATTATTCGCAAATGGAAGAAACACAAAATTACTGTCAATCTCCCTCGGTCTGGGGCTCCATGCAAGATCTCACCTTGTGGAGTTTCAATGATCATGAGAACGCTGAGGAATCAGCCCAGAACTACACAGGAGGATCTTGTCAATGATCTCAAGGCAGCTGGGACCATAGTCACCAAGAAAACAATTGGTAACGCACTACGCCGTGAAGGACTGAAGTCCTGCAGCGCCCGCAAGGTCCCCTGCTCAAGAAAGCACATGTACAGGCCTGTCTGAAGTTTGCCAATGAACATCTGAATGATTCAGAGGAGAACTGGGTGAAAGTGTTGTGTTCAGATAAAACCAAAATCAAGCTCTTTGGCATCAACTCAACTCACCGTGTTTAGAGGAGGAGGAATGCTGCCTATGACCCCAAAACACCATCCCCACCGTCAAACATGGAGGTGGAAACATTATGCTTTGGGGTGTTTTTCTGCTAAGAGGACAGGACAACTACACCGCATCAAAAAGAAGATGGACAGGGCTATGTACTGTCAGGGCCAGGGCATTGAAAATGGGTTGTGGTTTGGGGTTTGGGTATGACCCAAAACACACAATCAAGGCAACAAAGGAGTGGCTCAAGGAGAAGCACATTAAGGTCCTGGAGTGGCCTAGCCAGTCTCCAGACCCTAATCCCATAGAAAATCTGTGGAGTGAGCTGAAGGTTTGAGTTGCCAAACATCAGCCACGAAACCTAAATGACTTGGAGAGGATCTGCAAGGGACAAAATCCCTCATGGGATGTGTGCAAACCTGGTGGACAACTACAAGAAATGTCTGATGTCTGTGATTGCCAACAAGGGTTTTGCTAAGTCATATTTTGCAAAGGGATCAAATACTTATCTCACTCAGTACAATGAGAAGATTTTTTTGAAATGTGTTTTTCTGTATTGTTGTTGTTGTTGTTATTTTGTCTCTCACTGTTCAAATAAACCTACCATTAAAACTATAGACTGATAATTTCTTTCTTTTTCATTTCATTAGGCAGACATACAAAATCATCAGGGGAGAAAATAATTGTTTTCCTCACTGTACACACAAATGGCAATGGAGTAGGCTTATATCTTTTGTTCACAATAATAAAGTTGTGATTGAGTACATTGGAAATAAATTAACTTTAAATGTAAACGCATTAAATAACACACAATGGTTATAATTACAATCAAGTACTTTACTCGTGTTTGTCCAAAACACAACAAAAGACTATTAAAATATCGATTTAACATTTGTGACCCTGGACCACAAAACCAGTCATAAGGGATTTATACATCATCTGAAAGCTGAATAAATAAGATTTCCATTGATGTATTGGTTGTTAGGACAATATTTGGCCGAGATACAACTATTATCAACCATACAACTGAAAATCTGAAATCTGAGGGTGCAAAAAAATCTAAATATTAGGAAAATCGCCTTCAAAGTTGTCCAAATGAAGATCTTAGCAATGCAAAGTACTAATCAAAAATTAAGTTTTGATATATTTATGGTAGGAAATTGACAAAATATCTTAATGGAACATGATCTTTACTTAATATCCTAATGATTTTTGGCATAAAAGAAAAATAGATCATTTTGAGTCATACAGTGTATTTTTGGCTATTGCTACAAATATACCCGTGCTACTTAAGACTGGTTTTGTGTTCCAGGGTCACATTTATGTTAAAATTTAATTCAACAATTTATTACAATGTGCACTTTTTTTTAAAGTGTACTGAAGTGTATTACGAAACAGTCATGAAAATATGCATGAAATTACAATTACAATAAGTGGCCTTTTATTTACTTAATGTTATATTATGTTTTTGAAATTTACTGTTAGGATTCAAAACAATCAATTGCTTTTTCACAAAGGGCAATTTTTCATCACTGGGCAATAAGTTAAAGGTAAGTTGTTGACATTAAATACCCTTTTTTTCCCACGTTTTTTTTTTCTTTCTTTTTTTTCTCATAGATTCCTTTTGCATAGTGGCCGAAGAGTAGTTTCTTCTTATTGAAGTTAACCAAAAATTCAACAGGTTTGAATTACCTAAAGTTATAATTCATGCAAACTTGTCAGATGAAAGCGAATCTGTGGTTGTCACAGACCCGGAGAAATTCACTTCATTTTACTGATACTTACTGATATTTGTGTGACTCACTAGAAATATCATAACTAGGTACAAGGAAATACATTACAATTTAAAAAGTGAATTCTTCATTGATGATTATTATACACAGTGTATTAGTTGTTACACAATGCAAAGTTTTACATTAGTTGCACAACTGAGAAGCGGGCCTGTAAATTAAAAAAGCCATATCGTTTCTTATTGTCCTAAGGTTAATGTTCAGTTTTAGATGCGTGTCTCAGTGTACTAAAGTGTCCTTTTGTTTGTTTCATGCCATGTGAACTGAATGCAGCAGAGATTCCACAGATTTGTAAAATGACTGTGGTTTGACGTTACCTACCATCTCTGATTTTGTCAGTTACCGTCTGACAAGTCTTTCTGCACAAGTGCACATGTATCGCATTAAAAAAACCCGGAAAGTCTGTGCTTATGAACAGATTAGATTTTGATTACTTTTTCAGGATTCATTTTCTCTTCTTAACAGATTCCATGACAGATTAAGTGAATGCACAAAAGACTTTCTGGCTATCATATCTTGTCCTAATAGTTTCACTGATATTTTCAGGTAGTTTTCGGTTTCCAACTCGTTACACGCTTGTTGTTCTGTGTGGGGAGTCTTGGTTAAGCTTCTTTTTTTTTTTTTTTTTAGAAACACCTGTTCCAGAAATTTCATTTAACACAACACATAGCATTTTCCCTCCACTGAGTTCTAAAGCCATAAAGCAGTTCTAGTATTGTATAAGTTTAAGTGGGTTGTGTCGGAAATGAATGGTTTTAGACAGTCTGAACAGGCCAAGTCTGTTTAATCAACGGTTGTTGTACAGTAAGCGGTGCCTGCTTTATTCACTTTGAACAACATCCAGATACCATTGTGTGAAGTTAAGGCTCAATTAGGCTGCTGACAAAACATACAATAGAGCACTTTATGTAATTAGGCACGGCTTATAAACTACTTATTGATGGTTTTAATAGATCCTGTAAATGTATGGCATTGACCTGCATATGAAATTTGTTTAACCTCAAAAGACATTGCATTAAAGAGATGAATACTGTCATCATTTAACCTCATGTTGTTCCAAACTTGTATGAGTTTTTTTCTGCCGAACACAAAACATTTTGAATACAGTTCCTGGTCCTCGTTGACTTTCACAGTTTAATTTTTCCATAAACAACATGAGAGTAAGCAGATGGGAACAGAACTTCCATTTTAGATATAGATGTTTTAAATAGATTCTTTAATGTTTTAAATATATGGGTCTACCAGTGAAACATGCAATGCAATTGGCAACTGGCAACAGCCAAACCACAATCTTAGAATATTTGGAATTCACTTAAAAGATATTGGTTATTAAAAATAATACATTTACATTTAGTAATTTAGCACCGCTTTATCCAAAATATCTTAATGGAACATGATCTTTACTTAATATCCTAATGATTTTGGGCATAAAAGAAAAATAGATCATTTTGAGTCATACAGTGAATTTTTGGCTATTGCTACAAATATACCCGTGCTACTTAAGACGGTTTTGTGTTCCAGGGTCACATTTATGTTAAAATTTAATTCAACAATTTATTACAATGTGCACTTTTTTTTTAAAGTGTACTGAAGCGTATTACCAAACAGTCATGAAAATGTGCATGAAATTACAATTACAATAAGTGGCCTTTTATTTACTTAATGTTATATTATGTTTTTGAAATTTACTGTTAGAATTCAAAACAATCAATTGCTTTTTCACAAAGGGCAATTTTTCATCACTGGGCAATAAGTTAAAGGTAAGTTGTTGACATTAAATACCCTTTTTTTTTCCAAAGAATCCAAAATTTCCAGATAGCGTTTTTTCTTTCTTTTTTTTTTCTTTTTTCTCATAGATTCCTTTTGCATAGAGGCTGAAGAGTAGTTTCTTCTTATTGAAGTTAACAAAAAAATTGAACAGGTTTGAATTGCCTAAAGTTATAATTCATGCAAACTTGTCAGATGAAAGCGAATCTGTGGTTGTCGTCACAGACCCGGAGAAATTCACTTCATTTTACTGATACTTACTGATATTTGTGTGACACACTAGAAATATCATAACTAGGTACAAGGAAATACGTTACAATTTAAAAAGTGAATTCTTCATTGATGATTATTATACACAGTGCATTAGTTGTTACACAATGCAAAGTTTTACATTAGTTGCACAACTGAGAAGCGGGCCTGTAAATTAAAAAAGCCATATCGTTTCTTATTGTCCTAAGGTTAATGTTCAGTTTTAGATGCGTGTCTCAGTGTACTAAAGTGTCCTTTTGTTTGTTTCAGGCCATGTGAACTGAAAAAATATTCACTTAAAAGATATTGGTTATTAAAAATAATACATTTACATTTAGTAATTTGGCACCGCTTTATCCAAAGCGATATAATAAACTGTTCTGCTGAATGTACTAGCATGCATTGTAGCTGTTTTTGCCACTGAATAAAAAATAAAAAAGGTAATGTCGACATTTTATCTCACAATTCTGACTTTTTTTTTTCGCAATTGTGAGTTTATATCTCGCAATTCAGATTTTTTTCTCCTACAAACTCGCAATTGTGGGCTATAAAGTCAGAATTGTAAGATTGTTGCAATTCTGAGAAATAAAGTCAAATTTGCGAGACTTAAAAAAAAGAATTGCGTGATGTTTGTGAGATGTAAACTTGCAATTCTGACTTTATAACTCGCAATTATGAGTTTATATTACAAGAATTCTGACTTTATTTCTTAGAATTCTGAGTTTTTATCTCACAATTCTGACTTTTTTCTTACAATTGCGAGTTTATATCTCACAATTCAGAATTGTGAGATAGCCTATAAATTCATAATTGCGAGCAATAAAGTCAGAACCGTGAGATATAAACTCAAAATTCTGAGAAATTAAGTCAAAACTGCAAATTTGATATAAACTCGTAATCGCGAGTTATAGTCAGAATTGCAAGTTTATATCTCGCAAATCAGACTTTTTCTGCAATTGTGGGATATAAATTTGCAATTTTGAGTTATAAAGTCCAAATTTGAATTGATATGTTCTCAGAATTTCGATTCTGAATTCAATTCTGACTTTAAACTCGTAATTGCTAGTTCATAGGACCTGCCACGCAATTCTGGAAAAAAAAAAAAAAAATCCGATTTCTGACTTTATAACTCGCAATTACACAATACTGAGAAAAAGTCCGAATTTCGAGATACAAACTTGCAATTGCAAGAAAAAATCTGAATTGTGAGATGTAAACTCGCATTTGAGAGAAAAAAGTCAGTATTGTGAGATAAAAAGTCGCAATTACCTTTATTTATTTTTTATTCAGTGGCGGAAACAGACTTTCATAGAAAGCACACTTTAGTTGCAATTCAGGTACCTTACATGTGATTCTTAAAAGCACAACAAAAGTGCTGAAATTATTTAAAATAAACATTAAAGTAAACCTTTGTGCACCAAAATGCACTTTTAACAGTATAAACTTGAAACAGGCTACAGTATGATTGCGATTCATAAGATAAAAAAAAAAAAAACGTGACTTGCTTAATTTAGTTTAAGCAGGCACATTTTTGATAACAAAGGAATGTGATATAACACATTCCCACCTGCTTGTTTTGACCCTTTCCAGAAGGAGTTGTTGGTCTTGTTTTGGATTTACTGACGTTTGCGGCGTTGAACATTTAGTTGGCCCACACCCTTTTGATACCTTAGTTAATAGTGCACCTGCTGAGCCGCCTGACAGACACGCAGATACTCCTGCTACAGGTAAGTGCTGCTGCCATCCTTGCACACCTTTCAAGTCTGAAAGACACAAATATAAATATTATAGTAAGAATAATATTTATTATGGCTAGAATAGTTCTAATGAGAACAGTAAGATAATAATTTTAATTAATATATCATATTTAAAAATTATACGTTGTTAATCATTACTGCAGTTTTTCATGCAGTTTGTTTAAAATACCAATGCAGTGCAATTGTGTCTTATCAGGGGTTTCAGTGTGAAAATGGCGCATTTTCAGCTTTCTGTGCTATTTTCTTTAGGTAAGTAAAGCTGGGTTTTTTTTTTTTTTGTTCAAATTAACTACCAAGAAGGATTTTTTTAAAGTGAGACTTTTAATGAGATACACTTATTCTATCTGTTTTAGGATTCATGACATTGATAAACGGCCAGGTATTTAACACTTTCTGCACAACATTTTATTTGTGGATGCTGCTTGTTAAATGCATTCAGTCCATTCAAATCATTTTTGTAGTTTTGCTTGATCAAAATCATGAATGTTATAATTAAAAAAAAAAGAAATAATAAAACTTGCTTGATTGTGTTAATAAATGATTTACCGTACTTTTAAAAATAAAAAGTGTAATGGATTTCATTTTCTGTTTCCTTAAAGTGTGTGGTGGAATATCAAAATGGTGCGTTTCTGAAAACTTAATATTTCATTCTAATTGCTCATTTAAGTTATTTTTTTCATATTTACTATTATTATTATTATTTATTATTTTTTTATTTTATTTTACAGGCAAAATTTACAATAATGGTTCCACATGCACTTCAGTAAGTTTTCTTTATTTGCTGTAATATGATGTGGGCAATATTCTTTTTCACTTTTATTTGAGGAACGTTGATTATATCTTTTTTTCCTCATTCCTATTTCAGTTCTCACAGTCAACATTCAACAGCACTCTCAACTGCTCCGGGATACAACTTTCAGACACATCACAGGGAAATCTCAAAAATCTCAAATCATTCACTGACGCTGCCTTTGATTTGTACACATTGCTGGTACAGTGAATCTTAATATCAACGTTTCAAACACATACTCATTTTTGAAAGGAAGTCACCTAATAAGTGCTTTTTGATTATCCAACAGAGATCAAGACTTGACGCTGGTTATGTCGTGCAAAACATCAATCAAGTCAGGGCGGGCAGCTCAGTAGTGGGTTCACTGAGTGATGTGAATTTAGCGAGGGTCTGGTTCCAAGTGAAGCTCAATCCATACCTGTCATCACTGTCCAAAGACACGCTCTCCTGTCTGAGTCAAAGCAACCTCGCCTGCCTCAGCTTCCAAGAACTGTGCGTATTTCCTCACATAAATCATGCGGTTACTCTCTGTAGTTATTTGCTAATTATCTTAATTCAAATGTTTTTTACAGAGTGAAGGATCTAAGCTCGCAGATTGGTTCTGAAAGGCAAAATATGGTGTATCAGAACTTCATAAAACCGTTTCTGGCGAGAAATACAACTGACGGTAACTGTTTTTGCCCATTAATTTATTTTAGACTAACCTTTGGCGCTCTAGCGGTTAATAAACAGAACTGCGTGAGTCTTGCGGAAGAACATTGTAGCCGGAGCTACTTCTCTCTGTTTATGTTTATGACGAATCACGCAGGTACTGGATTACTCCGCAGCGGTTCCTACCAGAGCCATAAAACTTATTATAGGTGTACCGTAGTGGTTCAGGATAAGCCAAAAACACGGTTTGGAATATTATATCTTTTATTGAAATCTAGAGTAAAAAACCTATGAAAGATTTACGTTATTTCCCTGCTGAAAAAAAAAAAACAGCTAAAATCAGCCTGGCTGGTTGGCTGGTATTAGCTGGTTTAAGCTGGAAGTAGCTGGTTTTAGCTGGTCTCCCAGCCTGACCAGCTAAGACCAGCCTGGCCAGGCTGGAAAAATGGCCAAAACCCCTCTAAAACCAGCCTGCCGACCAGCTAAAACCAGGCTGGTTGACCAGCTAAAACCAGCCAACCAGCCTAGGCTGGGTTTAGCTGTTTTTTTCACCAGGGTTATTCACATCGTTTTATAAATATTTTGGACTATGGAGTGCTCCATTATTTCGATGATGTAAAATGGTTGTACTCGGTGAGCTACTGGCCTACCCATTGCTATTTTTACCACAACGCAACTCTGAAAATAAGAGACTGAAATGATGCCACATTGTACGGCTTGTGGTTGTAATTTTCAGTCGAAAGGCAACGAGGAGCGATGTATATCTTTACTGCTTTTCCTAGGGATGTGAAGAGGAGAAAACAATGGGAAGATGTCTGTGGACGAATAAAACGTCTTAAAGCCCCGCGTTCTTGTTCTCTCCACTTTAGCTTTGATGCCTTTGTGGCTTTTAGTAGAACACAGCTACTGAAAGAGCTTATAAATGGCAGAGACAAGAAACGCTAGATGCCATCCTGGTCAGATGTAAACATGCCGACGCTTGTCATTACGCCGCAGCCACTTAAGGAGTTTCTCAGCATGGATTTCACTCAATATCCGGGGGTGTTTAGACTCCTTTTGGGGAAAGATTGATGGTACGGAATTTGGTTTAAGCATACGCTTATATCCATCACCACTTGTAAGCTCTTTCAGTAGCTGTGGTCATCGTATCAGTATTTTATTTTCCGAGATGTGCTGTGGTAAAAGTAGCAACAGATAGCGGCAGTAGCTCAACGAGTGCAACCATTTCGCATCATCGAAACAATAGCGCCCACCCATATTCCAAAATATGTATAAAACAATGTCGATTTTTTTAAATAACATAAAACTTTCATGGGTTTTCTGTCAAATTACAGTAAGAGACATCATTTACGTTATATTAAGACATAGCCTACAAGTCTTAATACCCGAGGTTCCCTTTAAGGTGCACAATTATTTTCAGGGAAACGCACAGCGAAAACAGTTCCAGGCAGGTCTTAACCGCATTACATGTGCATATTACTCCGCCAATTGATTTTGGTTATTTCAAAGTTCCTTACAGCAAAATAACCAAAAGCCACAACAACACTGGCAAACTAATAAATATAGTAAACAATAGGATAAAAATGACAGATTATTTCCATTGTTTTTGGCATAAAATAGTTATATATATATATATATATATATATGGAAAGCACATGCTCTACTTCTCCCGCTCTCTCTTACTAACATTTTTAGAGCTTCTCTGACGATTTTTTTGTAAAATAGTTTAGCAACTTAAAAGGTCCTTGACATTTCTCACAAGCAAGGTAACAACAGTGCTGTTCTTGAAGAAAATTACAAAAAAAAAAAAATCAACCGGACGAATGTCTTGAAATATGTAATCTTATCAATGTCTTGAGGTGTGGTAACCATAAAAACATAATAATTGACTCTGGTCCATGCAATAGAAAATAATGCATTTTCTAACAATTCAATGGCCCGTCGTCAATTATTCCTACTTAGAAGACAAGTTTCTGTCTATGAGTTTGCTTCTTGAGTTGCTAATGTTGAGTTTTTGTTTTAAAGCTGGCTGTGTGAACAGTACAAGCACCACTGCGGATTGGCTTCTCCTGAACTTCCAAAAGTTCTCTGCAAGTGCAAGTCTAGGAGATTTCATAGCTCTGAATTCAAAGTTTGATGGGGTAAGTGAATTAAACCGGGTTGTTTCATAGTATAAATGAAGTCATAGAATTATTGTTGAGGTGATTAATCTGAATCTTTGTTCTCCTTTTGCAGCTGCTTGTCCTAGACAAGCTCACCCCAGAGCAGAAAGCTGAGCTGCTCTTTCATCTGGAAGCATCTGCTAAGCTAAACCTTGATGCCATCACTCAGATCTTCCAGAGTTTCCTGCAGACTAACCTAACACTTAACATGACCAGTCTCAGTTCAAATGGACTTGAAAAGGTTAGATATGAGTTTTGTGTACATGATGATGAAGCATGAACGAGGAAGATGATCCTAATTCTCTTCACATTTTTGTGCAGAGTCTCAGCGATTTCCAGGTTTCCTTGAGACCACTGGGAAGATTCATCAGATCATGTGTGAACATTGCTCAGACGGTATGTTTTCCTTTTTCTGTGGCTAATAAAACAATTTATAATACGCCTATTTAGGCGAAATTAAATACAATTATTTGCATATATCAACATTTGATTAGTTAATAACCTAAAGACATTATTGAGGCATATGAAAACATTTTATAAACATTACAAAATATGGCTAGAAGTTAAAATACTGTTTATTTTATTTCTATATCATTGCACTTTCTTGTTTTTTAGCATCTTGAGCCCTAATACATATACATCTATTTTTTCTTTTCCAGACAAATGTCAGCAGTATCAGAAATGAAACAATACAACTTCTGGTGAACTGGACCATGACCTTTTACAACCAAACCTCAATAAATACTTTCAGCATCAACAGCTTCAGCGATTGGTTCCAGTATGTGGTTCTTCCTGTGATGAAGAAAGCTCTGGTAACTAACCAGACTTTGCCAGACAACACCACAGCAATATCCACCTTTGTTTTGTGAGTAGAGTTTCTACCTGCATTATAAACCAAATTAAAGCTCTAAGACTGAACAAGAGGTAGAAAAAGATAAGAAAATGCAGATTGCAGAGAAATTTTGATCCTTTTAAAAGGCTGAACAGGATTAGTGTCACAGGAGCAGTTTTTGACTTGTTTTCTAATAAATAATAGATAAACATCTTAAAACATCACACATTGTGCAAGATATAAAGACAATTTTTTTCAGAGAATTTGGAATTAATGCTAATGTTGGCCTTCTAGTGGTTAAAAATCAAACTGTATGTGTCTTGCGGAAGAACATTGTTTTGGTGTTTTTTTTAACAACAGGGGATTCACCAGTTTTTAGTTTTTTTTATCTCTAATTAATATTTTTTATCAATAAAAAGCTTATATTTTTCTATACCAATTTCGAATATTTTGTATTTGTTTATTTTAATCATAAATCCCACTATGCTACCTTTATGCTTAAAAAACAAGAGAAAACTACAAAAACAAAATCATCTTTTTACAGTTAATAATAAAAAGACAAAATTACTGTTTAAGGCAGTGTTTGCAGTGTATATTTATGATTGCCATTGAAATAACTAGACAGATGAACTGCAATTAGAAACACATGTACCTCAAAGCATATTTATTTTGATTTAACTAATGCTGTGCTCTTTTTACTTTGTTCAGTGCTGCAGAACCTCAAATCACAGAACCTGTGGAAAATTGTAAAGTCACCAGCAATAACAGTTCCTGTCCTGTGAGTCTGTCTTTCACAAACCACAATCTTTTAATCTCGCACGTAATTAACCACACCCTGATCAGGTCCAACAAGCCTTGCGGCATGTCACACATGTAAAGAATGTGAAAAATAAAACTACTGTACAATGTGGTTTTGTTCTCATGTGCGAAAACTGGAACGTCTAGTACAAGATGTAAATTTCTCAAACTGATTTACAGCCCAGATAACAGTAGCCTGCAGTCCTAATATAAAACTACTATCTAATGGTACTATCTTCCTGTGCAGACATCACAGGCTGAAGCGAATCTGGCGAAAGCGATTACTTGTGTCGGTCAAACAAATCTGAACTTCACTGAGGAAAACCTGAAACTTCTGACTACCGAACTCTCCAAATCACTGCAGACACTGATGGAGCAGTCTAAAGTGGTAATAATACAAAAGAGAAAAACTATTTTTACCTACATTTAAAGGACTGCCTTTTTGACAAGGCTTTTTTTGTTTGTTTCAGGTGGGATCTCAAAGCAACCTCACAGCCATGTTTGCAGAGCTGCCAGCAGACAGCTTCACATCTGGAAATCTTGATGATCCAGAGTACATGAGACTCTGGTTCCAAATCAAGATGAAGCCCCTGCTGCCTCAAATTCCACGTGAATTCCTGTCCTGCATCACCACACGTAGCTTCAGCTGTCAGGCCTACAAGGCGCTGTACGTTCATCATGTTTCTTTTAACTGATATCTGATAGCTGTTCATTATCGGATTATCACATACCCATTGGTTTGCACCTGATAAGTTGAGACTCAAAACCTGGTTGAGATTGATTTCCTGGTTGTGTGTGGCTAAAAGAATAAATATGAGTTAAAGGAGTAGTTCACTTTCAGAAAAAGAATTCACAGATAATGTACTCACTCCCTTGTCATCCAAGATGTTCGTGTCTTTCTTTCTTCAGTAGTGAAGAAATGGTGTTTTTTTGAGGAAAACATTTCTGGATTTCTCTCCATATAATGGACTTCTATGGTGCCCCCGAGTTTGAACTTACAAAATGCAGTTTAAATGCAGCTTCAAAGGGCTCTAAATGATCCCAGCCGAGGAAGAGGGGACTTATCTAGCGAAATGATCAGTTATTTTCAAAAAACATATAACTTATATACTTTTTAATCGCAAACCCTTGTCTTGCCGAGCTAGACAAGACAATAATTTGAGGTTAAGAAGTATTCAAATTGTATTTTTTTTTTTTTTTCAGAAAATAACCCATCATTTTGCTAGATAAGACTCTTTTTTCTTTGTCTGTGATCGAGCCCTTTGAAGCTGCATTTTAAAAAGTTCAAACTCGGGGGCACCATAGAAGTCTATTAAATGGAGAGAAATCCTGAAATGTTTTACTCAAAAAACATAATTTCCTTACGACTGAAGAAAGAAAGACATGAACACCTTGGATGACAAAGGAGTGAGTACATTATCTGTAAATGTTTGTTCTGAAAGTGAACTACTCCTTTAACAAAAAATAATGACAAATAATACATTTACTCAACCTCAGACCATTCAGGATGTAGACACAATAATTCACTAGTAATTCACACGACTCCAGTCCATCAATTAACATTTTGTGAAGCAAAAAAAGTTGCATGTTTGTAATAAACAAAGCCATCAATAAGCGCTTAACTTCAAACTGTTGCTTCCAGCTAAAAAACTGTAAAATTCTGTAACCCATTTACTTCAGAGGATTCATTGCATTGGTAAGCAAATTATGTAAGGCTGAAACTAAGTAAATTGTCAACAAGTTTAAATTTTTTGGCTGATCTATTTGTTTAAAGCAACTGTATGTACGTTTGTGTATTTTGCGACTTTGGAGCCCTCTACAGTCAAATGAGTTGAAGTCACTGTCGCAAATATAACACTGTCGTAATTGCCGTAAAGCTGTATTAGAAGTCAGTGAATATAATATAATATATATTATATATATAATATATATTTCAGAGTAAAACAAAAGCAGTGCATACGGTTGCTTTAAATTGACCTATTATATAAAAGGTTGTAATGCAAATACTTATCTCTAACGGTTTTATTGCTGCAGTTTTGTGGAGCTAAATAGCACTTTTGGATTGATGGACAGTGCGACACAGAAATCTGTCCTCAACGACTTCATTCGTCCATTCCTGTCAAAACATCCAACCACAGGTAACTTAGTTGTTACTGATCGCTTGCTTTAACAGACTTATGAAAAATGAATAATTTATTGATGTATGAAATTATTTTAAATGCTTAATCTATGTTTCTTAATTTTAATTCAGGTGTCAACTGCACATCGCCATTTGACAACAGTGTGGACTTCGTCCTGCAAAACCTTGGCAGTTTCTCTCAGTTGTTACAGCTTCAAGATTTCGCCACATTCAGCAGTAGTTTTTCAGCTGTAAGTCAGAAATTGTTATTATCATTGAATATTAAATTAAAGAATGACTGAAGAAATGTGTTCAAAAGCTTTGTGAATGAATGTCAATGAAGTCTGGTGTCACTCGCAGGTGGATGCTGTTCCTGTTCTCACAATGGAGCAACTGGGTGAACTGGTGTTCAGTCCTCCTGCTAAACCAGAAGACAGAGCAAACATCCTCACAAAAGTCTTTGACTTCCTTCTTCAAACCCCCAACAGAGACAAACTAAACAACTTCCTCCCCTCTCTTCAGACACAGGCCAGAAAGGTGTTTAATACAACTTTACACTGTACCTGTGTAGAAATACATATAATAACAACAACAACAATACATATTAGTTCTAAAAGTATTACTATTATCATTGTTATTATTAATGTTGTTAAAAGAATATTGTATAAATGATTTCAAATAAAATTATACAATTATTGTTGCTTTAGTTTGGTCATCAACTTACAAAAATATCATCTCTTTTCACCTGTAGGCAAACTTCACTTGTGAAAACTACAAAATCATGTAAGCCACTTTTTAATAAGCAAAACAAATATTAATCTGAATAAGATCACAACAACTGTGTTTTTTTTTCTCTGAATCAGCTTTGACAGGATAGATCAGACATTAAAATCAGTCTATCCAAACCAGACTGAAGCCCTGCTGACGATCAGAGACTCAGTGATGATGATTCCTCCTGATGGTGAGACATATAACTGAGCAATAACACTTTGCTCCTGAATACATGAACATATCAGAATATTTGAATGAAAATCCTGCCAGAATTAAAGTGTGAACTGTTTTATTTCCCTCTAGAGTGCATCGAGAGAACAACCCAAGTAAGTAAAGATGGACAAAAAGATTTCCATGTTCAATAGATGCATGTTTTATTCTCTGTATTATAAAAAGTAATTGTAATAAACCATTTTGTTCTCACTCCTGCAGTGCACAGTGACTCCTGTAAATGGTAAGTGACTGATCATATCTGGCTTGATTTGAGATGTCAGTGATGTTGCTAAAACTCAGTCTTTGTTTTGTCCTTTTTAGAGTCTGTCCTCTGTGCAAGTGTCAACAGGTGAGCTGTTCTGTCTGCACTCAAATCAGTTCAACACTGAGCTCACGATGATCTGACTCTTTAATAAATGCTTCACTTTCTTCTGGTTTCAGCTCTGCTGCGGATCAGTTCTTGAACGGAGCGGCTCCAAATGGAGCAGGACTTTGTAACTTCACTGTGTTGCAGTTCGCCTGTCTACCAACGGTAATGTTACACAAGAAGAGCAATTTGCTCTTAGGTCACTGCCTCATTATTATTTCTTTATATGTGTGTCATTGTTTCAGTTTTGATAAAAGCTCTTTTGTGTCATCAGCTGTCAAAGTTAACCTCTCAACAAGTGGCTGATCTGTTGGCTTGCAAACTGTCCAGCAATGTGACAAAAGACACCTGGAAGCTTTTCTTCAACAAAACCAGCACAAACCTTGATGATGCACTGCTGAAATTTTCCAACAAGGTATGAAGGTTATTATTTTACTTTATTTATATATATTTAATGTGAAAAATACTGAAAAATACATTTAATTTCAGACTTACAGTGCCAATGTGTCTCTGTCCGATGTGCTGGATGCGATTGCTGATATCCGGATCAGTCGCTTTAGTCCCCAGAGACTGAAAGATCCTGTCTTCATTCAGTCTTGGTTCCAGGGGCGACTCAAAGCCTTCTTACCATCAATATCTCAAAAACTCCTGTCCTGCCTCACCTCCAAAAACCTCACCTGTGAAACTTACCGAACTATGTAAGGCTGTCTTTCTGATATGGTGACAAACAGTAGCAGTCTTTCCTTCCTTCACAAATAATTCTCTAATAACTGTTTTAATTCTACAGTTATGAGGATCTAAATAGTAATTTTGGACAGATGGACAGTGCGACACAGAGATCTGTCCTCAATGACTTCATTCGTCCATTCCTGTCAAAACATCCAACCACAGGTAGACATTATGTTATCATTCAAACCTTGAATTAACAAAATATTTAAAAAATACTGATGATGGTTACCATCTCTGAACATTTTTAACTAGTATAACTATTTAAATGGGTAATGTATGTTTCTTAAATCTGACATAATAGGCCTACTTTAAATGACCTCCACTGATGATCAGTAATGAACAAAGTATTTCTTTATTTTAATTCAGGTGTTGAATGCACATTGCCATTTAACAACAGTGTGGACTACATCCTGCAAAACTTTGGCAGTTTCTCTGTGTTGTTACAGCTTCA
This sequence comes from Garra rufa, assembly GCF_049309525.1. Classification (NCBI taxonomy): domain Eukaryota; kingdom Metazoa; phylum Chordata; class Actinopteri; order Cypriniformes; family Cyprinidae; genus Garra; species Garra rufa. Next base: position 29,910,915 of record NC_133361.1, read on the forward strand.
AGATTTCTACACATTCAGTCGCAATTTTTCAGCTGTAAGTCACAAATTATTACCATCATTGAATATTAAGACTGATAGAAGACACATATGCTGAAGCTTACTGAATGCATGTCAGTGAAGTCTCATGTCATTTGCAGGTGGATGCTGTTCCTGTTCTCACAGCGGGGCAACTGGGTGAACTGGTGTTCAGTCCTCCTGCTAAACCAGAAGACAGGGCAGTCATCCTCACAAAAGTCTTTGACTTCCTTCTTCAAGCCTCCAACAGAGACAAACTAAACAGCTTTCTCCCCTATCTTCAGACACAGGCCAGAAAGGTTTTTAATACAACTTTACACATACGCTGTGCAGAAATACATCTTACAACAATAACAATAATAATAAATATTATTTATTTTACTCTTACTATTATTATTATCATTATTATTCTTTTTTAATTATATAAAATAAAATGACACAATTATTGTTGATCATCAGTCTTGATCCTGTACAACAACGTCATGATCTCTCTTTTGTCCTGCAGGCAAACTTCACTTGTGAAAACTACAATGTCATGTAAGTGGCTTTTAATAAGCACAACAAATATTGATCTGGATGTGCTAGTAGTGAATAAGATCACAGCGATTGTGTTTTTTTCTCTGAATCAGCTTTGAGAGAATGGATCAGACTAGCCAGTCTGAAGCCCTGCTGACGATCAGAGACTCAGTGATGATGATTCCTCCTGATGGTGAGACATATAACTGAGCAATAACACTTTGCTCCTGAATACATGAACATATCAGAATAATTGAACGAAAATCCTGCCAAAATTAAAACATGAACTGTGTTTTATTTCCCTCTAGAGTGCATCGAGAGAACAAGCCAGGTAAGTAATGACGAACAGATAGATCAAGTTCATGTATAGATTAGATTAGAATAGATTCCATATCTGATTTTGTTTCAATTAATACAAAAAATAATACAATGTTTGTTCTCACTCCTGCAGTGCACAGTGACTCCTGTAAATGGTAAGTGACTGATCATATCTGGCTTGATTTGAGATGTCAGTGATGTTGCTAAAACTCAAAGTCTTTGTTTTGTCCTTTTTAGAGTCTGTCCTCTGTGCAAGTGTCAACAGGTGAGCTGTTCTGTCTGCACTCAAATCAGTTAAACACTGAGCTCACGATGATCTGACTCTGTAATAAATGCTTCACTTTCTTCTGGTTTCAGCTCTGCTGTGGATCAGTTCTTGAACGGAGCGGCTCCAAATGGAGCAGGACTTTGTAACTTCACTGTGTTGCAGTTCGCCTGTCTACCAACGGTAATGTTACACAAGGAGAGCAATTTGCTCTTAGGTCACTGCCTTATTAATATTTCTTTATGTGTGTCATTGTTTCAGTTTTGCTAAAAGCACTTTTGTGTCATCAGCTGTCAAAGTTAAGCTCTCAACAAGTGGCTGACCTGTTGGCTTGCAAACTGTCCAGCAATGTGACAAAAGACACCTGGAAGCTTTTTTTCAACAAAACCAGCACAAACCTTGATGATGCACTGCTGAAATTTTCCAACAAGGTGTGAAGCTTATTATTTTATTGTATTTTATTTTATATCTACATTTTTAATGTGATATACCTTGTATACTGAAAAATATGTTTAATTCCAGACTCTCAGTGCCAGCAATGTGTCTCTGTCTGATGTGCTGGATGCGATTGCTGACATCCGGATCAGTCGCTTTAGTCCCCAGAGACTGAAAGATCCTGTCTTCATTCAGTCATGGTTCCAGGGACGACTCAAAGCCTTCTTACCATCAATATCTCAAAGTCTCCTGTCCTGCCTCACCTCCAAAAACCTCACCTGTGAAACTTACCGCACTATGTAAGTCTGTCTTACAAACAGTAGTGGGTTTTTTTTCCTTGATGATTTTTTTTAAAGTAATCAGTTGAGTAAATGATTCAATGATTCCCTCATAAGAACAGTCATTTGATTTTTTCATTAATTAATCAGTGTTTTAAACAAGTCAGTTTATTGTTGCAGACAATTGCAAATTGTTGCAGTTTATCATTGGCCCCTCACATCTCTAACAGTTTTTTTTTTTTTTTGCTAGTTATGTGGAGTTAAATAATAATTTTGGACGGATGGACAATGCGACACAGAGATCTGTCCTCAATGACTTCATTCGTCCATTCCTGTTAAAACATCACAACACAGGTAGATGCTACATTATCATTCGCTTTAACAGACTTTGAATAAAAAAAATCTTTAAAAAGTACTAATGCTGTTTGAACATCTGCCAGCATTTTTAATTAGTATATTGTATCATTGACATAAAATGTTACAGGACTTCATTTAAACAACCTTCGGTGATGATCAGTAATGAATAAAGTATTTCATTATTTTAATTCAGGTGTTGAATGCACATTGCCATTTAACAACAGTGTGGACTACATCCTGCAAAACTTTGGCAGTTTCTCTGTGTTGGCACAGCTTCAAGATTTTTCCGCTTTCAGCCGCAATTTTTCAGCTGTAAGTCAAAAATTATTACCATCATTGCATATTAAATTAAAGACTGACTGAAGACACATATGCTAAATGCTGAATGCATGTCAGTGAAGTCTCATGTTATTTGCAGGTGGATGCTGTTCCTGTTCTCACAATGGAGCAACTGGGTGAACTGGTGTTCAGTCCTCCTGCTAAACCAGAAGACAGAACAAACATCCTCACAAAAGTCTTTGACTTCCTTCTTCAAACCCCCAACAGAGACAAACTAAACAACTTCCTCCCCTCTCTTCAGACACAGGCCAGAAAGGTGTTTGACATATTTTTACACATTACCTGTGCAGAAATGCATTTAACAGCAACAACAATAATAATAACTGTAATACATTTTATTTCAATTACTGTATTTTTATCACTGTTATTATTCGTTTTTTAATTATTTAAAATAAAATTACACAATTGTTGTTGTTGTTCATTTGGTTATCAACTTTATTATCAGTCGTGAGTCGTGACCCTGTACAAAAATTGTATGATCTCTCTTTTGTCCTGCAGTCAAACTTCACTTGTGAAAACTACAAAGTCATGTAAGTGGCTTTGAATATGCAAAACAAATATTGATCTGGATGTGTTTGCACAGAATAAGATCACATCGATTGTGTGTTTTTTGTTTTTTTCTCTGAATCAGCTTTGACAGGATAGATCAGACATTAAAATCAGTCTATCCAAACCAGACTGAAGCCCTGCTGACGATCAGAGACTCAGTGATGATGATTCCTCCTGATGGTGAGACATATAACTGAGCAATAACACTTTGCTCCTGAATACATGAACATATCAGAATAATTGAATGCAAAGTCTTTCCAAAATTAAAGTGTGAACTTTGTTTTATTTCCCTCTAGAGTGCATCGAGAGAACGAGCCAAGTAAGTAAAGATGGACAAAAAGATTTCCATGTTCAATAGATTACATGTTTTGTTCTCTGTTTTTCACTGTCTACAAAAAGAATTGTAATAAACCATTTTGTTCTCACTCCAGCAGTGCACAGTGACTCCTGTAAATGGTAAGTGACTGATCATATCTGGCTTGATTTGAGATGTCAGTGATGTTGCTAAAACTCAGTCTTTGTTTTGTCCTTTTCAGAGTCTGTCCTCTGTGCAAGTGTCAACAGGTGAGCTGTTCTGTCTGCACTCAAATCAGTTAAACACTGAGCTCACGATGATCTGACTCTGTAATAAATGCTTCACTTTCTTCTGGTTTCAGCTCTGCTGCGGATCAGTTCTTGAACGGAGCGGCTCCAAATGGAGCAGGACTTTGTGACTTCACTGTGTTGCAGTTCGCCTGTCTACCAACGGTAATGTTACACAAGAAGAGCAATTTGCTCTTAGGTTACTACCTTATTATTTCTTAATGCGTGTCATTGTTTCAGTTTTGCTAAAAGATCTTTTGTGTCACAGCTGTCACGGTTAAGCTCTCAACAAGTGGCTGACCTGTTGGCTTGCAAACTGTCCAGCAATGTGACAAAAGACACCTGGAAGCTTTTTTTCAACAAAACCAGCACAAACCTTGATGATGCACTGCTGAAATTTTCCACCAAAGTATGAAGCTTTTTATTTATTTTTTGTATGTATGTGTATATATATATATATATATATATATATATATATATTTATTTATATATGATATATACTTTAAAATACCTTTAATTCCAGACTCTCAGTGCCAGCAATGTGTCTCTGTCTGATGTGCTGGATGCGATTGCTGACATCCGGATCAGTCGCTTTAGTCCCCAGAGACTGAAAGATCCTGTCTTCATTCAGTCTTGGTTCCAGGGGCGACTAAAACTCTTCTTACCATCAATATCTCAAAGTCTCCTGTCCTGCCTCACCTCCAAAAACCTCACATGTGACTCTTACCGCACTATGTAAGTTTATCTTACATGGTGCTTACATGGCAACACACAAGAGTGGTGTTTCTTTCCTTAATGAGTCATTGTTTGTAAGGAAATCAGTTGAGTAATTCATTCAGCGATTCCCTTAATTTATTCATGCATGAATCAGTGTTTATGAACAAGACGTTTGTTGAATAATGTAATTATTCACTATAGGCATCTCTAGGATTGCAAATTGAAAGTTCACATCATTGCCCCCTCACATCTCTAACTGTTTTGATTTGTTTTTTTGCTAGTTATGTGAATCTAAATAATAATTTTGGACGGATGGACAACACGACACAGAAATCTGTTTTCAATGACTTCATTCGTCCATTCCTGTCAAAACATCACAACACAGGTAGACATTATGTTATCATTCTATTTAACACACTTCTACAAAATCTTTCATTCAAAAATGAAAAAGAAATACTGATGTTGTTTGAACATGTATGTGTTTTTTGAATTTCACATAATACTTTGTAGGACTCTATTTAAATAAACTGATGATCAATAATGAGCAAAGTGTTTTATTTTTTTTAATTCAGGTGTTGAATGCACATTGCCATTTAACAACAGTGTGGACTACATCCTGCAAAACTTTGGCAGTTTCTCTGTGTTGGCACAGCTTCAAGATTTCTACACATTCAGTCGCAATTTTACAGCTGTAAGTCAAAATTTATTACTGTCATTGAATATTAAAGACTGACTGAAGACACATGCAAATGCTTTGTGAATAAATGTCAATGAAATCTCATGTTATTTGCAGGTGGATGCTCTTCCTGTTCTCACAATGGAGCAACTGGGTGAACTGGTGTTCAGTCCTCCTGCTAAACCAGAAGACAGGGCAAACATCCTCACAAAAGTCTTTGACTTCCTTCTTCAAACCCCCAACAGAGACAAACTAAACAACTTCCTCCCCTCTCTTCAGACACAGGCCAGAAAGGTGTTTAATACAACTTTGCATGCAGATAGAGAACAGTGCCAACATTTAACACAATAAATTTGAAGTCTGTAACACAATCTCTCCAGTGCCACCAACTGTCCAAAGCTGCATTTCCATTTATGCTAATAAGTTTTGAACCATAAGGGCTAAAAACTAAATATTTTTTTTATATTCCTTGGCTATTACTAAGAGCTTTTTGATAAACCCAACCATTCTTAAATAACACACAAGCAAATTTGACCTAAAAATGCGTAAATGGGTGTGAGGCTGAATCTCTGCAACTGTTTTGAGTATTGAGACCAAATTTGGTACATGTCATCAACCATGACCTGAAGCTACCTGCACCGTTTTAGCACAGCGCCACACACTGGTCAGGATATATGGAAAAAAGGCTGTTTTTGCTTATAACTTCTGTGCGGTTTGCCCAAAATTCATAAAACGGATTAGGTACTTCACACACTGTGTTGAATGGTATCTGATTTTTCCATGTCGGCCATTTTGAATTTTGCAGTACAATGCTGTGATTTACAAAAAGTACTCAAAAAAACGCCACCTTCTAGTCAAAAATCCTTATAGGTCTTGATTCATTTGCTTGTTTTAATGAAACTGGTCTTAAAAGATTTTCAAACCGAGAACAATGATACCAGTTGTGCCATAGTTCGTCAAACGTTCTTGTGTGTAATTTTGAATTTCCTTAAAAAATTGCTTTTTCAAACTCCTCCTAGAGTGTTGATCCAATTTTAACCCAACTCGGCTCAGATCATTGTGAGACAGTGCCAGCTAAAAGATATTATCCATTTTTTGACTTTCCAAACTGTTATCACATACAGTATTAATTAAATTGATCATGTACAACCATATCATGATCTCTCTTTTGTCCTGCAGTCAAAATTCACTTGTGAAAACTACAAAGTCATGTAAGTCACGTTTTAATATGCAAAACAAATATTGATCTGGATGTGTTTGCACAGAATAAGATTACATCGATTGTGTTTTTTTTTTTTTTTTGGTGAATCAGCTTTGACAGGATAGATCAGACATTATCAGTCTATCCAAACCAGTCTGAAGCCCTGCTGATGATCAGAGACTCAGTGATGATGATTCCTCCTGATGGTGAGACATATAACTGAGCAATAACACTTTCCTCCTCGATATATGATCACATCCAAATAATTGATTGCAAAATTCTGCCAAAATTAAAGTGTGAACTGTGTTTTATTTCCCTCTAGATTGCATCGAGAGAACGAGCGAAGTAAGTAATGATGAACAGAAAGATGAATATCATGTTTAATAGATTTTATGTATGTTTCAACAAACTAAAAAATTATAATACAATGTTTGTTCTCACTCCTGCAGTGCACAATGACTCCTGTAAATGGTAAGTGACTGATCATATCTGGCTTGATTTGAGATGTCAGTGATGTTGCTAAAACTCAAAGTCTTTGTTTTGTCCTTTTTAGAGTCTGTCCTCTGTGCAAGTGTCAACAGGTGAGCTGTTCTGTCTGCACTCAAATCAGTTAAACACTGAGCTCACGATGATCTGACTCTGTAATAAATGCTTCACTTTCTTCTGGTTTCAGCTCTGCTGCGGATCAGTTCTTGAACGGAGCGGCTCCAAATTCAGCAGGACTTTGTGACTTCACTGTGTTGCAGTTCGCCTGTCTACCAACGGTAATGTTACAAATAAAGTTGCCTCTTTATTTTTTCTTTATGTGTGTCATTGTTTCAGTTTTGATAAAAGATCTTTTGTGTCACAGCTGTCACGGTTAAGCTCTCAACAAGTGGCTGATCTGTTGGCTTGCAAACTGTCCAGCAATGTGACAAAAGACACCTGGAAGCTTTTCTTCAACAAAACCAGCACAAACCTTGATGATGCACTGCTGAAATTTTCCAACAAGGTGTGAAGCTTTAAACGCTTGCATTACATTACATTTTAATGTGATATGTACTATAAAATATGTTTAATTACAGACTCTTGCCAGCAATGTGTCTCTGTCTGATGTGCTGGATGCGATTGCTGACATCCGGATCAGTCGCTTTAGTCCACAGAGACTGAAAGATCCTGTCTTCATTCAGTCTTGGTTCCAGGGACGACTCAAAGCCTTCTTACCATCAATATCTCAAAAACTCCTGTCCTGCCTCACCTCCAAAAACCTCACCTGTGAAACTTACCGCACTATGTAAGTCGGTCTTACCTACATGGTATGAAGTGACAATGTAAATTTGCAGGCACTGAAATAAAAAAGTAAATAAGGAGCTTGTTATCTTTCAGCACTACGGCTTTTGTAAATACACCTATACGAGATGGACAAGACATTTGCAATCCACTGCAACCTAATGCCACTCAAAAACAGGGTCAGGTCTACACAGACTTCATGAAAGCCTTTCTCTCTCGCAAGGACATTGATGGTTAGTTTAAACTGTTTTAAATTAAACTTAAAAGCATGAAAAGATCAATTACCACTTTATCTCCTATTATGGTTGGGGAAAAACACCTGAAAGGTTCACATTGAACTAATATAATCAACCACAGTGTTAATGTTCTTGTTGCTCTTCCAGATCCTGGGTGCCTTAAAGACACAGCTGACAGCACTCAGTGGGTCACCAAAAACTTTGGGCCATTCGTTCAATCAGCTTCACTAAATGACCTTGTGGCAATGAACAAAAACTTTAAAACGGTGGGTGCTAAATCAAGCAATTTATGCAAAATTCCTCATGACAAAAAAACATTGTGACAGTTGTTTTGTTTGCCAATTTAGGTGGATGTTCTACCTCAGTTGGGTCTAAAACAACTATTTGACTTTTCTGCCACTCCCGGTGTACTAACTAATGCTCAAAATGTCACCAATGTCATGAAGCATGTTAAGGATTGCCAGCTTGCTGCTTTCTTTGATCTCTATTCTGCAAAAGTGAAGGTGGGAACACATTCATGCTAAAATAACTTGATCTGAAAGATCTAGAAAACATTGCTAATGCTTCAATGATATCCCTTTCTCCCGTCCAGGACATCCAGCCCTCACAAGATGTAAAAACAGCTATGATTCAACAGATATTTGACAGAGCCAGCCTGTCAAATGTGAACATCAGTGATCAGGAAGTTCTAGTCTGGATCGAGAGTAGACTAAATCCTCTGTTAGCCAACCTTTCAGAAAGCCTTGTATCTCCATTTTTCTCCATCCTCAACACAAGGAACTGCAGTATCACTCAAACCACGTAAGAACGATGGATTTTAAAGACAATACATGCACATTTTGCAGTGTATTATGCTAATTTATGTGAGTGTAGACATTATACATTGTTTAATTTGAATTTACAGACTGGGGCTTTTAGATGCAGCTCGACCTTCGTTACCCGTAAACACCACAAATGCAATCTACAGTAGCATACTTCAGTCCTTCAAAGGTATTTCTTCATAAACATCGCATAAAAGTCATTTTAAAAAATCCACAGCTCCCGTGTGGCTGTATAACATCAGCTGGTCTACTGAAACCACAATGTTTGCTATAGAAAGATCTTTTTTTGTTCTTGTAGTACCACAGCCTCTGAGGTGCTACAGAAACAACAGCTTTATCAAGTTCCTAAACGAAAGCCTGTTCGGCTTTGGGACACTTCCAGATCTGGACACCTTGCTCTCTCTGATACCACAGGCTCGGAAATCTGAGGTATGCAGGATATCAACTCTACAGTTGTGATGCTCAATGCTCATGTAGATATAAATTAACGTTTGACTTGTGTATTTCAGCTTATAAACTCCATAGCTCCTTCTGAGCTGGGAAGATACTTGAGGCAGCCGAAAGTGGTGAACAACAATTCACAAATCTGTACCGTCTTTGAAAACTATACCAAAACCCCTGAGTTCTTGGAAACCGTGAGTTTGAAAACAAAGATGTAGAGAAACTTAAATAGAATAATGTAATAAAGATGTGTATAAATTTACCATTTATTTTTCTTTATTTACAGGAAGAAGTTCCAGATAATGTTAAAAGCATCATCCTTCCATGTGTCTGGCCTCTGGCGTTGACAAGTGACAATGAGGCAGATGCTGATTTGTGGTTTAACCGTAGGCTGAAGCTGTACTTGAAGTTCCTGAACAAAGATCTAATTGGGTCAAAAGACACACTGAGCTCATCTTGCCAATCATACAAGAAAATGTGAGTGCAAATGGCTATGGTGAAATTTGTTGGCTCAGAGGTATGCAAAGTCTTCTGTAACTTTTCAAATGCTTTCTCTTTTCTTTTAGGGTTGGTGCTTTAGGCAGCAGTTTCACCTTTAATGGCTCTCAGATTACTGAAGCAGATGTGTATGCCACTATCAAGACATATCTGAAAGCAGGTGAATTAGCCATCTTTTTTCATAAGCATGTTCTTTGCTTAAAGGAGACCTACTATGCCCCTTTTTACAAGATGTAGTATAAGTCTAAGGTGTCCCCAGAATGTGTCTGTGAAGTTTCAGCTCAAAATAACACAGATCATTTATTATATAATTTTGAAAATACCTCTTTTGAGTGGAAGCAGAAACACACTCTTTAAATGCAAATGAGCTGCTGCTTGCCTCTGGTAGTCTGCTAAAAAGCATATGTTTGGTTTTGATTATAATGTCTATTGTGCTGCAATCATGCATTTTCAGCCATATTAGTTTAAACTTCTGATGTACAGCCTTCTAAGCGCATAGAAAGCGGCTGTCACACGAGAACTTCTATTTCATGTCTTATTGCGCTTAAACTGTCAAATACACAGAAGTTTATGTTAAAAACCTAAGTTTTCTGGGTTGGTAGATGCACCGGGGACTTGATTATAGCACTTAAACATTGCCTCCTTTAAAAATGCAATAAATGGTGGGAATTCAAGTAATTGATTGTAAATATGTACAATATTTTAGCTCAACATAACAGTGTTTTTGTATTAAATACTTTAAAACATTTTCTTGTTCCTTTAGACACTAATGCAAAATGCTACAACTCCTCTGACCCGAAACTGAATTCAACTGCGTGGTTTGTCAACAACATTGGCGTATTTATAACTTTACTGACTCTGGATGATCTCTACTCTTTCGGCCCTGAGAGCACGGTATGAACTGTATCTGCTTGTTCATATAGATCGTCAATACTTACATTATCATACCATGCTTTGTGTGACATTATGTTGGTGGAAGCAAATGATTGCATGTTGTTAATTCCTGTCTGTTCCTGTTGTTTGCAGATGAGAATCTTTGCTGTGAACCCTGAGAACATAAAGCTGTTCAATCAAAAGGCACCTCCGAAGAAAGTCATCAGCCGCTACACTGAACTCATCTTTCTAGAAAACCCCAGCTTTAATCTTTTGGAGTAAGTTTGAACAGAAACCAGATCAAAATCTCAGAGCGTTACCTGAGTTCAGCTTGTTTAACATGTTCTCTGTGCTCCACTAGATTGCCTTCGGTTTTGCAGTGTGATGCCCCAGCATCAACCTTCACTAAACTAAATGAAAATGCCACTAATACTATTCTTGCAAACTTCAAGACATCTTGCACCGATGTGGATCCTGCGGTAAGTATTCCATTAGAGCCCAAAGTCAAGTTATTTTTTCATGTAACCATGATGTAGCTGACTAATGTTCCCTCCACTCGTCTTCAGATATCTACTGCCCTTACGGGAAACATCAAGACCATAGATGCTAGTGCTATTACCAACTTGGGAAGCCAAGTTGTTGGCCTAACAACTACACAAATAAGCTCTGCAACTCCACAAGTTCTTATTGATAGCATCTCAACACTGGCCAATACATCTGGATGGTCCCTTGGACAAGCCAAGGCAATAGTAGCAGTGCTTCTCAGTGGAGATTTTAAGGTGAAATTTAAGCCACCAATAAAAGAGCCTTAAAATTGTTAAAATTAACATGAAAACTCATTTTAAAGATGCATTTAATTACATTGTTTTTCAAAATAACCTCTTCAGCATACCATAAAATCTTACAAAAGGCCTTTTTTGACTTTCTGACAGATCAACTCTCCCAGCAAGTTGCTGAGTCTTGGATCCCTGATTGGAGGGATCCCTTCAACAGTACTGACAATCATTGAACCGGCCCAAATTCTTGAAACATCTAAAAACGCAGAATTTGTAAAAAACATAGTGGCTGCCCCAGAGATTGTTCAAATGACCTTTGTGAATCAAGTAGGTGAACAACATTTTTGCATATTAAGAGATGCATTTCAAAAATGCAAAAAAAAAAAACCTTTAAATATCTTTTTTTATCTTTAGATAATCAAAGTGGGATCGACACCAACTCTTTTAATGAAAAACATTCCCAGTGACTTGGCCATTCAAATTCCAAGACAGTTCCTGGAGATTCCCACCAATGTAGACGTAACGGTTCTACAGGATTTTAACAAAAAAAAGTGGAAACCTGAACAGGTACTATAGCAAAATATAAATATAAACCAAAATGAATGGGTTTTCGCAGTGATGCCATAAAAGATTTGATTCTCTAATTAACCTTTTATTGAACAGTTCTTAAAAGAACCTTAAAAAAAAACATTTAAAACCTTTTTCCATTATAAAGAACTTTTTGTGCAATGCAAACATTTTCATAGAACCATCAATGTCAATAAAGAACCTTTTTTAATTTAAAATTCTTTATAGGCCGTTCTTTTCTTCGATTCTGTGGCAGACGCTTTTGATCAATCTGATGAGTAAGTATTTTTATGTCTAAAAATATATTATGAATATGCACTGAAAGCAACATTTTTAAATATGTGATTTTTTTTGTCTGCAGCCTGTCAGTGGAAGTTTTGCAAGGATTTACATGCTCACGAGTGCAGACATTCAAACAAACCAAAATCAAAGGCCTTATCAAAGCCTGCCGACCAAGATCAGACAGAGCTAAAGTGGTACTGAGCGAGACTCAGGTGAGAGCTGACAAAAGCGACATTAAAAAATGTTCAGTTGAACTTAGAGTCAGAATTTAAACAATAAATATGCTTGTTTCTAATTGTTTCCTTAGCTGACATGCATGTACAACCTTATTAGAAAGGAACCAGTTATTGATTTTGAAAACTATCATTCGGATATGTTGCTGTATATCAAGTAAGTGCCTACTGTCATATTTAAACCATGCTTAGAGCTTTGTCTGTGGTCTGTTTAAAAAAAAATAATAATAATTTGTCTGTTGTCATCTACAGTTATGAAACAATCGATAAAACCCTCTGCAAGGCATATTTCACACAAGTCGGAGCTGCAGATCTCTCAGTCTTTTCAAGCACACTGAGTGGGAGAAGGGACATTCTGTTGAGCAATGCTATTGATTGCATGGTAAGTATCGTCCAATGATCATTTAAGTTAATTTAAGGCCCAGACACACCAAGCTGATATCAAAGAACTAGTGGCGACGAAAGGCCACTAACTTGTATTTGATATTTTTCAATTCAGGGCATTAATGGAACAAGCATCAAGAAACAGGATCTGGCAGTGCTGGGCAACTTGGTATGTGCTGTGAGCAGCGACGTCATCAGAAACTCAGACCCAGAAATCCTTGAGAACTTGAAGAACTGCAAAGATCTCTCAGATTCACAAATGTTAGCCATGCAGGATCTTCTCATGAAGGGAACTTCAAAATATGGGCAAGTCGTCTTTAGTCAACTTATCATTGTTTCAGAGAATCTTATTTTCAGTCCTGATTCTGTGCATTTGTTACAAAGAAATGCACTGGTTATGGTTGTTTGGTAATGGAAGATTGTGTCTCTACTATTTAGACCAACAAGCAAGTGGAATCAGAAAACACTTGATGATTTGGGAATTCTGCCTTTGTACTTCGCAAAAAGCTTTTGGGGATCATTCTTCGAGGTACATTATATGTCTCAAAACACAGTTGAGCTACACTGTAAAAATTCAATGTTTTAATTTTTTGAAGTTGTGAAAGAAACAAAGATTATTGGAATGTGTTTTACAAGAAAAAACTATTTCAGTCTTTTTACGTTAGTTTTAGTTTAATGAGCTATTTGCTATTTGTGAAATCTACTAGCAATTTCTGAGTAAAACTTTTTAAAGTAAATCCTACACCATTTTTCTTTCAGTGTGACAATGTCTTTACCTAATCCAGTTATTTTAAACATCTCTCTTGTTTTAAACAGAATGATTTGGCCAAGTTCATGAAAACCTTCTTAAAATTTGTGCGTGGACGAAACACACCGAAGCCACAAATGAAAAAGCTGTTCCAAGCAATCATTGTAACCTCAAACAGAGCCAAGAGGGCAGGTATGCAGTCTTTATCTCAGAAATATCACACTCTACTGAACACTGAATCAGATGGCCATCGTTCAGCAGTGATATTAATCACTACAGCATTATTGCGAGTATAATATTGTTCAATTAAAAAAAAAATTATAAAAATGCTACCCTATTTTTTAATATGGACGTAAACTATTTGTGATGTGATCTGGGAAAACCCATTGGAAATTCGAAAAACAGGTCGAAAGTCACTTGTTTTGCTCTAAATTCGTTCAATTATATAAGGAATAATTGACGGCGGGCCGTTGAATTCTTGGAAAATAATGCACACCCGAGGTGGTGATGTGGCCACGACAGAGCAAAGCGGAGTACCATGTGTTGGGTTTTCCTAGATCGCATCACATTTACTTTAAATGTGTGAGACTTCTGATTCATTACAATTGTAGACAGATAAATAGAAGAACAGAGTGTGTTTGTACAGTTAAAATAACTAGAAGCAAATGACACTGAAAGCCACAACTTAAAAAATAAGGTGGATGACTTTTAATCACAAAATATATGTTTTTCGCAACGTTCCAAGCGAGTGAATGTACCAAGGGCAACATCACTAGTCTTACCATCAGCGATGACGCCTTCCCCTTCGGATATACTGAGCTGCAGTTCGGCCACTGTCTGAGTTCAACCGTAGTAAAGGATAACCTTGCTAGCCTGTGTGAAAAGATTGATGATAGCGGCTTTCAGAGAATCATTTTGGACAAACTCAAAGAGGTAATATGACGTATTAAATTCAGTTAAACAGTTTAGACATATTTAGGACAGTTTTAATGTAGAGGTGTTGCTCTTGTCTATTAGGTAGAGCCAAATGGCCTTTCAGATGATCAGGTTCAGGTGCTGAAGTCCGTGTCCAGGAACGCGTCAGTGGATGAAATAAGTAAATGGAACATCACTAAATCCGACACACTGGCAGCGTTAATGAACGCCAATGATGGCGAATGGTCCTCTGCACAGGTGAATTTTCAGATCAGTCCTTCTTACTTTACCGATTCAAAATATCTGGTTTTATGTTAATGTTCATTTACCTTTCAGGCCCAACTAATCATTGCCAAATACCTAAGTGCCAAAAACAACCTGACCGCCACTGAGCTCAATCTAGTGAAGGGACCGAATCTCTGCTCTCTGAATGCCAGCGTATTGTCAACAATATTGCCTGCAGATATACGGTAAAAAAAGATCCTTTACTTCAGTCTTCAGTGTCACATGATCCTTCAGAAATCATTCTATGCTGATTTGCTGCTGAAGAAACAATTTCAATGTCAAAATCAGCAATGCTGCTTAATATTGCCGTGGAAGCCATGATATTTTTCAAGATTCTTTAAATATCAAGTTCAAAAGAACAGCATTTATTTGAAACTCTTTTGTAACATTATAAAGGTTTTTAGTGTTCCTTTGATCATTTCTAATGCCAGCTTGCTGAATAGTTTTACATATTTGCATGGCAATTAAATGCCTAATCACCAGATTTCTCTCTATTATCCTCAATAACAGTGGGTCTGATGCCTTGGATGTTTCTAAATGTTCCTCTGAGAAGAAGGTGGCACTCTTCACCATCGCTAACCAAGCATTCCCCATGAACCCCGCAAATGGTCAACGTTCCATCCTGACAGCCTTCCAGCTCATCGAAACCTATCTTGGTAAGAACGCCCTTCAAATGTAATTTCAAGCCAATTGAATGTACAGTTGAGGTCAAAAATTTACATACACCTTGCAGAATCTGCAAAATGTTAATTATTTTACTAAAATATAAGGGCATGATATTTTTTATTTTATTGACCTAAAAAGATATTTCAAGAGTTTAGTGATAGTCGTTCATGAGTCCCTTTGTCCTGAACACTTAAACTGCCCGCGGTTCTTCAGAAAAATCCTCGCACAGGTCACACAAATTCTTAGATTTTTCAGCTTTTTGTGTATTTGAACTCTTTCCAACAATGACTGTATGATTTTGAGATCCGTCTTTTCACGCTGAGGACGACTGGGGGACTCATACGCAACTATTACAGAAGGTTCAAATGCTCACTGATGCT
Source organism: Garra rufa (assembly GCF_049309525.1). Lineage (NCBI taxonomy): Eukaryota > Metazoa > Chordata > Actinopteri > Cypriniformes > Cyprinidae > Garra > Garra rufa. The sequence goes on from NC_133361.1 coordinate 29,926,537, forward strand.
TCAGAAGGAAAAATGATGCATTAAGCTTTTGAAATTTGAAGATCAGGGTCAATTTAATTATTTTATCTTCTGGGAAACATCTTCTGTAGCTTCTAAAAGGCAGTACATGAAAAAAAAATATGATATTTAGGCAAAATAAGAAAAATGCACACATCTTCATTTTGTTCAAAAGTTTTCACCCCCAGCTCTTAATGCATTGTTTTCCCTTCTGAAGCATCAGTGAGCGTTTGAACCTTCTGTAATAGTTGCATATAAGTCCCTCAGTTGTCCTCAGTGTGAAGAAATAGATCTCAAAACTATACAGTCATTGTTGGAAAGGGTTCAAATACACAAAAATGCTGAAAAAAACAAAGAATTTGTGGCACCAGAATAATTTTTCTGAAAAACAGCAGACAGTTTAACTGTTCAGGACAAACAAGGGAGTCGTGAACAACTAAAAGTAACTAAAGTAACACATTAATTCAGGTAACAGCACAGTAGTAAGAACCAAGCGTATATAAACTTTTGAACGGGGTCATTTTTATGAATTCAGCTATTATTTTTTCTTGTGGCCGGTATGTACACATCTCTTATGTGAAATGTCTTATTCAGGTCAGCACTAAATAATAAATAACAAGGTGTATGTAAACTTTTGACCTGACCTCTAAATACAAATCAGAATCAACATGTCGCTTTAATTTGCACATGGATTGTCAGTTTGCTCACATTATTTATTTGCTTTTTTGTTTGTTTATAGGAGGTGCAGGTCTAGGCTACATTAGGAATATGTCAACATATAATGTCAGCATGAGCCTGTCCACTTTCATAAATCTGGATACAAGTGTGATCTCGGTGAGTGTAGAAAACGTTTTCTTATTTTAATAATTTATGTCTTCATCACAAATGCACTGTTTATGTTCATATTTGACTTGATAACACAACGTCCACTTGTTATATATTACAGAGCCTCACCATAGCAGATGTAGTGGGTCTTCTTGGTAACAATTTGCAGGATCTAAAAACATTTGAAAACCAAACAGTCGTGCGAAGCTGGATCTCGCTGCAGTTGCAGTCAGAGCTGGATAAACTCAATCTCACTCTGACTGGAGGAAAAGCAACAGCAGATGCAACAACCACGGCCTTGACTACAGCTAGTAGTGCCACTACAGCTGCGACTGCGGCTAAGGCTACTGCCGCTTACAGCACCACTGCAGGCGCTCCAGGTGCGTACTGTAAACATATGTGTTTAAAAACTTGTTCACAGAGTATCTGATTTAGTCTTTTAGAAATCATTAATAACCATTTTGTTGTTGTTTTCTAGGAATTGGACCCAATGGGTGGACTGTTTCCTTCAGCATTCTTGTACTCATTTTCACCATCATCAAAGTGGAGATAATATAACAGCACTGACCACAAATCAGCCACACTTTAATCTTACCAAGATTAATATACACATAAATAACATACGCATAAATATAGTATATTAAAATCTACATAATCTGTTTTCAATTACAAGTTTTCTGTCATCCTACTGTTCGTCCTATTCATATTTTTTTCTGAGTATACATAATATTATAACTGATATGAAAAAATGAATGTTGCACTACTAGTCAATGCAAAGCATATGTAGCATTTTGATTGATATACTTGTACAATCAACTGTCTCAGACTATAAAGCTTCTCTATTTAAGTGTTTCAGACGTTTAGAATCGTTATATGAATTCCTTGTGCCTTTCCTGCATATGACCCAAAAAAAGTCAAATGTTCTATGACTGGTACCTGTTTATTTGTGACAATGCTCATAGCTAATAATGTAAAATATAGTCATACAAAAACTAATAAAAGGTACTCAATGATGAACAAAACAGCTATTCGATTTGATTCATTCTTTGCAGGTCTTTACAGAAGTTTATTAAGAAAGAATGAATCAGAATGTAGGTAGTCGGTAGTATCTTTCTCTCTATCTTTTAAAATAAAAATTAGCTTAAAAAAAAAAAAAATATATATATATATATATATATATATATATATATATATATATATATACATTTTTTAAGAAGTCTCTTATGTTCATCAAGGCTGTTTATTATTATTATTATGTTTTTCTATATTAATATACATTAAAATTACATTTTTATCTTTATTTAAATTTGAATTTTCAGAATCATTACTCCAGTCTTCAGTGTCACATGATCCTTCAGAAATTATTCTAAAATGCTGATTTATTATCAGTGCTGGAAACAGTTGTGCTGCTTAATATTTTTTTAGAACCTGTGATACTTTTTTACAAGGATTCTTGGATCAGTAAAAGCTTAAAAAGAACAGCATTTATTTAAAATAGAAAGGTTTTCTAACAATATACACTACTGTTTAAAAGTTCGGGGTCAGTACATTTTTATTCTTTTTTTTTTTAATATTACTTTTATTCACCAAGGATTTGTGAAATTAATAAAAAGTGATAGCATAGATTTACATTGTTAGAAAATATTTATATTTTGAATAAATGTTCTTTTTAACTTGTTATTCATCAAAGAATCCTAAAAAAGATCACAGGTTCCAAAACAAATTTGGTACAGCACGTTTCCAACATTGATAATTCTAATGATAAATCAGCATATTAGAATGATTTCTGAAGGATCATGTGACACTTAAGACTGAAGTAACAGCTGATGAAAATTCTGCTTTGCATCACAGGAATAAATTATATTTTAAAGTATATTCAAATAAAATTGTATTTTATATATTATATAAATTATTATATAAATATTATGTATAATTATATTATTTTATATTGTAACAACATTTTGCAATATTACTATTTTCTCTGTATTTTTGATTAAATAAATGCAACTGGTGAGCATAAGAGACTTACTTAAAAACATTACGGCCTGGTTTCACAGACTAAACCAGGATTAGGCCATAGTTCAATTAGGACATTTAAGTAATTTTTATAAAAGTGCTTAGAAAAAAAACATTCCTAGTGTGCATCTTGAGACAATCAGTGTAATTTTATTTCAGTTGAAACAGCTCAGACTTACATTTTAGTCTAGGACTAGGCTTAAGCGTTGTCTGTGAAACCGGGGTTACAAGTCTTACTGATCCCAAACTTTTAAGCGGTAGTGTGTAAATGCGACCACCGGAGGGCGAAGCCTTCGAAATGAGGAAGATATCACATTTTTCCCCCTCACAAAGTAAAATAAATATCGTATGATCCATATAATTTACCCTGTCAAAAAACAGATTTGATATTGACATTAAAGGGATAGTTAAGTTTCATGTCGTTTCAAATCCATAAGACCTTCGTTCAACTTCAGAACACAAATGAAGATATTTTGGGACGTTCTAAAACGCTTAACGTGAAAAACGCTTAACGTGGCTTAACGTACGTAAAAAACGACCAGGAAACCCTAAATTTGTGTCAAACCTTACTTGGAACAAACACTAACTACTATCAAAAGAACGAGTCCTTATTCCATAGATAAAGTGAAGAATATCACGTTAAGCGTTTTCTCCCGTATAAAGCGCATTATAAGGAAACAGCTTAACGTGGTTTCTTCACCTCAACAGGACCAGAAGACCAAACTCTGTCAAATTTTACGTATAGTAAATACTGTTTGTTCAAAGAACGAGCTTTGATATTTACTGTATGAAGTAATCGGTCCCCATAGAAGTACATTAAAAAACGCTTTAATGTGCACTTAATGGAGCTGAACGAAATTTGGTCAAAACGTTACATATAATAAACCACTGACTGCAAATATAATAATTCGTCGTTTGGTTTGGAAAGACATCAAGGTGAGTAATAATGACAGAATTCTTTTGGGTGAACTATCCCTTTAAATAGGCTACTCTTTTTGTCAGACAATGAAACTCATCTTCATTTATTTTGGTGGAGCAGTTATATTCGTTTGCAGCTTCGGAAAGATGTTAGTTTGTTCATCTAAAGTATTATCTTGCGAGGTTTTTTCTGGCCCAGTTAAAAGTTAACTATTAAAAAGAGCAGTTGAACATAAGTTCACAAATAAAATATATTAAATCGTTACTGCCTTGTTTTAATAAATGCAAAATGCTTAAAAACACTAACTTGATTAGCTTTTTTGCTTTCTTTTTCTTTTTCTGATAGTGTATTAATGATTTTTTTTTAACCAAGAAAATGTGACGGGAACCTGAATTTACTTTTTTAATAATTTCTATACAGTATTAAAATGAACATAAAAATGTTTCGTCTACAACATTAACATCGACCACATTAACTCAAACTATTTGATATTACTTGTTTCTACTGTAAAATATAATACACCGACACTGTGTGCCTTTATTTTGAAACAAAGTCGTCACGTCCG
>NC_133361.1:29931358-30013500 GCF_049309525.1 Garra rufa
GCTTTAAAAACATAATAACAAAGCTTTTTAGTAAATATAACTGTTATGGTATATGGTATAATTATATTATAACGTTATTCATAGTCTAACCCAATTCTTGATGAATCCGAACTTTAGCTTTCTGAGGCAATCGCGCTTTTAAAATCTCAATGTAAACTACAAATGCCACGTTCAAGACGAGAAATAAAAGTTCTCGGAGTTTTGGCTACCTTGAAATCTCAAAACGATAAGCCGACGCTCGTTCAAAACAATGAAACTAGCTGAAAATGATTAACACTCACGGTTTGTGTCGTTTTCTTGAGGACTCACGAACGAACGAGCCGAAAAAACGTTTCCTGCTTCTTAGTTTTGTTACGCACTAGCTGTATTTCCGCAATAGAGATGGGTGGGCTGAACTCTCGTATAAGATATCAGAGTAAAACTGTGACGCTGTCGACCATAAGAACTGGTCATAAAGGCAATATGTATATCTAAATAGATTTAGTACATGGCGACTGAGGGTTTTTTGGAAAAAGGGGAAAGACTTTTAGACGTCCCCTTTAAGTTCCGCATTTGGTCACATGAGTTACAGACAGCGAGCTCCTTATGATCGTTCAGATAACAAATGTATTGTTTTTGTGTTTATCGTTTATTCTGTTTTTAGTTAAACAGTCTATAGCCTATTAAACGACGTTTGTATGAATGATATGACTTGGCTAGCGTATGTGCGAATTCGTTTTATTATTATTTTTTTTAATCAAAATCAAACTTTATTTGCAAATGCATCAATACACTACCAGTCAAAAGTTTTTGAACTGTAAGGTTTTTAATGTTTTTAAAGAAGTCTTTTCTGCTGACCAAGTCTGCATCTATTTGATCCAAAGTACAGCAAAAGCAGGAATATTGTGAAATATTTCTACTATTTAATATAACTGTTTTCTATCTGAATATATTTTAAAATGTAATTTATTGCTGTGATCAAAGCTAAATTTTCAGCATCATTACTCCAGTCTTCAGAGTCACATGATTCTAATATTCTGATTTACCATTCAAGAAACATTTATTAATATCATTATTATTATTATTCATATTTAAAACAGTTAAGTACATTTTTTCAGGGTTCTTTGACGAATAGAAAGATCCAAAGATCAGCATTTATGTGAAATAAAAAGCTTTTGTAACATTATACACTATACCATTCAAAAGCTTGGAGTCAGTATATATATTTTTTCTATTATATAATTTATTACTTTTTAGGAAGGATGCTTTAAATTGGTCAAAAGTGATGATAAAGACATTTCAAATGTTACAGAATATCTCTATTTCAGATCAGTGCTGTTCTTCTGAACTTTCTATTCATCAAAGAAACCTGCAAAAAATTCTAAAAGAAAATGAAATACATTTTACAGTATAATACTGTATTTACATTTATTTAAATTATTTTTATTATAATGCTCTGACTGTGTTTTGACTTTTCTATTTTTATCTATCTCACCCAAGGGATTTAAAAAGAAAGTGCACATATTCTGTGAAAATGGCCAGTCCAAAACATGTGCGCGTTTGTAGGTGGGAAGACATAGCAATACAATACATAATGTTTAATATTCACAAACAAGTACATGAGTTAATCTTTCTATTTGTGTGAGAAAGCAAAGCAAATGTCACGCATAGGAACACCATCTGTACTACATCCGCCTCTCTGAGCACCTCCGCTTCTCCACTGGTTAAAACACCATTGCTTTTAGGCTATTTGATTGGGTATTTGCCCTTTTCAGTCGTGATCTCACTTCCTGTACAGTGACAAGCTATTTATTTATTTATTTATTTGTCTGCTCGGGCTGGAATTGTAAGCGATTGGCTTTAGATGTTGCTGTATATAACGTAACAGCTGGATCTCTGGAGACTGACGGAGTGTTTATGCAGCTGTCAGCGGGCACGAGCGTCAACTCTTGCTAGTGCACGAAATGGTTCGCAAAACGCACATAAGCGTTATTCTTTGATAAAAAGCGGCCTAGTTTTGGTAAGCTTCACTTTGAATGATCCTTTCTTCGTCTTATATCAGTAATTGTATAGAAAGAAAGTGTCTGTTCCATTTAGGGGTTGTTTACATCGCACATGAATCGCTATGGTAGTTAAGATTTGCATATGAAAGCAAAGTGGACCGCTTAAATTTGACTGTATGGGAGCAAATGCTGTCTTTCTGTTCAGAAGCATTGTTTAAGCAAAGATATCAAAAACAATGTCTGCAACGATACTCGCTGCAGTCGTTTTCGTAGTTAGCTATGTGTCGTAACGCCTTTCAGCGAGCGTCGCGTTATGCTAACGGAAAGGCGCATTTAACACTCTGGCGCGTGGGCAAGATGGAAAGTCTTCGCCAAGATGCTCGCAGCAAATGCGTTGCATAACCTGTGGCTTCATAAAGGGAACCATGTCACGAGCAGTGAAGGCTGGTAAAGCTGTATTAAATGTTTCTCCCATTTCTCAAGAATGAGTGAGAGTGATGGGAGAAATGAAGAATTTCGAAACTTTGAATCAACTGGAAAAACGTATTTGCTTAATGATTCATTGTTTCGAAACGCTGAAAACACCACACGAAAACTGTTAAAAACACGGTTAAAAATACCTATATTTGTCAAACCAAATGTTTTACTGGAAGTTTAATCTGTTAAATATGGAAGGCCTTTCCCGCCACTGAATAAAAAATAAAAATGTTACACTCTTAAAAATAAAGGATGACCCTGGTGAAAAAAACAGCATAAACCAGCAAAGGACCAGTTTAAACCAGCATCAAAACCTACCTAACATCGCATATGCTTTTTTTTTAACAGGGCAGTGATGCCATAGAAGAACCATTTTTGGTTCCCTAAGAAACTTTCAGTGAACAGTTCGTAAAAGAACCATTTTGAAAAACATTTTAAAGATCTAAAAGAACCTTTTCTGACTATAAAGAACCTTTTGTGCATTTGAAAGGTTCCATGGATGTTAAAGTTCATCATGGAACCATCAACGCCAATAAAGAACCTTTATTTTTAAGAGTGTATTGACTTGTTTTTTTCCAGAATACTTTTTTCTCATAATTGTGAGATATAAACTTGCAATTGAAAGTTATGGAGTCAGATTTGCATAATAAAAACTAGCAAGTCTGACTTTTTTCTTAGAATTGTGATATAAACTCGCAATTGCTAGAAATTAAGTCAAAATTAAGTGATGTAAACTTGCAATGCAAGAAAAGTCGGAATTGCGTGATATAAAGTTACAATTATGACTTTTTTCCTCAGAATTGCGTGATATAAACTCACAACTGCAAGAATTAAAGTCAGAATAGCGTGATATAAACTAAATTGTGAGATTAAAAACTCGCAAATGTGTTGGCGTCTTGTAATTCAGATTTTTTTTTCTTACAATTCTGGCTTTTTTTCTCAGAATTGTTGATATAAAGTTGCAATTGCGAGTCATAAAGTCACAATTCTGTCTATTTTTCTCAAAATTGCATGATATAAATTCACAATTGTAAAAAATAAAACACGCAATTCTGACTTCTCGCAAATGTGAGTTTGTATCTCACAGTTATGACTATTTTTCTCACGATTGTGAGTTTATATCACAGTTCAGATTTTTTTTTTACTTGTAATTCTGACTTTTTCCTCACAATTCAGACTATTTTCAGAATAGTGTAATATAAACTTGCAGTTGCAAGAAATAAAGAATTGTGAGATTAAAAACTTCTGAATTTTTTCTCGCAAATGTGACTTTTCTGACTTTTTTTCTCGCAATTCAGATTTTTTCCCCAGAATAGCGTGATATAAACTCGCAATTGGAGTTATAAAGTCAGCATTGTGATTAAAAACTTGTAATTCTGACTTTTTTCTAACAAATGCAAGTTTGTTTCTCACAATTCTGACTTTTTTCTCAGAATAGCATGATATAAACTCGCAATTGTGAGTTATAAAGTCAGATTTGCATCATATAAACTCAAGATTTATATGATGCAATTTAATTGCGAGAAATAAAATCAGAATTGCGAGATAAAAACTTGCAAATCTGACTTCTCTCGCAAATGCAAGTTTGTATCTCACAATTCTGACTTTTTTCTCGCAATTCTGACTTTCTCAGAATAGCGTGATGTAAACTCGCAATTGTGAGTTATAAAGTCAGAATTGTGTGAGATAAATTCAGTTTTGAGAAATAAAGTCAAATGTGAGTTTGTATCTCACAATTCTGACTTTCTTTTTCTCATAATTTTTCACAGAATTGAGATATAACCCGCGATTGGAAGTTTTTTGCGTAGTATAAACTCTCAGTTGGAAGTTATAGTCAGAATTGCAAAATAAAATCTGACTTTTTTCTCACAATTTTAAATTCTTTTTCTCAGAATTGTTAGATAAACTCGCAACTGTGAGTTATAAAGTCCAATTTTGAGGGGGAAAATACTGGTATGTTCTCACTTTATTTCTCAGAAATGTGAGTTTACGTCTCGCAGTTCTGACTTTATAACTCGCAATTGCGAATTTATTTTCTTTGAATCTTTGAATCTCTGCTTTAAAACAAATGATCTGCAAAGGTTTTGATGCTTCATAAAGCGCTGTTTCGAAAACGTTTATCGCTAGTGAGAACATTTTTAGGAGGTTTCTCAAAATATGTGCTCACTGTAGAATAATCCTGATTCTTATGTCTTTCAGATGTAGCCGCAGTGACAACCCAAACCTACAGCAACTCTGCAGAACTGCCTCTTGAGGATTTGTAAAGGCCTGTTGTTGAACAACTTCTGACTGTCAGAATGTCTATCACGGACCATAGCCCCACCACTGGGGTTGTCACAATTATCGTAATACTCATTGCCATTGCTGCACTGGGGGCTTTAATTCTCGGTTGTTGGTGCTACTTGCGGCTGCAGCGCATCAGTCAGTCTGAAGACGAGGAGAGCATTGTTGGCGAAGGTGAAACCAAGGAGCCCTTCTTGCTGGTCCAATATTCAGCCAAAGGCCCACGGGTGGAGCACAAGACCAAGCTCACCCCTAACGGCACCGAGAGCCACACCTAAGTCCTCTCGTCTCCCTTCGCAATGCATACTGTGTCGTGGGCCGTGTTTGTAGACCCTCATCCGTCTTTAATTTCAAATGAAACCACTCCACCTTTTAAACGAGCTGATGAACAAAGACAAACCTAGTGCATGCAGTTGTCTAGTTGCTTTGACTTGATTTTTTTTCGCCCATTTTGTGGTGGTAGAGCCCTGTTATAATGTGAAATCGACAACTGTCAGCGTTTCGTGCAATGCTGTTTGTTTGTAAAGCCGTAACTGAGTTTTGAAGATGAATCAAGACTGAATTTTACTTTATTTTTTCATCCAGAGCTGGCTCTGGGATTAAGAAACTCAACACACATTTGAATGGAGTGATTTCACAACCATGTCGAAGTTTTTATCCAGTTTATTCCATTTACTCAGAAACGCAAGTTCGTATCTCTCAATTCTGACTTTTTTCTTGCGATTGTGAGTTTATATCTCGCAATTCTGACATTTTTCTCACAAATGCGAGTTTATATCTCGCAATTCTGACTTGTTTTCCTGCAATTGTGAGTTTATATCTCAAAATTCTGACTTTTTTCTCACAAATGCGAGTTTATATCTCGCAATTCTGACTTTTTTCTTGCAATTAATTGTAAGTTTATATCTCACAATTCTGACTTGTTTTCTTGCAATTGTGAGTTTATACCTCGCAATTCTGACTTGTTTTCTTGCAAATGTGAGTTTATACCTCGCAATTCTGACTTGTTTTCTTGGGATTGTGAGTTTATATCTCGCAATTCTGACCTGTTTTCTTGCAATTGTGAGTTTATATCTCAAAATTCTGACTTTTTTTCTTGGGATTGTGAGTTTATATCTCAAAATTCTGACTTTTTTCTTGCGATTGCGAGTTTATATCTCACAATTCTGACTTTTTTTCTTGGGATTGTGAGTTTATATCTCGCAATTCTGACTTGTTTTCTTGCAATTGTGAGTTTATACCTCAAAATTCTGACTTTTTTTCTTGGGATTGTAAGTTTATATCTCACAATTCTGACTTGTTTTCTTGCAATTGTGAGTTTATACCTCAAAATTCTGACTTTTTTTCTTGGGATTGTGAGTTTATATCTCAAAATTCTGACTTTTTTCTCACAAATGCAAGTTTATATCTCGCAATTCTGACTTTTTTCTTGCAATTGTGAGTTTATTTTTCGCAATGCTCACTTTTTTCGCGATTGTGAGTTTATATCTCGCAATTCTGACTTTTTTCTTGCAATTGTGAGTTTCTTATCTCACAATTCTGACTTTTTCTCATAGTTCTGTCATTTTTTTTCACAGAATTGCATAATATAAACTTGCAATTGTGAGTTACAAAGTCAGAATTGCAAGATATAACGTTTCAGTTCTGACTTTTTTTCTCACTGTTGCTTGATATAAACATGATTTCCTAATTTCACCACCATGTAAAAGAGCGAGATATAAAGTTACAAATCTGACTTTTTTTCTCAGAATTGCTTGACATGAACTCATGATTTCCTGATTCCACATCACCTCATTCCATTTACTTTTAAAAATAAAGGTTCTTTATTGCCATCTATGGTTCCATAAAGAACTTTTAACAGCCATGGAATCTTTCCATTCCACAAAAGATTCTTTTTGCTGGTAAAAATGTCTCTTATGTGGCATCGCTGTGAAAACTCCCATTTTGAACCTTTATTTTTAAGTGTTGAATTGCAATACAAAAGGAAACATGTTGTTTTTCCATTACAAATAAGCACTTCAGGATACCATAACTTGCCAAATTATGTGACTGGCTTTTGAGAGCTCTTACATTACATTTAGTCATGTTTAGAAACATGGTTTCATTAGCACTTTCTATCTTTAATGTGACATACAAGTGATTTTGTAACAGCGTTTGCTGGTTCTGGTTTAAACTTGCTAGGAAACCACTATGAGAACTAAAGCCAATGACTGAGGTCTTTTTCAATACTACTGAGACACCAGAGGCGTTCGTTTTTCGTGGTTGAGCACATTTCTACATCGCGGGGTGTCGTTTGAAAGTGTAAATATTATTTTTATAGACGGCTTAATGCATAACTGGATACTGAAAAGTCATTGTCTTGAGTTTTTAACCTGTTTCTTCACAGTATTATTTTTTGTTGTTGCTCATTAATTCTGAATGTTGTTTGTGATATCATAGTGTTTGCTGTTTGTACATGTAAGATGAAAGTGAGAGAAATTATTTATTTTTATACAATACTCATGCAAATGTTATCTATAGATGAAAAATCAACAGTCAGGCTTATGGGGAGGTAAATGAAGCCTGAAAATGCAGCTGAAATGATTTCTTTGACGTTACTAATATCACATGTTTAGGGTTTTGTCATTTGAAGTCAGCTGATTTTTTTTAATGTGTGTTATTATGTGCTGTTCGATATACATAAAAATACAACGACAGCACATGCATGTTAATTTAATCTGCATATTTGAGAAAAAGCTACTTTTTTTCATTAAAGTATATTGCTTATGTCACTCCAGCCAGTGTGTCTGTCCAGTGTTTGACTGTACTGAACAATAAAACCTCTGTTAATATGGAAATGTCTGCTGGGGAGTTTTCTTTGCATTTGCATTTTCTAATGCAAAATGTCTTTTGTTAACAGTTGAAATAGTATGCGTAAGTAATAAGCATTTATGAACCGTTTCATTATAACATCACAAGTTATAATACCCTAGTTTCAGTGTATGGCATATATTAGTCATACTAGTTTGTGTTAGAAACGCTTCATGGGTTTTGGTTCAAAACCCACAAATAACATCTGAGGATGACCTACTTAGACCTAATGCATATATCTTATATAGCTATATAAGATGACCACAGTGATTTACTAGAATCGCTTGCTGCTAGTGTATAACAACACAAGGCAGATGGAGACACTTTAGATGCATCTAACAAGCTCAGACGAAGGCAAACCACAGTATGTGCCGTGCAGAGCTGTGAAGGAAATGTAGCACATTTCTGAGTGAGTTTTTGCACTCAACCTGTGCTTTTAGAAAGACTATTAAACAATTAAAATAGTTGGTCATTTTTACTTTGCAGTCAGTGAGATTTAAAAAGAAGCTTATGCTCACAAAGGCTGCATTTATTTCATTAAAAATATATTAAAACAGTAATATTTTAAAATTCCATTACAGTTTAAAGTAACTTTCCTATTTAAAAAATATTTTAAAAGTGTATTTTATTCCTGTGATGTTTCAGCTGAATTTTAAGCATCATTACTCCAGTCTTCAGAGTCAGGATTGCCAAAGTTGAAACCAGTTGTGCTGCTAATATTTATTTATAGATAGATAGATAGATTCTTTTTAATAGTTAACTTACTATTTTTGAATTTTTTGGATCATCAGTCATCAAAGCTTGGTGAATATTGCTTAGCTTAACGGTTATTAAACCTCTTATTAAGAAACCACAGCTAGACCCTAGTGAATTGGCAAATTACAGACCCATTTCTAATCTTCCATTTATGTCTAAAATTTTAGAAAAAGTTGTGTCTGCTCAATTGTGCTCCTTCTTGCAAAATAATAATCTCTTTGAAGAATTTCAGTCAGGTTTCAGGCCCTACCATAGCACAGAAACTGCACTTGTAAAAATCACAAATGACTTGCGTCAGATCAAGGCTGCGTCTCATTGCTAGTTTTACTTGATCTTAGTGCTGCATTCGACACTATAGATCATGACATACTTATAGATCGATTACAAAACTATACAGGTATTCAAGGGCAGGCTTTAAGATGGTTCAGATCATACCTGACTGATCGCTACCATTTTGTTTATTTAAACGGGGAGTCATCGCAGCTAACACCAGTAAAGTATGGAGTGCCACAAGGATCTGTCCTAGGTCCTCTACTATTTTCAATTTACATGTTACCCCTTGGTAATATTATTAGGAAATATGGGATTAGTTTCCATTGTTATGCTGATGATACTCAAATATATATCTCAACAAGACCAGATGAAACCTCTAACTTAGCAAAGTTAACAGAGTGTGTTAAAAACGTGAAAGACTGGATGACCAACAATTTTCTACTATTAAATTCAGATAAGACCGAGATATTACTTATTGGACCAAAAAACAATACACAGAATCCCTTAAACTGCAATTTGCAACTAGACAGATGTACTGTTATTTCCTCTACAGTCAAAAATCTGGGTGTTATATTAGACAGCAACCTGTCTTCTGAAAATCATATTTCTCATGTTACAAAAACAGCATTCTTCCATCAAACATTGCTAAGCTACGGAACATGTTACCTGTTTCTGATGCAGAAAAGTTAGTCCATGCATTCATGACGTCTAGACTGGACTATTGTAATGCACTACTAGGTGGTTGTCCTACTTCTTCAATAAATAAGCTACAGGTAGTCCAAAATGCAGCTGCTAGAGTCCTTACCAGATCAAGAAAATATGATCATATTACCCCAATTTTACAGTCTCTACACTGGCTACCTATTAGGTTCCGTATCACTTACAAAATATTACTTCTTACCTTCTTACCTTACTTCTTACCTAAGGCTCTTAATGGTTTAGCTCCTGCATACCTAACTAGCCTCCTACCATGCTACAATCCCTCACGCTCCCTAAGGTCACAAAACTCTGGACTTTAAGTAGTACCTAGGATAGCAAAGTCCACTAAAGGAGGGAGAGCCTTTTCACATTTGGCTCCCAAACTCTGGAATAGCCTTCCTGATAACGTTCGGGGTTCAGACACAATCTGTGTGTTTAAATCTAGATTAAAGACTCATCTCTTTAGCCAAGCATTCACATAATGTATCTCATAAAGTCTTACTTCATTTACATCTGATCACATACAGATCAACATTCTTCAGCTTGGGCTAAACACATAAATTTTTTGCTTGGTTGGAACAACAGCTACGCTAATTATTTCTCTATTTGTTTCTCTGTTTCTGCCACGGGATTCCCATCCCGTGGTAACTAGGAATTATACAAGATTCAGTCTGATTTCAGAATACCTAATAAGAGATGATGCCAACCCCTCAGAGGACCGCCGATGATGGGGTCACCAGATGAGCTCCAGAGACGGATCATCAATGAAGACATCGCCAACCTAGACGGCCATCGGCGCTACTCCACAGGAACCTGATGAGTTCTCTACAATCGGACATTGGTACAAACTGCTGGTTTCATCTGGCCAGAGGAGAAATGGTCCCCCGACTGAGCCTGGTTTCTCCCAAGGTTTTTTTTCTCCATTTCTGTCACCTGTGGAGTTTTGGTTCCTTGCCGCTGTCACCTCTGGCTTGCTTAGTTGGGGACACTTTCCAGCGATATCATATACTATTGTGATTTCCGGATTTCTAATTGATTGTTTACAATAATGCGTTACTTACACACTATTGTGCTGTTTAAATACTGTGCAGTGCTTTGACACAATCCGTATTGTTAAAAGCGCTATATAAATAAAGGTGACTTGACTTGACTTGAATATTGTACACTGACAGAGATTTACTTTAAATTTCACCAAGCTAATCAGATAGAAACTCGCAGATCATGTTTTCAGGCCATTTTAAGCCTTATTTTGACATAACAAAGTGGTTATATCCAATGCCATTTTCCTAATCGGAAATTGGAAATCGGCCTCTCAAGTCGTATTTACTGGGAAATTTTTTTGATACCAGAGTTTCCAAGATGGGCGGGAATAAACTTTAAACATGGTGGAAGGGACAACTATTGCTGCAGTCAATGCTGTTCCAACAACAACTACATCCCATTTTCTTGTCGCTAAAGTGGTGTTTTTTAGGCTACATATATGAACGATCATTCGAAGCATATTGTATGATTAATAAGCAGTAAAATAAGCATGTTTCTGACCGAAATTTCAGAATTGTCTGCAAACTGCATGTATAGCGCGGTGTGACTGTTTATATGATTGTCACCCACTGGGATGCTACATTTTATCCTTTCCGATATTAAAGCACTTGAATACAACAAGCTCTTATGCAGCGTTCCAGGCAGGTTTTTTAACTGGTAAATCACCACTTCAAACCACGACTCACGACTTTGTAGCGTTCCAGGCAAGTCACGCCAAACTGCCTGGGCACATTTATGAATTACTATTATTTTTATATTATTATTAATTTGATTGCAACGTTATATTGTCCTAAGCTCTATTTTTCCACCGTGTGCCACTTGCATAAACACCGCACGCATTAGGGCTGACTTTGTTGTTTCGCAGGCTATGCTACGTCAGAACTCGTAACTGGGAGTCCATCGATCCCGGGTTTGACTGACGTTCCAGTGCACTTTCACTGGTAGAAGGTCGGAAAAACACGAGTGAGGCCCTGATCACACCGAACGCGTCTTTTCGTTCTAAAAACGCGAGGCGCACAGCACTGCCTTTTTTGGTGACTTTTAAAAAAGAGCAGTGTGCTGCCGTTGTTTTATGTTGCTAGGCAACGACCAAAACAGCTGTCCTGTCAGTCAAATCAAAGGATTATTGCTCCAGCGCTCTAAAATCTTTGGTTTTTGCTGTTAATTAAACTGTCATATTAGCAGAAACCCTAAAGAATACAGCTCCGGGTTACCCACGACAGACACCAAAAGTTTCTCCTCCATTTCTTGCAGTCTCCGGACTTTTTAAGCAACGGTAAACTTTCGTCACCACAACAGAAGGCCTGCCTCTCCGTTCATTCGATTGGACAATGGAAAAAACGCGAATGACGTTGGGCGTTTTTCCGCTCAAAGTTGCTTTTTTTTTATCTTCAAGCGCTCAGAGCGCTCCTGCAAAAACGCAAGGCGCAGCAGACGGCGAAAACGCGAGGCGCCCGGGGCGCATAAGGGGCCGTTCACATGTCGCGCCTAATACGCGTGGAAAACGCTAGGCGCGCCGCTTTCTTCCTTATCAACAAAGCGCTCTGGTGCTTGCGCTCCGGAAGCGTCTGCCGTTTCTAAGCAACCATCAGCTGCGCTCCAGCTCCAAGCCTATGCGTCTCCATGCATTGTTTCTTCTATTAGCGTCAAAATAATGGGGTCTTGACAAATCATAAAGTTCAGGAAATCCCTGGACCACAATGATGAGCTGCTCCTCCATGTTTCTACAGAGGTTTCAATGTAACGGAAAAACGTGAGGAAGCTGATTGGTTGGTTCATGTCACATGACCTGCGGTGCGCTTGCTGCATTCTGAAAAGTTGAGATGCTTTTATCTCGATGCGGCGCGGACGCGCCTGGAAAAAAACGAGCGCGTCGCGACCGCGTCGCTTCCATTATGCGCGCGCAAGCCGCGCGTCTACATTTGAAATAACGAATTTGAGCGTGCAAAAGACGCTACATGTGAACGGCCCCTAAGCAGCGCGCAGAACGCTCACTGCCAACAGAAAACCATTCAAAAAAGGCGCCTCTCACTGCAAAAACGCGTTCGGTGTGACGGGTTGTCTGGAACGCGGCATTATCACGACTTCTTAAGTGGGAAATAGGAAATTTCCAATAGCACGTGAGGGCAGCATAATTGTGTGAGTCATTTACTTACTTACTTTAGTCTAGTCTTCCAATTAACGCCATTATATTGTTCAATCAGACTGATTCACTAACGCGCGCGAACACAAGAGGCGGGGTTTATCGCATGAACCAATCACAGCCAATCATAACCAGTCATATCTATCACGTGACTTTCCCCTATTCGTTCTCAATTACTACTCCCTGCCAAACTTAACAGCAGGCTTCAGGGGTGTGCAATACCCAGGGCCGCTGCTGGCCAAATGGGTGCCCTAAGCAGAAATTTACTTTTGTGCCCCCTCCCCCAAATATTACGGAAGTAAAAATAAAAATAATTAAAAAAAATACTATAGGGGCCAAAATAGAACTTTATTCAAATAAAAGTAAATACATTGTATCCTTTATAAATTACAATTGTAGCTTTACAGCAAAAAACAAAAAAAAAAAAAAAAAACTAAAATTACACTTTAAATAAAACATTTAAAAATGTGAAATCTTAATAAAATAAACAATAATAAACTGAAATAAAATCAACACTGTCATCTGCTGGAGCTTTCCAAAGTTCAAAATTTACAAAGGCACACTTCTGCTTTTTCTTGAGGCGTAAATGAGCTCTTCATATGATAAAGCCTTTGCTAATTCAGGCCTTTGGTGCCCTTTTCAGGCATTTCTATTAAAATTGTAATGTAAACTGTTAATTTTGTGTTAGATGATGTATTTTAACACTGTTATTTAATGACACCATATGGTCATTATTAATTAATAATCATAAAAGTCTCTGTGTTTTAATATAATGCATTTTAAGTCACTGTGTTTACTTAGATCTGCTTGTATTCATATTAAGAAAGATGTGTTAGTCGTGAAATTATTACCGACATTAAAACACATTATTAACGTCGACAGAATAAAATAAAGTTTCACAGGATTATGAACATACCTGAAAGTGATGCACGGGCTTCATCTTGGGCTTTTTTTTTCCTTTCGTTTCTCAGCGCCGGACTTTTGATGTCTCTTTCAAGGACCATACATATTGTTCATCAATTATTATCATCATTTTTGGCCAAATATTAGGCAGCCGTAAACAGAGGTGAGGGCGCGTCATCACGTAAAGGTGTTTCTGTTTCTGCATCTCTGTGTTCACCGTAAAATGCAATATATACGTTTATATTTTTGATTATTTGTATATGTATATTATTAATATTAATTAATTATTATAATATATAAAAATATTTTTTTGTGCAGCTGGGATGGTGCCCCCCTGGGAGTTGGTGCACTACTCAGACTCTTCGTATAGGGAGCGGCGGTATACTGGCGATACCACTTATTTTGTTTTCAATACCTGACACTTTTAAGGCCAGTATCATCGATATCAATACCTCTAAACTTAACTTTTAAATGATTAAATTTATCAAATTACTAATTGTAAAATATGTAATTATATGTAATCACTCTGTGATTGATTGTTTCTGTCCTGCAACATTTGCGTGCGTTAAGATGAGCAGAAAAATAGTTCTACCCTGCACAATTATTCCCTAACATGGGTTATACGTCCAATTTAATGCATATTGTATGCATTATTTTTTGTTAAATAAAAGATGCCTTAGTATCGATATTTTTTATTTGAACATTGATACTTTCGATACTCACATCAGTATCGATATATCGATACGCCCATTCCTACTTTAGAACAGCGGTTCTCAACTCCAGTCCTCTGGGCCCACTGCTCTGCATTTTGTATGTTTCTAAATCTGACACACTCATGCCGCGTTCCAGGCAATCCGTTACTCGTGTTTTTCCAACCTTCTACCCGTGAAAGTGCACCCGAACGGCACTCAAACCCGTGACTTCCCACTCGTGAACTCGTACTAGATCGATGTACTCCCAGTTCCGACGTGACATAACCCGCGAAACCACTATATATGCGGTGTTTATGCAAGTGGTACACAGTGAAAAAATAGCCTTTAGGACAATATAACGTTGCAAACAAATGAATAATAATGTAATAATAATAAATGCGCTCAGGCTGTTTGGGGTGACTTGCCTGGAACGCTACAAAGCCGTGAGTCGTGATTTGAAGTCGTGATTTACGAGCTAAAAAACCTGCCTGGAACGCAGCATCAGTTCAGTTCATGGATCTTTCTCCTAACGAGCTGATGATCTGAATCAGGTGCCTTAAATGAGGGAGACATACAAAATGTGCAGAGCAGTGGGCCCCGAGAACTGGAGTTGAAAACCTGCTTTAGAAGGTCTGTTAAAACTAAATGGACTCAGGGAAGGCGAGAGACACACAGACCTGTTGGTGTCACTGTTTGACAATATATTTTTTAGAAAATGTGTTATTTATATACTTTTTAGGTGTTCAAGCATGTAGCCATGCTATTCTATTGAAATTTTTAGAATGGCCAAGGATCAGCAATCTGATCATGCAGACCAAACCATAAATCGTAGAGACTTGAAACTTGGAGGGATAGTAGTACTCACACAAGCGACAAAGTCACCAAGACTTGCCCCAGTGGGCCTGACAAGGGCTCTACAGCAATCAAAAAAACTAAAATGGCTGTACCTATGCAACTATTTGTCCTATCAACATGAAAATCGCTGTGCAGTCTTGGTCCAAAGTGGCACAAGTGTCTAAAAGGACATTTGCGTATCTCAAAAAAAACAAAAAAAAAAACACGACCGCCATTGGTCGATGAAGTCTGAGCACCTATTACACAGGTTAACGGAGGCCGATCTGAACAAAACTCAGTGGTCCTGTTTGACTCATGGCCCCAAAAATCTGTGAGAATTCAAATTTGAAATAAATTAGCCACTGGGGGGGCGATATCTCATTTTTCAAGAGGGAAAAATATTTTACATGGTGCGATATTTCGAACATACATGCGATAATCGTATCATATTATATCGAACTCCTCATTCCGGACAACTTTGTCCTAGAACCACTGCTGTCAAATGGTGTTAAAAAAAAAATCAAATAAAAAACTTTTGCAAATTGGTCCTAGGTTTTTTGCTCAATCTGGGAGAAAACGCTCCAGTAGAATTCTCTTTTGACTCTCTAGGTCAGTGGTTCCCAGCTACATTCCTGGAGGCCCCCAAAACTGCACATTTTGCATCTGTCCTTTGTCTGAGACACCCATTTCAGGTCTTGGAGTCTCTACGAATGAGCTGATGATCTGAATCAGATGTGTTTGATTAAGGAGACATGGAAAACATGTGCTGTGTCCGAAATCGCATACTGCTTCAGTAGGTACTACAATTCAAACGTACTTCATGACCGTTAAAACGGTACGTTCTATATAGTATGAATATGGGTAGTATGAATGGAATTGGGACGTACTACATCCGCCGCGTCTCCACTTTCCAAATAACGACTACTCTCCTGGAGCCTGAAGTGTCCATGGTATGGGTACGGCAGAATTCGGACGGAAGCAGTAGGTCATCCGGGTACTTCTCACCTACTGTATTTCGAATACTATGAATTCGGACATGCTACTCGCCTCACATACTGTTTTCGCGTTCTATATAGTAGAGAAGTATGCGATTCCAGACACAGCAATGCAGTGTTGGGGGGCCTTCAGGAACGTGGGTGGGGAACACTGCTCTAGGTTAATAATGATCAAAAAATGTTGAAATGAACCCTTTGGGAAGATATAACGGGGTCATTTAGAAAAGGGGCTTGTCCAAATTTACCCCAAATCCTAAAGGAAAACTCAAAACTTCACAAATTCTTCACAATTCAGGTGATTCTAAACAAGCATGCACAATTTTAAAAAGATTGGCCCACAGCGGGCAGTATAACAGTCATAAATGCTCAAAAACATATTTCTATGACAAATTACCTGGATTTGCCAAAAATACCTTTTTAAAATCATTGATTTAGGTGGCTACAGGCTTGCTAAATAATATGTAATGTCTTTTTTCATATGTGCTTAAATGACTTAAAGCACTTAAACCCTGGTAATCGCTGTTTATAGCTATATTTAATCTAATATTTTGAGGAGACACTGCCTCCGCAGCCTCCTCAGTGGAACGCCTCAGATAGATAGACAGATACTCCCTAAGGATTCTTTGATGAATAGAAAGTGTGAAAGAACAATATTTACTGGCATTTTACAGTTGATTAACTTATCACATCCTGGCTGAATACAAGTACTTTATTTAAAAAGAAAAAGTCACTAGCATATGCCAGTTTCATTAGATCAAACACAAGCATTTAAATCCAAATGAAATTAAATAATGACAGGGAACGCACAGCAGATCCAACCCATAATGCATTTATTAAAATACAGAGGTGCAGCTTATCGGCAGGTTATCGCCTATTCGGTGTCTCCCCCTAATGGATAAACACGTCTTGACATATATAATTCGCATACAGCATGCCAATTCCTCTTTTTAAATGTTCATTAACACACTGTTAGGGTATTACTTCCTTCACCATTTGGTTTCCAGCAACTGCGGGCACTGAACAGAAGACAACTTTATTGTGTTTATGTCGGCCCATATATAATACCAACAGGCATGAACACAGCAACCACACAACACAGTAATTCAGTGCGGATGTGGAATAACAGAGATTCAGGACCCAACATTCCAAAACAAATCGCAGTTAAAGAAAAAAGAGGCGGAAATGTGTCGCTGGAATCTCAGATGCCATACATATACTGCACTTCTGCTTTGGGTTTCAAGAGCAAAATCCAGTTCCTGAAAGGTGATCCGCTGTGTGCTATTTAATAAAAGAAACATAAAAGGCGATGGTGCGTATTTTAACCGGTGATAAAAGCAACAAAGCCGTGATTACTCTGAACACAAGGCCAGCTCTGTGCTTTCCATGAAAACCCAGAAGGAGGATGTCCTCCTTCTCCAGAGAGCCACACCACGCTCGCCCGATTCAATACTGAACTCAAGACATCATAGTTCCAGAACACCCTGCATGAACAGATTGAGATTAATTAAAACATTACTTAATATCTTTAAGCAGAAAACTATATTTGCCAAAGTCATTATCGTTTGGTGCTATCAAGTGATCTTTTCTGGCTTTGGCAAGTTTCATCAAAAGGAATTCTCTTCGGTCCTTCCATTCCTTCAGCTCCTCATCTCCATGAGCCAGCTTACAAAGCTCCTCCTCCGTGCAGGTGCCTATGAGGAACCTGGGGGGTAATCAAAACCAATCCGTTAGTGACGGCTGTTAGTTGTTAATGTGGTATAAGTGGTGTTACACATTAGCGTTAGACTCACCGTTCGCAAACTTTGAAGGTTCCTGTGGGGAAGCGATACTGCCAGCAGTTCTGATCGTCCTCAGAGTTGAACACTCGTTCTTTGTGCTTCTCGGAGGTGATATGCTGCTGCCACTGCTTATCACTGTTGCAGTTCTTCCCACACAACCAGCAATGGTTGCCAGCCTGGTGAAACAGCATTTAGAGAGCATGAGGAATGTATTTATGAAAAAAAGATTTAGATGAGAAAGAACTGAGGAGTTCAGTCACTTTCAGAAAAGAAAACGTGTAAAAATATGTAGTGAATTGCTACAGAATTCTTATACGGTTGAAGTCCAAAGTTTACATACACCTCGCAGAATCTGCAAAACGTTAATTTTAACAAAATAAGAGGGATCATACAAAATGCATATTTTTTATTTTGTACTGACCTGAATACAATATTTCACAAAAAAGACGGTTTACATATAGTCCACAATTTTATTTATATATATATATATATATATAAATAAAATTGTGGACTATATATATATATATATATATATATATATAAACTATTTAAAACTTTACATGCACTTGATTCTTAATACCGTGTTGTTGCCTGATTTGTTTTTTTGTGTGATAGTTGTTCATGAGTTTCTTGTTAGTCCTGAACAGTTAAACTGCCCTCTGATCTTAAAAAAAATTGTGTGACCTGAAGGGTTTTTATGCAGTTTTTTCAACATTTTTGTGATTTTGAGATGCATCTTTTCACACGGAGGACAACTAAGGGACTCATATGCAACTATTACAGAAGGTTTAAATGCTCACTGATGCTTCAGAAGGAAACACGACGCATTAAGAGCCAGGGGGTGAAAATTTTTGAACAGAATGAAGAGGTCTAGTTTTTTCAATTTTTTTTTTATATTTGGTACTGCTCTTCAAAAGCTACAGAAGATACTGACATGTTTCCCAGAAAACAAAATAAGTTAAATTTACATTGTGGGACCATAAGGATTTTTCTGAAAAACAGCAGGCAGTTTTAAATGACAAATAAGGACTCACGAAATATCTTTCCAGGTCAGTACTAAAAAAAAAAAAAAAAAAAAATGGACGTTATTTTTATTATCTCTTATTTTGGTCAAATAATTAACATTTTGCAGATTCTGCAAGGTGTATGTAAACTTTTAACATCAACTGTACATACACTTGATGTATATCAACAACATGTTATGCACCTTCACAGACAATATTTATAAAATATGTACAGTGAAATAGAGATCGAAGACTTACGAAATACTCTAACACTACCATTGTATATTTGAGGACTATATGACTCCTTAACATGAAAAGCAAAAAAAAAAAAAAAAAAAAAAAAAAAACTTATACACCTGAGACCCTATTGTAATTGTTGGAATGGACAAGGCTATAATGTAAATTATAAAGCCTATATAAAGCTTAAAGTGCCCCTATTATGCCTTTTCAAATATGATATTTCATGTAGTGTGTCATGTAGCTGTATGTGAACCAACTATCTGCAAAGTTGTGACGCCGACAGTGCACGACAAATGAAGTTTTTGTCTAGTCGGCTCACATTCGCCTAAAGGAGTCGTCAGCAATTCGAATCTTTTTCTGTTACGGCCACACGTCACAAACTACACATTTGCATAATGTCCGCCCACGTTCTATGTCGCGAACAACTTGCCCGCCCACAAACAGTACAATTTTCACGTGGATTACATCATGTCAAGAAGACGCTGTATCCTGCGCTGTGAGAGTAAATTATTTTTTCAACAACACCTCAGCAGTCCAATTCCAATCTTGTGTTGTGTTCGCGTCATTTTACTGATGACTGCTTTTCCAATCTTGGGGAGTAACGTTACAACGCGAGATTCACCAAACGCTTGGTTTTAAAAAATGGATCAGTGCCCAGTTTATTTGGACCGGCTTGCTCCTCTGAACTTCTACCTGTAAGTATGATTAATAATTGATGATTGTATTTTCTAGCGATCATTCAAAATACGTCTTTGTGTACGTTATGGTGTGTAACAACCCCGCACATGTCTTGGTAACCGGCTAACTTGCGTTTCTGTAGTTCTGTTGTTCAGCTGTGCGTGCAATGTAGTCTAAAAATTGTGATTGATGCAGCTTGACTGTCTGTCTGCCTTATTAGTATAAGTAATGATAAACGATGGCTTAACGCAGTGTTATGCATTATACAATGTTGAAGTTCACAACGTAGAGGTGTGCCCGGTTAGCTTACAGAAGTAAATTGCAAGCACTTTCCACAGTTAACATATGACACCCACTGAGAAACGTCCTGCTCCAGTCGTGCTTGTGAAACAGTTTCTTGTCGATGTGCCACTTCAACCGTTTCATCGTCAGACTCCGGCTCGAATTGATAGGGTAAAATCAAGGCTCTTTTCTATGTATTGACAGGTCTCCGCAGCTGTCATTTAGTTACGGCAATGGGCGTTTCGTTTTTGCGCTGTAGCGGTAGACCAATCTAAAAGGACTGCACCATCTGACCAATCACAGCAGTGAGGGCTCACGGAAAGGAGGGGTTTAGAGAGACTGATTCTTCGAACTGCTTCACACGAGTCGTTTACGAATCATTTAGAAACGGGGTAAAATTAAATCTAATTTTGGAGAAAACTAAAGTGTTTTTTGAACTTGCATACATGTAAACCTGTTTTAAGAGACTAATACAACAATATTAACTACCTTTAAAATGGCATAATAGGGGCACTATCAGAAAGCTCTGGAATTTGATTAAAAATAACTTCAATTCTGTTCCGAAGATGAACTGAAGGGGTGGATTCTGGAATCAACTGCCACTTCAAATTATTTGTCCTTTTGAGTGGTTTATGTGAAACTTGAAGAGTTTAGAATTACATGTTATCTCACTGGAATGTGCTCTCTCCTTGTTTTGTGAAAAGCACCCAACATATTAAAACATACATTTACTCTTCTGACTTACTATGACAGCGTAGGTCACAAAGGTCATTATGACCTGACATCTACATTTACAATTAAAGCATTTACTTGATTTTTCATCTTTAAACATTAGAAAATAATAAAGAATATTATCTGAAACCCTCAGCTGAGAAAAAGTACTTCATATCTGTATGTTTGGGGAAAGTTCCTGATAAGAGCTTGTGTTTGAACAACCCAGCCTTGAAGAAGTTGAGTATTCTCTATGTGCGTGTGTGTTATTATCTGTCTGTGCAGGACTGGTTCTCCAGGGAGACTTGTAACAGTACCCAGGATGGAACACACATATGGACATCTTCCGTCACCCTGATGCATGGGGGACAGATGTGTGTCTTGGGAGCGACACATTGTGTGTGAACTCTAATTGCTTATCCTTAGAGGTATCAGGGTTTCAAATCTAATTTAATGCTCCTAAAGGGAGAACAATGCATTAAGAGCCAGGGGTGTCAACTTTTGAAAAGAATGAAGGTGTACATCTTATTTTTCCTAAATATTATGTTTCCCAGAAGACAAAATGAGTTAAATGTACCCTAATCTTTAGATCTTAATGCATCGTGTTTCCTTCTAAAGCATCAGTGAGCTTTTGAACCTTCTGTAATAGTTGCATACAAGTACTTCGGTTGTCGTCAGTGTGGAAAGACGAACATAGAAAACTTAACTGTTTTCTATGTGAATATATTTGAAAAATAATTCATTTCTGTATTCCTGTGTTTCTTGAGCAGCAAATCAGCATAGTAGAGTAATTTCACTGAAGACTGGAGTAATGATGCTGAAATTTCAACTTTGAATCGCAGGAATAAATCCTATTTTAAAATGTGAAGTCTTTTATATCAGTTACTCACTAAAATCAGCATATTTCTGATATTTGATAGTGTTTTTAAACTAAAGAAAGGGCAATTTTTTCCTAATCTTATGAACTGGTTATTTCATATCAAATTTACAAATGCAAAATTACAACTGCATGAATAATGTTAAGCTTAGTTTTAAATATTTTTTTAATATACAAATATGAAAAGTTGAAAAAAAAAATGCAATACTTTTAAACATAAGAGAAAACCTCAAGCAAGTGCCTGTGTAATGTGTGAACATTTGAGTCATTAGTTCAAAGGATTCACTCAGAGAAAGCAAGTGCCTGTCTTTATGAATGGATCACTGAATCATTGACTCAAATGATTCATTTAAAACACAGAGTCATGCAACGTCAAATCTGCAATCGTGCTGATATTTGGGAAACGGCACTCTCTTGGTCATGTTGCTCAACTAGGCTACATCATGTTATAAATATAAAAACTCCTGTTTTACAACAGTATTTTAGTTCTGAGTTTTTTTTGTTTGGGGTTGCGCTCATTTGTTTAGGGCTGACGTCTCCACGAGATTTTCTCACACACAGATCGGCTGCGTGAACCTGCGTAAAATTTACATTCTCTGATCTTAATTTTACAAACAATTTCTGGTTTTATTCCTCCAGTCAGAACAACATGAGGGTGAGTAATTAATGACAGAATATTCATTTTTTGATGAACTATCCCTATAATAAAAATTATTCTAAAGCATTTACGATCCACATATAAACCACCTCATGTTTTTTTTTTTAACCTGTATGCTGTAATTTACTTGTAGAGTCTTATTTGGATGAAGGATTTGCTCATAAATAAATATTAATTACATTATGTGACATTTGCCCAGTTGGCCAAATCCACTGCCTGAAATACAGATGTTGAGTGTGTGCTAATCAGTTGGTGAACTAACATGATTCATGAATATTTATTAAGTTACAACACAATTCTCCCAATACGGTTACCAAGCAGTACTGGTATCACACAATTAGTATTCGATCACTATGCTCTAGCTTATGAATTCTAGATACAGGACGTGTTTAGTGTTTAAACTGCTAGAGGGAGCACTGGAACACATGCAGATGTCGAGATGCTTTTTAAGTCTGAACTATTTTGACTTGCGTCCAAAACGCAGCGGAACATACAAAAACATGCAAACATGAGATAAAAGACAGCCTTGGGCATGTGTGGCGTCCTTGACAGTCAGCGTTTTGTAATTTCTTTGTCTACGTGTACACGGCACTCTAGGATAGACCCAGGTTGTGTCATAGTAAGATGAGTGTGATAATGATGTGTGGAAATATGAATGCTGCTCAAGTTTCCATACCACTTCCTCAGCGTAGTCTGTGGGCATGTGAATCTGTTTGCCGTTCTCTCGGGTAGAGGTGCTGCTGCTCTCCTCGCTCCAGACTGGCTTCTGAGACTGCAGCCACATTTCATACAGCTGCTCCATGTCTGCAACTACATACACACAAACGCAATGTTAGGTCACAACATCAGCATCTGTCAGCACTAGGGCCAGTTGTCCAAAAAGCTTAATCTGGAACCGAATAATCAGGATTTGCTATCCAGGATGAGGTAATTTATCATACTTTTCTGCTGCTTTTTTCACAGCAAAACTGGATTGGATGACAATGATCCAGATACACACTTTTTCAGATGTTCAAATCTGGAATACTAGTGCTCTACAGAGCCCCTAAAGAGACATGGTGAAGGAGAAAATATGAGATGTGGGGTAAAAAAAATGCTTTTGCATTCTCCCAGGAAAGTTTTGCATTGCATTTACAGAAACTTTGCATACACTCACAAACAACTACTTTTGACTAGCTCATCTCTGATGATTGTGCTGAGGTAGTTTACAAACACTGATTTAAAAAAAACAACATAAAATTAAATATAATTATTTAGTTTGATATTGACATCTGATTATTTTATAGCACCAAAATCTGTAGGCTACTGAAAGGCTTCAGAGGTAGTCTAATGTTTATGTGTAAATAAATATAAATGTTTGTGTGTTACATATGTTGTATTGTAGGACCAGTTTAGAAATGTTATTACATTTATTACATTATTTTGTTCCTGAAATCCACTCTGCTGATGGGATCAGTATAATCCCATTTTTATTTTTGGATCACAGGCATCTCAATCTTACGAAAAAAATCTGAGTAACACAAACTGACAATTTAATCTGGATCAAAACAAAGATTGGATTTTGTGATCCAATCCGATTTCAGAATAGGCCTGAGCAATAAAACAATATCGGTGTTTATCAACAGTACACATTTATCGATAATGATTGAAAAAAAATGTTTGATATAGCACACAATAGTGGCTCGTTTCATTTAGTTTTGTTTTTTTGTTATAAGTGTGCCTATGTTAATGCAAACTGCATACATTTTGGGTCAGGTGTTTATTTTTTTATTGAAATTAATATTTCACCCTCATTTCCTTAAATAAAAAAAACAACAATTTTACCCTCTGTACGAAAAAAAAAAAAAAAAAACAATTTGTGGGGTTTATTCCATTTCACCGCATCTAATATGATCGGCACTTCGGCTATTTTTATTAAGCTATGCATAAATACAAGATGCCGTTTTCGTTCATAACCGTTTATGCAATTTACAAAATTATATTTGATCTATAAAATGTTAATTTAGACAGTATGCCCCCCTTTTTTTTTTTATAATCATCATTTCATTGCATTGAATAAATAATTTAATGCTCTGCATTATTTTGCTCTTTGTGCCCTCCTGTGGCCTCAGGAGACAAGCCAAACATTTACTTTACACTTATTTAATCTGCATACTAAATATAGGAAAGGATATATTAGTTTCAAATTTTATTTTGTTAGGTTTTTTTTTTTGCATTGTTTGTCTTTAATAAATTGCGTAAATTAAAAATACAGTGGTAAATTTAAACCTCAAATGTAAATTAAGTTATATATTTTTTTTATTTATTTATAAAGGATTTTAAAAAGTCAATAAATGATACTGAATGATATGAAGCATATTGTGATAATTTTTAGCTATATGGTCCAGCCCTATTTCAGAGTCTTTGTTATTTTGAACAACCCATTTCAAGACATGATCCAGTCCAGCAGCTGAAATCCAATCAAATTACTATCGAACAGCTGGCCCCAAGTGATTATACAAGATAATCTATTAAAGTAGTTTAGAACTCTAGAAAAGTAGGGAAACGTTCTTATTTTGAAATCTTTGAAACTGTGAAAAATGCCTACTTCTTGTTTTTTTCTCCTTTATCTTTGTATATCTTTTTAAATGTCTGCACCTCTATTGACCATCTCTGATCTATAACCTTTATAGAATGTTCTAATAAAGTTAAACATTAAGCAGCACTTTTTTCCAAGAGTTATAAGAAAATATTTCTTGAACAGAAAAATCAGCATATCACAATGATTTCTAAAGAATCATGTGACACTGAAGACTAGAGGACATCACAGGAACAGTTTAAATCAAATTAAAACAGAAAATGGAAATTGTAATAATATCCCACATTATTACTGTTTTACAGTATTTTTGATCAAATAAAAGCAGCCTGACCATAAGAGACTTCTTAGATAGCTTACAGCCATTATCCTGTTGGTTAATATTGACTAATGTCAACTGAACAGGAACGTTGATTAAGAGGAAGAGCAAGTTAGATTATTTGGATTAAACATTAATTTGAACAAACAAACAAACAAACATACCACATAATAATACAGCTCAGTGTGTTGATTGTCGTCGTCGGAAAATAAGCTAAACTAAAGCAAAACTTGAAAAGCAACTCTGTAATGAAATGGTCCCTAAATGATTGTCATGTACTCAAAAGCTTAGTGAACTTACTATTGTTATCTTTCATGAAGGTCCATAGATCTCTCTCTTCTGTGCTGTGAGCAAAGGTGCAGTTTCCAATGTACTGACACTTTTTGTTAGCTGACACATGGATACAAATCTGAAAAAAATAAATAAAAAAACAGGAATGACAATTATTTAAGAGACAGTGATGATATTTACAAATCAATTTCTTCTCATACTGAAAAACTGACACTTTTTCCAAGCATTAAATACTATTTTTACACTTACTTCAAACTGAGCTGGAATAGGCTTTTTAGTTGGGAGAGGTCGAACTGTAGTCCACTTTTTCCGTTCAACAGAGCTAACCAGGACCACCCGTCTATCTTTAGACCACCTGTTCAACAGAAAGTGACAAATTATGAAATAACTCATATTAAACCTAAAATTGCATTTTAATTAAAGAAAGTTAACCCAAAAATTCTGTCATAATTCACTCAGGGTGTGTTCACACTTGTTCGGTTCGTTTGGTTCATTTGGAAAAATGACAAAAAAAAAAAAAAAAAGATTTTGGTCCTGGTCCACTTAGCATTCACACTGGCATTTTTGACAGTGAACGTCATTCACAGACTGTTGACCGCTTTAGAGCTCATAAAAAGGCACTTTACCTCCTCGTTGCTCCGTGTTTGCCCTCTGCTCGTTTTGTTTTGGATACACCGATTGTTCCCTTCGTAAAATCATGTTGCATCGCATCTTATCTTGTCATTACTTTCTGTTTTTGGTTCGTTTAGAAGTATTTGGTCTGTGTTGCATTCATATTTCATTCAAACCGCACCAGAGTTCGTTTGGAAGCGGGCTTTTAATCATTTTTTTATTCGAATGAACTGCACTAACAGAGCAATCGCACCAGAGTTTGTTTTAATCGGACCAAACATGACAAGTGTGAACACATCCTTACACTGTATGAGTTTATTTCTTCCATTAAACAAGGGAACACATTCACCTATAAAACCAAATGGAATTATTCTATTCCATTTCATAATCATTTCTCCTTTAGTGCTCCACAAAAGAAGGTTGTGTGGGTTTAATACAAAATTAGAGTAAATGAATTTCCATGTTTTGATACATGAGCTGGACTCACGTATGCCGGGCCTTTGCACTGCAGTACTTCTTGTTTTTGTCTGGCTCGCTGACTTGGCCGTTCCTCCAACACTGAGCACATACAAACTGCATCTTCAGGTTAGCTGGTCCAAATTTGCGCAGGGCTGGTGGGAGCTCCTATGGGATTGAACGTCATAAAACCAGGGTCAGAAATTAACTTTACCATCAAGGGGCAATATTTGCTTCCTGGAATTGACTTCCAGGGGCATTTTTTACATTTTTGAGGGCAATTTTTATAAAATCAACTTATTATTAGAATCACCATACTGTGTCATGTCTAATGTCAAATACTTAAATTTACCCAATTACTTTAATCAATATTTCAAACGGTTTAAAATTGTATCTAAATTATACACGTAAAAAACAGGAGCTCATAGGGCTGCAATTATGACAAATCATTGTAGATTATTGCTCCTTAATTTAATATAACTCTGATTGCATTTTTCTGAAAGAAGGAAGTCATATACACCTAGGATGCATGGAGGGCGAGTAAATAATACGCGTAGAGCCCAGTTACGACAAAAATCATTGTAGATTACTGCTCTTTATATTGTAATAATGACTGTTAATATCAGTATAGAAAATAATATAAAAACATTTGTTTTGTGTCTGCATCTTATGTACGTCACATTCTGCCTTCACAGACAAACATGTCGGTCCATGACGTTAGTATACATCAAAACAGTAGACATCAAAATGAACAAAAAATGCCCCATAAATTCAAAAACCTCAGGTATGATCAGTGAAGCTATGAAATTATTTTTTATTTACATTGTATCTGCACTGTGTTGTTTATGATGAAGGAAATTACAAGTGTCTCCATCATTTTAAGCACTGACTAATCAAAGTAAAATGCCAATGCATTCCTTAGTTCAAAAGAAATGCATTTAATTGGTTATAAAACTCAACGCTGCACAAATCAGCATATAAAAGCAATCTGATGCAGTGCAAATCAGCCATAATACATTGTTTAATTGTGCAGAGGGCATTTGTCTTGAATTTATGGGGCATTTTTGTTAATTTTGATGGCTTGTTAGTACCTGCATAAGACTTCTCTCACAGGTGTATACACTATTGATCAGTGCTCGTATAAATTCTACCTGGGCATGAGTAGCAACATCCATATTCCAATATTTCTGTGACTCCTGGACAATACCTTCATGTGTGATACCTGAAAAAAACCAACACAACAGTTAAAGGTTTGCTGCCAGCATTTGTGTCAGATAATTTGCGAGTCCCAAGCGACAGCTCACCTCGTTCACTCTGCATCATCCATACTTTGAGCTCAATGAGGCTGTGGGCGTAAAAGCAGAAATCCTCTCGCTGGCAGCCATACCGTACCTCATGCCTACACAGATCCATCTGGCACTGAGAGATGTATGGACGAATTTTGGAGTACCTGACCGTTTTGTCCCTTAAATAGTGTACAAGGCACCTGAGAAATAAAAAGTGTATTAATTCTACATTACTTAAAAAGGTCAAACCTAGGGCCAGGCAATATAGACTATAAATCCTTTTTAAATCTCATCACTACATCGCTCTCTAGAAGGAGATATACAAAAATATTGGATCCAATAAAAATAATGACTGCAAAACTGCATATTTGACTACATATACTGTAGTATTTGCTCTGAAATGGTTTAAATGGCTGAGAAACCATCACCTACTTAAAAATAATCACATTTTCAAATGCTTAATACAGGGTTCGTACAGATATTGTAAAATGAAATTCAGGAACTTTTCCAGCACTATTTTTATTTTTAAGGACTTCAATCAGAGATCTCACTTATCAAACAATGTATTATCTTTCAAATTCTAAAAAAGAGAGGTAAATAAAAAAAAATCAAAATAGCAATTTACTATAATAAATCAACGGTTCGTTTCTTAAGGGATTTGTATGTGTATACTTTCTTTTTTGTTTTGTTTTAATAACTATACTACTTTAATTCTTTGATCTACCATTTAGAAAAAAGATAAAATAAATAATAATAATAATAATAATAATAATATGATGATGATTCGCAATCCACGCTCCGAAGTCCCGATTTGAATAATGATTCGCAAACCATTGTTTCAGATCACAACCTGGAGCATGGATCGCAAATATAGATCGGGACTTTAAATCGCGAATAATTTATGGAATTATTTAAATTCTTGAAATGATTCACGAAACCCATTCCGATCTAAATCAAACGATTTGCAATACGTGTTCCGAAGTCCCAATCTGAATCAAACGATTTGCGAAACACAATTTGAAGTCCTAATCTAAGTCAATGATTCATGAACCCGCTTTGAAGTTCTGATTTAAATCAAATTATTTGCGGTATGCATATTAAAGTCCCGATCTGAAACAAATGATTTGCGAGACGTGATTGGAGCGCTTAAAAACTGAATAGTTATGCGATGCAATGGTTTAACTGATTCCCAGTTTTCAAAGCCATTTCACCCATATGCTTTTTAAAATCATTACAAGCGATGTAGAAGTTTGAAAAACAGCTCATTTAATTTGATCTGGCTTTTGCTAGCGAAACGCTTGAAATGAATGATGGAAGTCACGAGTTTTAAACAATCAGAGCGGTTCCAGTGTAAATGACTTAATTGATTTGGTTCATCTGTTCCTCTTTTTTTGCATATTCTACCATGTTTACATAACATTGTCAGTACTACTACTAGATTAGCTCACTAGTTTTATAACAGTAACTGAAATAAGGGGAAAAAAAAACATTTCATACATTGTCTTTAAATAATTCAAGCACTTTTTCCAAGTACTTCTTCAGGAAAATTGCCATTTTCAAGGGTTTTCCAGGTCTTAAATTTTAAAAGGTCAAATGTAAGTAGTTCAAGCACTTTAAGCACCTTGTACGAACCCTGTTAATAAAATGTAATAATAGTAGATCATTTTATTTTATCTTAACATTTAATAAAGAAAAATATTTAATTCTTAATAGAATATTTCTATTTTTTTTTTTAACATACCAGTATATTCTGATAAATATTTAATACTTTAATAGCATATTTTCATTAATTTATCTAGTATTAATAATAGTAATAATAGATTTGAATACACTGAAATGAATCTTCGTCATAAGACTTTCATACAAGTCATGACAAGTTGTGGCTGTGTAGCTGACCTACTGACACGGTTTAGGAAATTTAATGGCTAAATAAAAAGCCTCTGTATATATCGCCCAGCCCTGATCAGATCAGATATATCATTAATTCAAACCAACGGCATTCACTGCAAAGCATGAAATTGCACATTTAGTGTCTGGACATGTCCTCACAAGAATAGATGCTTACTTCTTTTCCTCAAACACATGCTTTGTCACTGGGTGAGAGCATAGGCCGGGGTTGTCCTTACTGGTTTTGCTGATTATTCTGGGTTTGTGATCAAAGCATACCTACAGACCAAGTCACACATGTTAGGTATTTGCACAACTTCTTTAAACTTTAAAACCAACGCAAATTTCAGCAATGACGAAAGACAAACAGCCAAACTAAAAAATCCATTCGTTTGAAAACCGGTCATTCCAGTTGATGATGAAATGAGAAGGTGTGTTAAAGACATACAATAAGCTGCTTAAAAGAAAGAAGTGCTAACTCATAAACATGATTTATTTTGACCTCCAGGTGTATCATGGATTAGTTATTAATTCAGACTACAATAAGCAAGCCATTCAAACAATGGCGCACTTTACCTCACAGAGGAACATAAATATCCCATGGTGCTCCTGTAAGATTTTGGCCACGGTCAAATTGATCTTGGGTTTAGATCCATAGGGATCACACAGATTTTCCCTGCAGATGAAGCCTTTGCGTTCTAGCGTCCACACGTCAATTTCCTCTTGGCAATAAGCAAAGGTACAATGTCCAAGATACCGACATTCTTGTCCACTCGCCACATCTATAAAGCAGAGTATTTTAGTAAACAATCTTTGAAAACATAAAAGCCTCAAAGGAAATCACTGCAGTTACCTTTGCAAATATAATAAGGCCCCATGTACTGGTTTTTAGTGGGTCTTGGGCGAATAAGCTTCCATGTTGGAAGTTCAGAATGTTTGGTTCTTCCCAAAAGCAAATCTTTTTTGCATTTGTGGTCCTCCGGACGGTAAGTGTAATCCAGCACTCCGGGTCCTGTAAAAACAATCAGGTGACGAAGAACTTTATGCAAAACCTCAATGTTTGCATCTTTAAAAGGTCATAAGCTGGAAACGCTGCTTAGCAACACTCCCGCATGACTGCCGCTTACCGGTTTTAATGTAGCATGAGGAGCAGGCCTGTTTAAATTCATGTGTATCAGCAAGTGGGTTCTTGGCAAGGTCTAGTTGCGGTGGATAATCCTGCGCAAACGTCCCATCGGATGTGCTGAAACCCATGCCAATGGGTGGAATGGTTGGCACTGACATGTCGCTGTTACTTAGCTGAAAGAGCAAATAACTGAGATTAACCAAAGAGCACAACTGAATGATCAGGAAAATGTTTACCATATTGAAGTGAATTAACTCTTACCGACATAAAATGATGCTGGCTAAAAGGTTTATCTGGTCCACAAGTAATTAAAAAACAAAACAAAAGGGAAATTAGAAGTTAGCATAGAAAAAAAATATATATATGTATATACAGTGGCAACAATGTCCAAAATTAACATTTGCCAGAAGACAAATGGCACTAAATTTAAAAAGCACCAAATATACATAGCACTACATAGGACCAGATAATACAGTACTAAATTGATAGTTCACCTAAAAAAAAAAAAAGCCATTAATTAATTGTTGTTCCAATCTTGTAAGACCTTTGTTCATTTTCAGAACACAAATTAAGATATTTTTGATTAAATCTGAGAGCTTTCTGACCCTGCATAGACAGTAGGGCTGCTCGTTTATGGCAAAAACCATAATCACGATTATTTGTCAATATTGTAAATCACGATTATTTAACAATTATCACTGGGTACAAAATTTTATATTAGTGATTAATTTAAATATATCAATACAACAGAAAAAAAATATACAAATGAAAAAAGTGCTTTAAAAAATACTGAATACTTTTATGCAAGTCTAAAGCAGTCTAACAAAACTACAGAAATGGAATGTAATTATTTGAATGTAAATTAAAACAGCATCTTCACTGTAATAATTAAACAAGCTTTGTTTCTTATTAAAACTACAGAAGCCCTTCATTTAAGAGCAGTGAATGATTTTTCTCTTTGTAATTTTTTGTTTTATTAATATTAAGCAATTAAGCACAGAGACAGCAGAAAGAATACTATTTGTTGCTGCTTTAAGAGCCACACAGATCCAATAAACTGTTACACACGTATTTTCATTCTCACCTGTTTATGATCATTTAAGACAGAACTGACAAGGGTTTACATAAAATAATCACCTAGCGCCTCATTTTGAAATGAATTTAGGTGTACTTGACCGTTTAGGCGTGCACCTTGAGCTAAAAGATAACTTTACATGTCATTAAACGTGTTCTAACAGTATATGGATTATTTGTGTTCTTCAAGCCATCTCAGGATTTTTTATATGGATAACGTGTATTTATATTGCAATGCTAATCAACACAGCCTTCATCTCTGTACAGAATACTATAAAGAAAGAATCACTTCACTTTAAGTTATTCTAAAGAAAAAAATTAATAGATCAACGCTATAACGAAAGTTTGTAGTAAAAATATTTGTATTCTCATTAATTGTCTGTCTACTTTTAAACTAAAACAGTTAGCATTTTAGTCTCTTTAGAGTAATTGTTATTTTTGCGTGTGATTCATTGGTCAAATAAATAAAGATTAATATGACAGACGGCGTGATTTATTTATTATTACTTTTTTTTTTTAAGATTTCTACAGATCCAACAATATATCATTACTGTAAATGTGAGGCCTTGATAATCATGTAGTGAAAAATCCGATATCATCACAGCCCTAATGCATACCCTAGCGTGCATTTGGGATTGAAACGAGACAAGCCACGATCAGCAACGTACCTGTCGGAGAATCTGAAATTGATAAACTATCCAATGAATCCAGAGGTGATGAAAACGTGTCCAGACCAAGAGAAAACGTTGAAATTGGCTTGTGATACGGTGCGGGCAAATTTACGGTGCATTGTGGAGACACACTCAAAAATGGATGGCCCAGGTGGGAAGGCATGAGCAAAGAACTCTGTATCGAACTACTGACTGCAATACTGGTCGGTAAAGGAATGGGTCCATCCACTGTGGGAATATCCTGAGTGAAAAGAAAGAGATAAATATTAACATGAGCTATTGTATGAACTAAAAACATAAGCAAAACTTAGTCCTCCTCAAGCTTACCAAAGAAGACTCAGGAGGACTTGCTCTGTCCAACAGCTCATCCAGATCATCCCCAATAATATCTGTATCATAGTCCAAGCGGGTGCCTGTTACTGTGTAAGAGTCATTGGGCCTGGTTCCATTAACCAGAGGCATATGTATGGGCATGGGAACAGGCTCTGGATTATGGGTCTCAACTGGGATAACCGGTGGTGAGATGACACTGACAAGCAGCGTAGACTCCATTTCTTCCTTCTCATTTACTGCTGAACACAACGGCATGCTGACTGGTATTGGGCCGTCCATACCCTGCATAGACTGGCCCAGTTCTATACAGACAAAGAAGCATTAATAAGCTGACTCATTTAAAAATGTATTACATACACCACAGCTCAAAATGTTCAGGATCTGTAAGATTGGGGTTTTTTTTGTATGTTTTTGAAAGAAGTCTTATGCTCAACGAGGCCGTATTTATACGATTAAATATACAGAAAAAAATGCTATAGTTAGATATTGCAATTTAAAATAACCGTTTTCTGTTTTTGTTTTTTTAATTAAATTAATTTTATTCCTGTGATTGTAAAGATTAATATTCAGCAGACTTATCACATGATCCTTTTTGAAACAGAAATCTTTTGTAACACTATAAATGTTTTAATGTCACTTTTGGTGAATTTAGTGCACACTATTAGTCAAATGTTTTTGGACAGTAAGATTTTTAATGTGATTTGAAAAAGTCTCTTCTGTACACCAAGTCTGCAATTATTTGATCCAAAATACAGCAAAAGGAGTACAATTTTGGAATATTTTTTACTATTTAAAATAATTGTTTTATATTTGAATATACTTTAAAATGTAATTTATTGCTGTGATCAAAGCTAAATTTTCAGCTTCATTACTCCAGTCTTCAGTTTCACATGATCCTTCAGAAATCAGTTTAATATGCTGATTTGCTGTTCAAGAACCATTTTATTATTATTATAATCATCTTCATCATCATCATCATCATCAATATTAAAAACAGTGCTTTTTTCCAGGATTCTTTGAATAGAAAGATTCAACGATCAGCATTTATCTGAAATAAAATGCTTTTGTAACATTATACACTATCCCATTCAAAGCTTATTTTATTATTTTTTTGGAAAAGAAATTACAGGACAGAAATTAATACTTTTATTTAGCAAGAATAAATTAATCAAAAGTGATGAGAAGACATTTATAATTTAAAAAAAGATTTCGATTTCAGCTAAATGCTGTTCTTCTGAACTTTCTATTCATCGAAGAAACCTGAAAACTTCTATTTAGCTATCCTCAACCTAATAATAAATGTTTTTTTGAGCAGCAAATCTGAATTTTAAAATAATTTCTGAAAGATCATATGACTGGAGTAATGTTGCTAAAAATTCAGCTTTGAAATCACAGGAATAAATTACATTTTAAAATATATTCAAATAGAAAACATTTTTTTTTAGTCAAACATTTTCTGTTCTGCTGTACTATGGATCAAATAAATGCAGGCTTTTATAAACATTAAAAATCTTACTGTTCAAAAACTTTTGACTAATAGTGTATCCTTGCTAAATAAAAGTATTAACTTCTTATAAAAAAAATAAACAAATAAATCAGAACAGTAGTAAACATCACTCACAGTAGGTATACACCAACTTACCCATTTCAATATCCTCCACAGACGAAGAGTTTTGAGAATGCTGTAAGAAAATAAAGCAGCTCAGTAGGTTTGCTGAAATAAATAAATTATTTTAAACACACACACACAAATCCAGCATTTTACCTTATCATTTGCCGCTCCTGATAGACTTGAACCGGGCAAAACATTTAAGGCAGGCTGATTTCAAAAAAAAAAAAAAAGTATAAAGACTAGCCAGGGACAAATAATTACAGATTATAAGATTTAATTTCCCCGCCACAATTATATTCAATTATTCTACCTAAACATTTTTCCGCAATTGTCTAGAACATAAACACATCCCTGTTTTGTTTTTTTTTTGTTTGTTTTTTTTACCTTGCTTCTGACATAAGCCTTACGGATTTTCAATCCCAACATTTTGGCAAGCTCCTGGGTCATTTCAATCACACGAGTATCCTGCAAGACAAATGAAAAATGAACAACCAAGTAATGCAAAAAAAAAAAAAAGATTAAAACCTCAGAGTAAAGTGCTCTGACCTGCGGCACTGCCATGGAGCATTTAGCAACTGCCTCATAAGCCTCTTGATGTCTTCCCAATTCTTTTAGACAGCGGGCTTTCCGGTAAAGTGCTCTGTAGTTGCTTTGATTGAGTTGAAGAGCTTTTTCTGAGTCCTCTAGGGCTTGATCGTGCAGTCCCTGCATCGATAACCACAAACACATTACAGTGAATTAAACCAACTGGGACAATTAACTTTGCAGCATAAGCAGTCATCAAACACTGCATGGAAAATCACTGCTTGCTAGTACATTTGCATTCAAAGGTTTGTAGCCTCTCATGCTCAGCAAGGCTGTATTTATTCAATCAAAACTACAGCACAAATAGTGATAATTACTCTTTAAAACATCAGTTTCTCTATTGTAATTTATTTTCAAGTGCAATTTATTCTTGAGTCATCAAACCTGAATTTTCATCATCATTACTCCAGTTTTCAGTGTCACATGATCCTTCAGAAATCATTCTAATATGCTGGTTTGCTGCTTAAGAAACATTTCTTATTGTTATCACTGTTGAAAACTGCCTAATATTTGTGTGAAAACTTTAAAAAGAAATGTTTTATGACATTTTAAATGTCTTCACTGTAGTTTATCATCAATTTAACGCATTCTTGCTATCCATATGTATACACATTCTTACAATGTTCAAGTAGGATGCGGCACGGTTCGCATGAAGCTTTTCTTTCAGGTCTTGCGGTATAAAGATGTCCTCTGTTTCTGCATACTCTGCTATGTTTAAGGCCTCCGTGTATAATTCAACAGAGCGCGCCCATTCGCCTTCAAGGAACACATCGTTCCCCTCACCAAAGAGATTCCTCACCAAACCCTGGATGAAAACCTAGAGGAAGGAATCGATGAATAATAGAAATATCCAATCCACAACTGCAATCAGTGCTAGATTGATTGTGAGAGGAAACCACATACCTCATACTGCTCTTGAGTGCCAGGAAAAGGCAGGGTAGACCTACAATTAAGCAGAAGATTAGGAAAACAATTTGCAGCCATTAAAACACAGGTGCAAAGAACATGAGCAATGACAGATTTGCCTGAGAACCATGTCATGAATCAGTGAGGTTTGGTGGCATAAAGCTGTGTGTGTGATTTGCATTCCTGAAAGTGTTTGAACTGCAACCAAATTCTTTTCATAGGACAGAAATAAAACATGAGTCAAGTCATGCTAAAACTATTTCTCTCTTTTTTTTTCCCCCTGTGTAACACAAGCTGAAGCCACTTTAGTTGTCTCTTATGATCGAAACTTCCTGGTAAATCACAGGTTTACATACTGAACACTTACTGAATGAACTGCAAGCCCTTTTGAATGTCCTGCCACCGGCTGCTTCGGTCATGGCCTGTGGCTGACATCTTTCCATACGTGTGTAGGACTTGCCTGTGGTCAACACCTATGATTTATATAAACAAAAGTAGTAACAGATTTAACACACATCTCACAACAAAATAAAAAAGTTCTGTAAAAGCTCAACTTTTGCGCAAATTGGTTCTTCAGAAGAGTTTGTTTCAAAGAACTGACTCAGCAATTGAAAAATAACGTAAAATCATGACAGACACTACCAGTCAAAAGTTTTTGAACAGTAAGATTTTAAGTTTAAAGAACTGCTCACCAAGCCTGCATTTATTTGATCCAGCAAAAGCAGTAATATTGTGAAATATTTTTACTATTTAAAATAACTGCTTTCTATCTGAATATATTTTAAAATGTAATTTATTCCTGTGATAAAAAGCTAAAATTTCAGCATCATTACTCCAGTCTTCAGTGTCACATGATCCTTCAGAAATCATTCTAATATGCTGATTTGTTGTTTAAGAAACATTTATTATTTATACATTTGTTTGTGGATTCTTTGATGAATAGAAATAGTGTATAATGTTACAAAACCTTATTTTAGATAAATGCTGATCTTTACATCTATCAGTCAAAAGTTTGGAGTCAGGATAATTTTTCGGAGGAAAAGAAAATGATAGAAATAATACCTTTTTAATTTAGCGAGGATGCTCTGAATTGATCAAAAGTGATGATAAAGGCACTTTTTAATGTTACAAAAGATTTCCATTTCAGATAAATGCTGTTCTTCTAAACTTTCTATTCATCAAAGAAACCTGAAAAAAAAAAAAAATTCTACTCAGCAGTGTTTAACACAATAATAATAAAATGTTTTTTGAGCAGCAAATTAGAATGACTTCTGAAGGATCTGGAGTAATGAGGCTAAAAATTCAGCTTTGAAATCAGAGGAATAAATTACAAAATAGTGTAAATAGTAGTAAAAATGCTTCATAATTTTACTGTTTTTGCTGTACTTTGGATCAAATAAATGCAGGCTCGGTGAGCAGAAGAGACTTAGGGTCCAAAGACTTTTGACCGGTAGTGTACATGCTACATTTTAAATAAACATAATACATTTTAATGTGTATTTTTATCGGTTGTTAGTTTCTTGTAACAACAATTCATCTTAAGTAAACTTAAATAACTTATGGGGGAAAGAAATGATAGAAATGAATACCTTTTTAATTTAGCGAGGATGCTTTGAATTGATCAAAAGTGATGATAAAGGCATTTAATGCTATAAAAGATTTCTATTTCAGATAAATGCTGTTCTTCTAAACTTTCTATTCATCAAAGAAACCTGAAAAAAATTCTACTCAGCATTTTTCAACAACAGTAATAATAAAAAATATTTTTTAGCAGCAAATCGGAATATTAGAATGACTTCTGAAGGGAGTAATGAGGCTAAAAATTCAGCTTTGAAATCAGAGGAATAAATTGCTAAATACTAAAAATACTTCACAATTTTACTGTTTTTGCTGTACTTTGGATCAAATAAATGCAGGCTTGGTGAGCAGAAGAGACTTAGGCTCCAAAGACTTTTGACTGGTAGTGTACATGCTTAAATACAGATATGATAATACATTTTAATGTTTATTTTTATCTGTTGTTAGTTTCTTGTAACAAAAATTCAGCTTAAGTAAACTTAAATAACTTAAGGGGGAAAGAAATGATAGAAATTAATAGCTTTTTAATTTAGCGAGGATGCTTTAAATTGATCAAAAGTGATGATAAAGGCATTTATAATGCTACAATAGATTTCTATTTCAGATAAATGCTGTTCTTCTAAACTTTCTATTCATCAAAGAAACCTAAAAAAAAAAATCTACTCAGCGGTTTTCAACACAATAATAAATGTT
Organism: Garra rufa; assembly: GCF_049309525.1. Lineage (NCBI taxonomy): Eukaryota > Metazoa > Chordata > Actinopteri > Cypriniformes > Cyprinidae > Garra > Garra rufa. The sequence goes on from NC_133361.1 coordinate 29,969,519, forward strand.
TTTTGAGCATCAAATCAGAATATTAGAATGACTTCTGAAGGATCTGCAGTAATGAGGCTAAAAATTCAGCTTTAAAATCAGAGGAATAATAAAATACTAAAAATACTTCACAATTTTACTGTTTTTGCTGTACTTGCTGAGCAGAAGAGACGGTCCAAAAACGTTTGACTGGTAGTGTACATGCTTAAATACACATTTGATAATACATTTTAAATGTTTATTTTTATCTGTTGTTAGTTTCTTGTAACAATAACACAGCTTAAGTAAACTTAAGTAACTTAAAAACTGAGTATAATGGATTTATAATACAAATGTTGAAATTAGTTCTCATATCTGGATTATTGATCTGACTGTCAACTCATCCATCGGTTCACGGCCTATTACAAACCCGACAGATATAACTCGACAAATCGTTTAGTTCGGTATTGCAAACTAATTTATTCAAATAATCCGACTCAAAAGAACGATTCATTGCCAAATAGGACACCGCTACATTACATTTTCCAACTATACGCGGCAAAACCTGTAAGGAATGCGGTATAAAGCAACATACTTGCATAACTTCAGTCCCCTTGGCGGCAGACAAGGGAAACTCACCGAAAAGCGGCGTCTCATGTCGGTTGAAACTTCTCGCATAGTTCATAAAGAAAGCATTCGCAGTAACTTTGACTCAAAAAGTGACAAACGTTTGTTCCAACGTGCGTTCGACGTCTAGATAGACAGCTCGCTTATAACTGAAACACAGCCTTCGTATTGCCAAATGTTTTCACAACCTGACAATTCCCTTGCGCCGTTTTGCCATGAGACTGGCACCGAGACTCTGACCTCTTTATCCGCGAAACCAGGAACACGTAGATGTTGTGTGCTAGCCAAATGGTCGGTCAAGCAAACTCTTGTGTGAACAGTCGCTAGGTAAACTAGCATGATAGCATTTTTACCGCGCACCTCTGCCCACACTCAGCCAGCTAAGCAGGGGCCACCCGAGCATATGTACGAGAAAAAATATATACATACTACCCTAAATATAAATACTCACCTTTAGTAGATCAACGTTCAGCGGGAAAGAGAGCGTTCCATACAACCACCAATGTTTTCATGTGTTCGTCAATCCTGTCTCTCTCTTCTTTGGCCAACGTGATCTTTGTGACGTCTTGTTCACTTTTTCGGTTAGTAGCTGAAGATGGTTATAGCGCCCTCCTTTAGACACACTCGAAAACAGCTGCGTTCATTTTCAAACTGATGGCATGCTAACTAGCTAAATCAATTTTAAAATATGAAATTGTATATATGTGTTTTTTTTCTCTGTGGTATATGAACATATATGTAATTTGCAATTATGTAACTCTGCACACATACACTAACAGTCAAAAGTTAACAGTAAGATTTTTATTGTTTTCAAATCAAGCCTGCATTTATTTGATCTAAGTACAGCAAAAGCAGTAATATAGTGAAATATTTTTACTATTTAAAATAACTGCTTTCTATCTTAATATATTTTAAAATGTAATTTATTCATGTTATCAAAGCTACATTTTTAGCATCATTACTCCAGTCTTTTACATGGTCCTTCAGAAATCATTCTGATGCGCTGATTTGCTGTTCAGGAAACATTATTATTATTATTATTGTTATTATCAATATTTATTTTTTTCAGGATTCTTTGATGAATAGAAACATCCAACGATCAACATGTATTTGAAATAAAAAGCTTTTGTAACATTGTGCACTATACCATTCAATAGCTTGGAGTCAGTCATTTTTATTTTATTTATTTATTTTTTTTTTTACATTTTTTGGGGAGGAAACAAATTATAGAAATTACTTTTTTTAGCAGGGATGCTTTAAATTGATCAAAAGTGATGACAAAGACATTTATTATGTTACAAAACATTCTATTTCAGATAAACATAATATTAAATAAATGTTTTTTGAGCAGCAAAGCAGAATATTAGAAGTATTTCTGAAGGATCATGTGACTGGAGTGATGATGCTAAAATTCAGCTTTGGAATCACAGGATTAAATTACATTTTAAGATATATTCAAATACAAAACAGTTATTTTAAAAAGTTAAACTATTTCAGAATTGATTTAAAGTACAACAAAAGCACTAATATTGTGAAATATTTTTTACTATTTAAAATAACTGCTTTCTATCTTAATATATTTTAAAATGTAATTTATTCATGTTATCAAAGCTACATTTTTAGCATCATTACTCCAGTCTTTTACATGGTCCTTCAGAAATCATTCTGATGTGCTGATTTGCTGTTCAGGAAACATTATTATTATTATTATTGTTATTATCAATATTTATTTTTTTCAGGATTCTTTGATGAATAGAAACATCCAACGATCAACATGTATTTGAAATAAAAAGCTTTTGTAACGTTGTGCACTATACCATTCAATAGCTTGGAGTCAGTCATTTTTATTTATTTTTTTATTTTTTTACATTTTTTGGGGAGGAAACAAATTATAGAAATTACTTTTTTTTTTAGCAGGGATGCTTTAAATTGATCAAAAGTGATGACAAAGACATTTATTATGTTACAAAACATTCTATTTCAGATAAACATAATATTAAATAAATGTTTTTTGAGCAGCAAAGCAGAATATTAGAAGTATTTCTGAAGGATCATGTGACTGGATTGATGATGCTAAAATTCAGCTTTGGAATCACAGGATTAAATTACATTTTAAGATATATTCAAATACAAAACAGTTATTTTAAAAAGTTAAACTATTTCAGAATTGATTTAAAGTACAACAAAAGCACTAATATGGTGAAATATTTTTTACTATTTAAAATAACTGCTTTCTATGTAAATATATTTTAAAATGTAATTAATTCCTGTGATTAAAGCTCAGTTTTCAGCATCAAATCTCCAGTACTCCAGTCTGTCACATGATCCTTCAGAAATCATCCTAATATGCTGATTTGCTGTTCAAGAAACACTATTATTATCAATTTTTTTTTTCTTTGATGAATAGAAACATCCAATGATCAACATGTATTTGAAATAAAAAGCTTTTGTAACATTGTGCACTATACCATTCAAAAGCTTGGAGTCAGTAATTTTTTTTATTATTTTTTTATTTTTGTGGAGGAAACAAATTATAGAAATTAATATTTTTTTTAGCAGGGATGCTTTAAATTGATCAAAAGTGATGGTAAAGACATTTATAATGTTACAAAACATTCTATTTTAGATAAATGCTGTTCTTCTGAGCTTTCTATTCATCAAAGAAACCTGAAAAAAATCCACTCAGCTGTTTTCAACACAATAATAATAATAATAATTGTTTTTTAAACAGCAAATCAGAATATTCAAATGAAGGATCATGTGACTGGAGTAATGATGCAAAAATTCAGCATTGAAATCACAGGAATAAATTACATTTTGAAATATATTCAAATAAAAAACTGGTATTTTAAAAAGTAAAAATGTTTCAGAATTGTACTGTTTTTGCTGTACTTTGGATCAAATAAATGCAGGCTTGTTGAGCAGAAGAAACTTCTTTAAAAAAACATTAAAAATCTTACTGTTCAAAAACTTTTGACTGGTAGTGTGCGTAATTACAACAATTATATTTTTACTGACGTCAAATAACAGTACATAACATTACTTTGTTATTGCAATATACTGTGTACAATAAAGTAGTGCAAAATTGAAAATACAAGTAAAACACCTGAAAAAAATCCTAAAAAAAAATCTAGCTATTAAAAAAAGTAGAAATATTTACTTTGTCTACTTTTTAATTATTATTTTTAAGTTTAATTTAATTTAATTATTATTTTATTTATTTATTTTTGTTAGTGGCCTATTTTTATGTACTTTAAACTTCCGCCTTGAAAAACAAAATGGATATTGAATCTGTTTGAACAAAAATGCTTTTTTAAAACAAACTGAGTCAAAACTCTCAATATGTAAAAATAGACAATGACAATTTTTATTACGTAAAAATAGACCTCACAAGAAAAAAAACTTTTATAAGTGTTATTTTATTTTTATGTAAATTTCACATTGATCAATGCAAGTTTACAAAGTGCAAATCTCTTTTTATAGTGCTTGAAAAAGAGATTAAAATTTATATAGATGTGATGTCAAAATCTAAAAATATTAAAGCTATTTAAAACAGTTACTATATGCTTCTTTCTTAACATTTTCACATAAAAATAATAATAATTTAATGGTGTTTACCTGCAAAGAACATTTTCTGTATTTAAATTGCATTGTAACATCCTATGGAAGTGTAAAATATACAGTCAAGCCCGAAATGATTCATACCCCTGGCAAATTCTGACTTTAAGTTACTTTTATTCAACCAGCAAGTTTTTTTATATTAGAAATGACACAGACGTCTCCCAGAAGATAAGATGATGTACAAGAGGCATCGTTGTGGAAAAAAATATTTCTCAGTTTTTATTTACATTTGAACAAAAAGTGGCATGTCCAAAATGATTCATACCCTTCTCAATAATCAGTAGAAAAGCCTTTATTGGCTATTACAGCAATCAAACGCTTCCTATAATTGCTGACCAGCTTTTTGCATGTCTCCACTGGTATTTTTGCCCATTCATCTTTAGCGATGAGCTCCAACTCTTTCAGGTTGGAGGATCTCCTTGCCATCAGCCTGATCTTTAGCTCCCTCCACAGATTCTCAATTGGATTTAAGTCAGGACTCTGGCTGGGCCACTGCTAACCATTTCTTCACCACTTTTGCTGTGTGTTTTGGGTCCTTGTCGTGCTGAAATGTCCACTGGTGCTCAAGGCCAAGTTTCTCTGCAGACTGCCTGATGTTGTTGTTGAGAATTTTGATGTATTGCTCCTTTTTCATGGTGCTGTTTACTGTGATTAGTTTCCCTGGTTCACTGTCTGTAAAACACCCCCAAAACATTAGGTTCCCACCACCATGTTTGACAGTGTGGATGGTGTTCTTAGGGTTGAAGTCTTCTCCTTTTTTACGCCAAATGAAGGCTACATCATTGTGGCCAAACAATTCAATTTTAGTTTCATATGACTATAAAACAGAAGACCAAAAGTTTTCTTCTTTGTCCAGATAAGCATTTGCAAAGGCCAAGCTGGCTTTTGTGTGCCTTATCTGGAGAAGTGGTGTCCTCCTTGGTCTGTGTCCGTGGAACCCAGCGGTGTGTAGTGTCCGTTAGACTGTCTGCCTTGAGATGTTGCCACCAGCAGGGCCCAGATTCATCAGGATGACCTTAGTGGTGATCCTTGGATTCTTTTTTACCTCTCTCACTATCCTCCTGGCCAGCACAGGTCTCACTTTTGGCTTCCAACCACGTCCTCTGAGATTTTTCACAGTGCGAAACGTCTTGTATTTTTTAATAATACTTTGACTGTAGCCACTGCAACTTCAAAACATTTAGATATGGTCTTATAGCCCTTTCAGCCCTTATAGACTGTGACAGTTTGCAAAGGGTGTGAATAATTTTGGACATGCCACTTTTTGTTCAAATGTAAATAAAAGCTGAGAAATATTTTTTTCCACAATGATGCTGTGTCATTTCCGGTCAAAAAAAAAAAAACTTGCTGGTTGAATAAAAGTAAATTTAAGTCAGAATTTGACAGGGCAGTCATTCTTGAGACATGGGACAAAACATGTCCACCAATTATAACTGATATTAGTTTTAAAAATAAAACATATTTTCAATTGTAAATGCTATGGGGATTAATAATAGAATGTATTTAACACAATTATCCCCTTCAATATCATTTGCTCATTATTATGTGAAATCTATGACACTTATTGTCTTCTCACTACATCTAAAACTGTGTGTCCACAGAGAAGGGTTTATTCATTCATATGCTATAAAATGGATTAAAAAAAATTTTAATGATGAAAAAGACCTTGTTTTATCAAAGGCAACACTTAATAATATCTCATATTAAAGCAAGGTTGTTTTTCAGTCAGACATGTGTGTTTAATAAGGTTTCGAAGGTGTGTCCTAACTTTTTGTCAACACCGTCAGACATTACTTAAAATGTAATAAAATCAGGGAATATCAGGGGCTATCACTCTAAAAGGACCCCCTTGCCACAGTCCTCTTCTGCAGAGTACATCAATGTCACACAGGCTCTGCTAAGTTTTATAGTTTTAGAATATTTTAATTCTAATGTTAATATTTTGTGTGTCACAACTATGATATGTCAACACCAAACATCCAATTTCTGAGAAAATTATTTGAAATCTTTAAACCATTTTATTCTCCTGAAGCAGGTTCCATTAGCCTCTAGCATCAACAGAAAAAAAACAAAATGTCTACTACATGAACTCCATTTGTTTTGTGAAAGAAATGGCAAATTTGTCAACACCGTCAGATGTCACCACCGTAAGATTTTGTGTTCCAATAATATATCAAAATACTTAAATGTGACTCTTGAATAGAAGCTTTATAAACAATAACATACTCACTGTTTGTTGTGGTTGTTTTAATACAGTAATTAATTGATTCAATGTATTTGATAGTTAAAATGACTACAAATTCAGGTTTTGGTCAACACCGTCAGATGTGTCAACTCCGTCAGTTCTGTCACCTCCGTCAGATGAATAGTTTGATGATATTTCATTATGATATTTTATATTTGTTGTGGAATTGTTGGTCACATGTGAAAGTGTAATCTGTCTACTAACATGAGAATGTGTTTTGAAATGTTAAAAACATCTAGAAAGCTGTTAAAGATAAAGTTGAAATTATATTACACATTCCAAGTTAAAAAACACATTTTTTTTAAAAAAAGAGAAAAGTTGGGAGGTTGTATCAAAGCATAGCTCAGTAGCTTAGTACATATAAGATACATAAATATAGTTTTTTTTGTCTGAGTACAAAGTTTTATTTTTTTAAATTTTGCACCCTGTTTTGTCCCACCTCTCAAGAATGACTGATGGGTATGAATAATTTCGGGCTTGACTGTATATGTGACCCCTGACCAGAAAACCGTAGGACAATATTTGGCCAAGATGCAACTATTCTGTAATCTGAGGGTAAAAAAAAAAAAAAAATATTGAGAAAATCACCTTTAAAGTTGTCCAAATTAAGTTCTTAGTAATGCATATTACTAATCAAAAATTAAGTTTTAATATATTTACCGTAGGAAATTTTAAAAATATCTTAATGGAACATGATCTTTACTTAATAACCTAATGATTTTTGGCATATAGGAAAAATCGATCATTTTGACCCATACAGTGTATTTTTGGCTATTGCTACAAATATACCCGTGCTACTTAAGACTGGTTTGTGGTCCAAAACTTGCTTAAACTGATGCTTATGTACCCGCTCACCCCCTTTTTTTTTTCCTTTTGTACTTTATTATTTTAGCTACTTGTTGATGCATGTGAAAATTTCTTTGTTATACTGTAGGATTGGTTTAAATTATGCAGGAACAGAACACCAGCATAATTTATATAAGAAATAGGTTTTCAGTCCATTTTATATAGTGTTGCCATTACCAACGGCCTCGATTGACCAATCAGAATCAAGTATTCCAGATAGCATCGTAATACTATTCAGGTATACAAAGTGCGAAATACTACATCGGATATTACAGTGATTTTCCAAATTGTTCCAGCTGTCCAGACCGCGGCGTGGCCTAAAAGTCTAAATTAGTTCATGAATAGTTCATTTACAGATGCAGGAGAGAGTAAATAGCTCCGTGCCGGCGTGTTAGATCATGACCTCCCAGTTGGCAGCGTATCCAGCTCAAGCTGTTTGTATGGAGAAGCCAACCAGCCATCATAGGGATAGGGCGGTCCCGAACTGAAAACCCAACCAGTCATCAGAGGGGGTACACATTATCCGACATTCACAGACTTTAACTTTTAACGTAATTTTAACCCGGCAGCCTGTAGGAGTGAGAGAGTGCGAGGATTACAGTAGGAGTGATGTCCTGAGATTACTCAGCATCTAAATAAAGCCCAGCACTGAGGAACTCTGTTTATCCGAGACTGAGCAGAGACTGGACTATTACCTGTGAGCACAATGCCTGCGCTGTATCACACATTCCTGCTATTTACAGGTGAGACTGCTCACATCTCATTTCACTATTCACTCTCACACTGCTTTATTATAGATGCTATCACATCTAACTATTGAATAAATAATATTAGGTTGCTACTACTGTACACGTAGTATGTATGTGTGTGTGTGTGTGTGAATAGTAGACTATATATATATATATATATATATATATATATATATATATATATATATATATATATATATATATTAGTTAATTTATATAATAGTTTATCAAAAACAAAAAGAAAGTAATGCATTCTTTGGGTAATGCATTTACTCATTTAATTTTAACGTTTTAAAACTTTTTGACAGTCAAGCTTGCTCAGGAATAAGTTTATTTATTTAATCAAGGGAAGAGTGGACACAAGGAGGTTGAAAAACTACTTTTTGAAAAGTAAACTTTACAAATAATTACAAAGAAATGGCAAATAATACAATAAATTAAACATGATATTGTGAAGTTGAAAGACTGAAGTTGTGTTTTCTTATAAAACTTACTTAATAATCTTTTTACATCCTAAAAAATGAATTTTTAGAAATGAGTGAATTAATTAATTAATTAATTAATTAATTAATTAATTTTTACCAGTCAAAAGTTTTTGATTTTTAATGTTTTTTTTTGAAGAAGTTTCTTCTGCTCACCAAGCCTGCATTTATTTGATCCAAAGTACAGCAAAAACAGTAAAATGTTGAAATATTTGTACTATTTAAAATAACTGTTTTCTATTTGAATATGTTTTAAAATGTAAAATATTCCTGTGATTTGAAAGCTGAATTTATAGCATCATTACTCCAGTCACATGACCCTTCAGAAATCATTCTAATATTCTGATTTGCTGCTTAAAAACATTTAATAATATTATTATTATGTTGAAAACAGCTGAGTAGATTTTTTTTTCAGGTTTCTTTGATGAATAGAAAGTTCAGAAAAACAGCATTTATCTGAAATAGAAATCTTTCGTAATATTATAAATATCTTTGTTACCACTTTTGATCAATTTAAAGCATCCTTGCTAAATAGAAGTTTTACTTTCTATCATTTCTTTCCCCCAATACTAACTTTTGTTACAAAATTTCAGATAAATGCTGATCTTTGGATCTTTCTATTCATTAAAGAATCCTGGAAAAATGTACTCAACTGTTTTAAATAAATAAATAATAATAAAAATAATAAAATGTTTCTTGAACAGCAAATCAGCATATTAGAATGATTTCTGAAGGATCATGTGACACTGAAGACTGAAGAGTAAAGATGCTGAAAATTTAGCTTTGATCACAGGAATAAATTACATTTTAAAATATATTCAAACACAAAACAGTTATTTTAAATAGTAAACATTTAAAAATTTTAAATTTTTGGATCAAATAAATGCATGCAGTTCAAAAACTTTTGACTGGTAGTGCATACTTATGACTAAGAGCGAAACACTCGTCATTAAGATCCTTTTAGATCCTAAATCCCACACAACTGGAATCTAACACTTCATCAGTGGAATCTGACACTGCATTGGTGAAAAATGGTCCTATTCTTTCCTTGGGACACTCAGGACAATAGATTTGAAGCTGTTCCATGAGACTTACAGACATTATGCAAATGTAAAATCTCTATGGTATCATAATAACAGAGCATTGTAAGTGAGAATATGTACTAAATTAATAAATATAAATGTAAAGGTAAATTGGTTATATTTGATTGAAAAGCCTTAAAACAATTCACCATTTTACTCTTTTCAGTCAGTATGGCTTCTTTGCAGCCACAGAGGTCTTCAAGGAGCAAAAGGGGTTTGCTGGAACTAGCTGGCGTGATCAGGTGCAGCACGGGACGATCAGCTTTAACTTATGCGATGTATGGATGTTACTGTGGTCTCGGGGGTCAGGGGTGGCCCCGGGACAGAGCAGACTGGTGAGACACCACATTACCTATAAATATCTGTGTAATGCAAGCAACAAATTTTCTTTTTGCAGTGGTTTTGCTTTTCCCTCTTAAATTTACTTCATGCATCTTGGTCAAAGTGTGCCCGTTTCCGTGGCATTCCCTCAGACATCCGGAAAAGGCTTACTCCCAGCTCTCCCACACACAAAATTACAATTCCCCTTAACCTCAGTTTAGGATGCAGAGACCAATTTCGCCGTTCCCAGTGAAAGAGCTCTTCGGAAGTAGACAGAGGGAGGAAAACGCATAAACCAACCTGCTGATATTATTACACCGCATTCCACAGAGGAATTGCTCAATCTAATCTTACAGAGTCAGCAGTTTATCTGGCCGAAATTCTCAGCGGCCCTCCACCTATGAGATCACATTGTATACTTGAATTATACGTTACATAATGAGAAAACAATTCAAAACCAGACAGAACTGGGCTAGGTCCTCTGTGCCATTTCATTATAGATAATCTCAAGATCGTTTGTTCTTCTTTAGGTGTTGCCACAAACATGACTGCTGTTATGGGGATGCAGAATTCGCAGGTTGTCAGACGAAAACGGACAGGTATCGGTGGACGTGCGATGAAGAGGAGGCTGACTGTGGTATGATGGGTTATTTAGATATTAAAGTTGCATAGTTACACTACCAGTCAAAAGTTTTTAAGTCTCTTTTGCTCACCAAGCCTGCATGTGTTTAATCCAAAATACAGCAAATGCAGTAATATTGTAAAATATTTTTTACAATTTGAAATAACCGCTCTTTATTTGAATATGTTTTAAAATGTAATTTATTCCTGTGATCAAAGCTGAATTTTCAGCATCATTACTCCAGTCTTCAGAGTCACATGATCCTTCAGAAATGATCCTAAAATGCTGATTTTCAGGATTCTTTGATGAAAATAAAGATCCAAAGATCAGCATTTATCTGAAATAAAAAGATTCTGTAACATTGTACACTATACCGGAGTTTTTTAAGGAAAGAAATTATAAAAAATTATTACTTTAATTAAGCGAGGATGCTTTAAATTGATCAAAAGTGATGGTAAAGACATTTATAATGTTACAAAAGATTTCTGTTTCAGATATATGCTGTTCTCATGAACTTTCTATTCATCAAAGAAACCTGAAAAAATTTGGAGTAATGTGACTGGAGTAATGATGCTAAAAATTCAGCTTTGAAATCACACAAATAAATTAAATTTTAAAATATATTCAAATAGAAAACAGCTATTTTAAATAGTAAAAATATTTCAGAATTTTTCTGTTTTTGCTGTACTTTGGATCAAATAAATGCAGGCTTGGTGAGCAGAAGAGACGTCTTTAAAAAAACATTTTAAAAAATCTTACTGTTCAAAAACTTTTGACTGGTAGTGTGCTTAATTACAATAATTATATTTTTATACAAGTAAAACACCTGAAAAAAAAAAAAATCCTAAAAAGTTTTATTAAAAAACAAAGTAGACCAATTCTCCTTATTCTACTTTTGTATTTTTTTATTTAATTAAAATGTTCTTATTATTTTTTTTGTTAATGGCCTATTTTTATGGACTTTAAACTTCCACCTTGAAAAATAAAATTGATATTGAATCTGTCTGAACAAAGATGCTTTCAAATACTCTCAATATGTAAAAATAGACAATGAGGATAAATACAAAAAAATGGAACTTACGCAAAGAAAAAAAAAACGTACAAAAAAAGAAAAGAAAAGAAGTGCAGATGATTCAGGTATTATTTTTAGGTAAATTTCACATTCATAAATGCAAGTTTACAAAGGGAAACCTCTTTTTATAATGCTTATTTTAAATTTTAAATTTATTTTAAATGCATAAAACATTAAAAATCTTACTGTCCAAAAACGTTTGACTAGTAGCATACATTCTTTTAGAATCCCTTTTTACATTATAATAGTCTGGGAATTAGAATAAGAAACCGAAAAAGTCAGTAGAACTTAAAAAGGGAAAGTGGAAAAAGTATGACTATGAATGTTTTGTTTGGTCTTTTCCTTCAGCTTCAGGAAGTTGTAGTAATACAGGGTGTGTATTATAACAGATGGGAGACTTCAGGCCGAAAAGAGGCAGTGTTTTCAACCAAACCACGAGATATTTTAAGATCTCGCTCCTGCAGTAAACACCATAACATGCTATACACTCAGTATATTGTTGAAGAGGCATGAAGTGATGGTTTTAATGTATGGTTAAACTATGGTTTCCTTCACTCTGTATGCAAACTACTCATTTTACACAGCCAACAATTTGCATTTATGTCTTCAACGCAGACACGCTTAATGACAGATGTGCGAAAATCCTCTGCCGATGTGACAGGGAAGCAGCCAGATGCCTCCGAAAGGCACCGTACAACCAAAAATACGCTCTGTGGCCAGATTTCCTCTGTGGATGTGTTCATCCTACATGCAACATTTACTAATGCCGATCTAAAATTTGCTAAACAAAGCTTGTATTGTGTGTTTGCTGCTTATTATAGACTTTATATTGTTCAAATGATTTCCATTTTCTACATATATGTATTTTGTATTTTATAGTTCAGTTTCAAAAGCAAATGGATTAAAATATGTGCAAAATAATCACAGTTTTGCTCATTTTTTTTGTTTTCTAAATGGCACTCCACTGCTTTGGTCTGCAGGGGACAGTGGGGCTAGTTATTTCTCAGTGTAGGTTTATTAAAGTCAGTTCAGACCATTGTGTCACCAACAATATGTAGAGTACTGTTAGGACCTCCGCATGCAGACACAATTCACAAATACATAAAATAGCTGCAAGACATTTGGCACTTCCTGAGGAACATTGTGCCTTTGATGTTCTGATTGTATGGACCATTTGGTTTACACTTTTACAGACAGGGAAATAGTTTATTGCGTTTGGGGCACAGTCAGCTTAATTAAATCTGATATTCACAGCAGCTAATAAATACAACTGCCTCTTTCAATAGACCATTTAATGGCTTTCTTTCAGAATCCACTCATTAAACAGCAAAAATAGAAATGGAACCATGCAACAAAACAAAAAATAAAATAAATAACAAACAAATAAATAAATACAGTGCCCTCCACTAATATTGGCACCCTTGGTAAATATGAGCAAACGTGGATGTGAAAATAAATCTGCATAATTTATCCTTTTGATCTTTAATCAAAAGGGGGGGGGGGGAATCTCATTATGAAATAAATGTTTTTCTCTAGTTCACGTTGGCCAATATTGCACCCAATTATTGCAACGTCCTTTTCCCAAGATAACAGTTCTGACTGAGTTTTCTCCGACAATGCCTAATAAGTTTGGAGAACACCTGACAAGAGATCAGAGACCTTAACTTCATACAGAATCTCTCTAGATTCTCCAGAATCTCTCTCTTCCCAGCTTCATGTTGGTGCTTCTTCTCTTGAGTTTCTATAGGGTTCAGGTCGGAGGACTGGGACGGCCATGGTAGAACCAAAACCATCTGGAGAGTTGGAGTTTTAGAGAGTTTTAGTTTTATCTGACCATAGAAGCCAGTCCTGTTTGAAGTTTCAATCAATTTTTGACAAGTGAATATGCTGGAGTTTGTTTTTTGATGAGCCAGGAGGATTTTTCTTGAAACTCTCTGGAACAACATGCAGTGATGTAGGGGCCGTTTGATAATATTATTTTAGGCTTTCTGACCCCAAGACTCAACAATTCTCTGCAATTCTCCAGCTGTGATCCTTGGAGAGTCTTTGGCCACTTAAACTCTCCTCCTTATCATGCATTAGGATGATATAGACACACATCCTCTTCTAGGCAGATTTGTAACATCTTTAGTTGATTGGGAAGTCTTATTAATTACCCTGATGGTGGAAATGGGGATCAATGCTTTAGTTCTTTTCTTACAGTCACTTTCTATTTTGTGAAGCTCAACAAACTTGTTCTGCACATCAGAACTACATTCTTTGGTTTTACTCCTTGTGATGGATGATTAGGGGAATTTGGCCTTTGTGTTCCTCATATTTATAATCCTGCGGAACGGAAAGTCATGGCTGGACAATTTTATACTCCTATCCACCCTGGTGTGCTAAACTTTTTTAAATATTAATGGGAATATACTTCAGAGATATTTTACTTAGAAAAATTTCTAGGGGTGCCAATAATTGTGGCCAACATGAACTTGAAAAAAACAATTATTTCATAATAACCCCCCCCCCCCCCCAGTTTGAATTGTTTTACTTCAATGAAAGGTTAGAATCTTGTGAATTTTGCGAATAAAAGATCTAAAGGATAAACAATGCAGATTTATTTTCACCTTTGCTCATATTTACCAGGGGGGGAGGGGGGTTAATGTAAAATAAAATAAAATAATACAAATCCAGTAAATCACAAAGCAACAGAAAAGTGCAGTGGTCTTTTAAATACTGTTGTGGACAATGTGAAAACCATTTAAATAACTTTTTAATACACCTGCATATCATTAATCTGAATACTTTCAAACTCTTTAAGTCTCAAAGGAATGATTGAATGATTGGAGTGAGTTTTAATACACAGTTTACGCCTGGAAGAACGTAGCATTCAAGAGGTATTACACCAATTCAACATACACACAGAACATGATGAATGAATCCTTCTGGAGCTTTGAATATGACCATAGCTGGTCTGGTGTCCAATTTCCTTTACCTAAAATGAATGTGTTAATATCCAGGGAATGACGGGAATTCTGGAGCTGGCAAAGATTGTGTTGTCTTTTCTAGGCCAAAGAGGAAATCTAGCTCCCACCCACCTCGCGTCCTTAAAAGTCTCCTCATAAATGGAGTGCGTCCTTCCTCAAGGTCTAATGCTTATCCTCGCTCTCATTCCCAACATTACACAGAAATGACATCAGGTTCATTAATAGAGCTTGTTGTCTTTTATATGAATGTATGAGCTGAATGAAACTAGACATCGGTCTGCCGGTTACACGAAGTCTACCACTAGGTGGCATCATACCATCAGTTTTTATGAACACACGAACCACAGACAACAATAGGATTTTAATCGCTTTCACTTTATTGTTTGAGAGTTATCAGCGAAATTTTAAAATACACATCATAATATAATCAATATTTGCATTATATATTTTATAATTGGATCGTTTTTTAAACGACATCCCATTCAAGCCCAGACAACTAGCCTGAAGTCATTCATAGCTTTAATGCTAATAGGGAATATGCAGTTATGAGTTTTGGTCTAACCAATACTAGCTCTATTCACGACCTTACTAAGTCTTTTATACAAAACTATTAATGAACAAAGAATACACTGTGTTGACATAGCTATTCCACTATCTCTAAAATTTAGTTCGCTCATGAGGTAATTTAATATGGTAAATCATCCTAATCTGTCTTTTGTTTGCTGTGGTGCTTGTTAAAGGATTTAAATGGCCATAACTGGCCTTTGAATCCCAAAGTTCACTCCTTACATGGGACTCTCATGTGAAGCTCCTCACGGTCTGTTGTCAGGCAGGGTGAAGCTATCTGAAACAGGAGAAGATCTGCTCAACAGCCAAAGCCAAGGACTGAGATCTGAATATCTAGGGCAAGTTCCACAAACACTCACTCAATTGTGTTCTGCCATCAGCGGTAAATGAGCGATAAAGTTATGGAAGTCATATGCCTCTGCAGTCACATGGAAGGGGGGGAAAGAAGAGGGTTCTTAATTTCACGTCTGCATGTCTGCTTGTTTACTTCCTCCGAGAGCATCTTAAGATTGTAGACAATGCTCCTACTTGTTTGACTTATTAACTCCTGGCGCATGGGGTTTTCTTTATCTATCTCCATGAAGAGCATCTGGTTGCTGAAGGCTGAAAAACAAAACAACTGTAACTTGTAGACATAAAATAACGATGAAAAGGAATCAATCTTAATATGCGTAGTCTTAGACAGCATGACACCTTCACTTCTTCAGTCTTCAGAGTCCAAAACAATCTTACTGACTCAACAGTAAATGAAGTCATTTTCCCTCAGGTTCACACAGAATAACCACACGGACATAGTGTTGCACTAACGTTTGGCATTAAATTCATTTTAAAAGACTTTCTACAATATCCTAATGTGTTTTTGAGGGCTTCTGTACAAGTTCCCAGAACAACACAAGGGAAAGGCAACATGTAAACAAGATCATGAAGTCCCGAGTACAATTGTGCAATTGTCCCAAACACCTGGACTCAATCGACTGTTAAGTGGAAAACTAGGAAGAAATATCACAACCGGCACCTTTAAACACCTTTAACAAGTAGCTGCTGGGAAAAGGGAACAGGAAGGTCTCCAGTGGCTTCTTCCGAATGTTTTAAAGGAATCTAGTGATAACAATAAACAAAGGTTTTGTTAGTCGTAATGTCTTCAAACAGTAAATAAATGGAACATTTAGAAACATCCTTGCAATACACAGCTGAAGTCAGAAGGTTCAAACGCTCACCGATGCTTCAGAAGAAAAAAACTAGGCATTAAGTGCCAGGGGTGAAAACTTTTGGATAAAAATGAAGATGTGTATATTTTTCTTATTTTGCCTAAATATCATATTTTTTCATTTAGTACTGGCTTTCGGAAGCTACAGAAGATACTTATGTGTGTCCCAGAAGACAAAACTAGTTCAATTTCCCCTGATCTTCTATTTCAAAAGTTTTCACCCCCTGGCTGTTAATGCATCGTGTTTCCTTCTGAAGCATCAGTGAGCGTTTGAACCTTGTGTAATAGTTGTGTATGAGTTTCTCAGTTGTCCCCAGTGTGAAAATATGGATCAAAATCATACAGTCATTGTTGGAAAGGGTTGAAATACACAAAAATACTGGAAAACCAAAGAATTTGTGGGACCTGCAGGCAGTTTAACTGTTCAGGACAAACAAGAGACTCATGAACAACTATCACTACACAAAAAAACAAACAAACAAAAAAAAATGTTCTCATGTAGACTCTCAGGTCATAAAAAAATAACATGCATTTTGTATGATCCCTCTTATTTTGATCAAATAATTAACATTTTGTACTGTACATAACAGGAGTGGTTGCCAACTAAAGACGGTTAATAAACGTTGTAACATTACTACAGTTTCACCAGGGGTGTAATTGCTTCTCTTCAGAAAGTACTGTATAATTCAGTTCCCATGTGCAATCCTGCCTAGATGATCACCTTCATAAGCCATATAATTACTCTCAAGGTTTAATGATCTGCACTCGAACAGCTCTGCAAGTTGTATCAGCAGGTTTATTTGGAGCTTGGCATTAACTACTCATCCAACAAAAAAGAAGCATTCCTCATGTCTTTCCAGAAAAGGGCTTTAAACTCTTTTGGCTGTGCAGAAAGCATTATGATCACACGATAAGGCTGACCATGGCTTAATTGGTGTAACATGATAGCCTATTGCTGTGGCTTTCACACCCTGAGAGATGGATCTAATTGAAGTCTCTGGAGATCACAGCTAGCATATGGAGCTCCTTTCACTGTCTCCTACCTGGCAACTGGCACAAGGAAAGAATATCTAGCCTCTTTTTTTGGTCCCACAACCTTTGAATTGAAGTAACATTGCTATGAGGTTAGATGGCGTAGATGGTCTCACGACATTAGTTAACATGTCCGGTTTTCTGTGACTATTTGTCAATTCAAGTATGATTGTATTTTTTCCGTCTATTTTGTTCAAACTGCAAAACTGTTTGGATGGGCTACATGAATGAACATTTGTTTTGGCGCTACTGATCCAACATGCTACTGCCAATCTAGAGATGCCAGTTCATTTACTAAATGAGATTTTATTAAATTAACTGTCTTCCCTTTCCCACAAATGATCGTTGGAAACAAGTTCTTGACCAAAAACACTATAAAGCTTAAAGTAGCATTCAGAAATGATTTGACAAATAAAAAGATTGAATTTATCACAACAGGATTAGCGAATCATTATTGTTTTTTTTTATTATTATTATTAATGAGACTTTTGCTATTCCCCAACAATGTATTTAATGCATTTTCCTGTCTGGTTTGTTGATGTCAACACCTACACTTTTAACAATTGCTTAGATACAATACACATAAACCTAAAATAATTTATTAACTTAACATGCATGTACTACCATTCCAAAATGCAGTTTACACATCCAAGATAACTGTAAATTGAATCTATCAATTGAAACAACTCAAAAGGCTACAGTAAGTAACCATTTTATGAAAACTGGCCAACAATATTCCATGTTTAGATCATGAAAATTGCAGGATAACGACATTAGATTATCTGAAGGTAATATTTCATCATCAACCATTTTTAGACACTGTTTCTACGGTCCTATGTATCTATTTTCAAAACCATAGTAAAAAAGTGATATATTTAAAATACATTTATGCAATATTAAGTATAGTTCAAATCTATTAACATATTTACTGACATATATAAAACTGATAAATAAAGATAAACTTTATTCGGAGTACTACTTGTGCACAAGGCACAGTTCTCACTATTAAGCCTAGAATGTGTTTTAATATCACTATTAATAAGGATAGTATGATCTTTGAATAATATCAGTCTTTAAATGCAAGATATTTAAAGTGTACCTAAAGTATAAACTTGCAATAGTTGCACTTTAGCTCAATCAAATATACTTCAGTATATCTTGAGTTAGACCTCAGCACTACTTCCACACAATTTATGTTCATTAAGCACAAAATTAGTTGTTCTTGTTTCAATTTTGCAGATTTAAGGGATGTCAGTTTAGTATACAAAAGTACAATTGCAGGGTATTTTTATTAAGTACACAAAAATGTATTTGTAGTATACTGAGAATGAATATATTTTAAATACACTTTAGTATATGTGACCCTTGACCACAAAACCAGTCGTAAGTACATAAAAACAAAGTTGTTTCGACCTAAAAAAAAGTGTTTGTGCTGTCTTAAAATGTTAAGTTTAGTCAACATGAAATGTTGAGTTGTAGTACGTGAAAACGTAGATATTTGAGTTGAGTAAACTTAAAATTTTAAATCGGTACAAACACTTACTTTTTTAAGTTGAAACAACTTTTTATTTTTTTTACAGTGTAGCACGGATATATTTCTAGCAATAGCCAACAATACATTTTATGGGTCAAAATGATCTGAAAATGATTTCTTTCATGCCAAAAATCATTTGGATATTAAGAAAAGATTACCGTAAATATGTCAAAACTATTGCTAAGAACTTAATTTGGACAACTTTAAAGGCGTTTTTCTCAATATTTAGATTTTTTTGCCTCAGATTTCAGATTTTCAAATAGTTGTATCTCGGCCAAATATTTTCCTATCCTAACCAACATACATTGATGGAAGGCTTATTTATTCAACTTTCAGATGATGTATAAATCTCAGTTTTAAAAAATGACCCTTATAACTGGTTTTGTGGTCCAGAGTCACGTATTTCCTTTTTTAACTAGGGATGTTTTTAGATGTTTACACTTATCAACCCTTTGTTTTGCTTTTTATATTAAGCCAGCCAGTTATTTTTATGATTTGATTGTGTTTCATCAATAATATGAAATGTAAATACTGATTACAGTAGTTTTCACACTGCAAAAAATGCTTTTCTTACTTAGAATTTTTTGACTTGTTTCCAGCCAAAATATCTAAAAATTCTTAAATCAAGAAGGATTTTCTAGACAAGTAAAAATTATTTTCTTGTTTTCAGTAAAAACAAGTCAAAATTAAGTGCGTTTTTGCTTGAAACAAGCAAAATAATCTGCCAATGGGGTAAGAAAAATTATCTTGTTTTCTGTTTGAAATTGGGAATTGGAATTTTTTTTCTTACCCCATTGGCAGATTATTTTGCTTGTTCTAAGCAAAAACTCACTTCATTTTGACTTGTTTTTACTGAAAACAAGAAAATAATTTTTACTTGTCTAGAAAATCCATCTTGATTTAAGAATTTTTAGATATTTTGGCTGGAAACAAGACAAAAAATCTAAGTAAGAAAAGCATTTTTTGCAGTGCAATAATCGTTCTTTTGAATGAGATGGACAGACAGCTAGTTAGATAACTAGTCAGGCATAGATAGATAGATAGATAGACATGGACTTGTGATTGATACTTTCGTTTGATTTGACTGATGAACGAAATGTCTGGACTTGTAGCTTACAGCGAATCTTTTTTCTCAAACAACTGGCTGTTTCTCTGGGAGCAGTGACTCAAGTCGTAACCTGTCTCATCTGTTTCAGCCGAGAAAGTCTTCCCTGGCCTTGTCATATAAACATGTAAATGAAAGATAGGGAAGCGCTTCCACTGATCCATAAGTGCCCTCTGTCTTTACAGATGTTGCACACACTGTCATGTAATTTATGTGCATCTTGTCCTTCACTTTGAACCTATAAATCCATTCAGTGGGCAGAAACATTGAGGATGTGACTCAGAAATAAAAGCCATGTGCACTGGCTTCCTTTCTCATTTCCCCTTGAAAAAGGCCCAAGACGCAGCAGCCGCAAGAGCACACAGGAAGTAAATCTTCAAGGACTACCGCTTGGGAATCATCGCAGCGAGTTTCCCCCAAAACCCAAAGACACAGAACAGCTCCTCGACAAGAAAAATGGCAGCGATGAGACAAACATGCTAGCAAATGAATGTCAGATGACTGCCAGCCACCTTAATGCATGAAGCTGGGCTCAGCTTTTATTCAAAATAGACATTCATTCATTTGGTTTGGCTGTGAGGGGGTGGCATGTGGTTTCAGTTAAGAGCTGAACTGCTAGGGAGCTTCGTCTAATGTGTGCGTGTCTCTCTCTTGCTTCTCCCTGACCCCATGACTCATGACAGCATGGCTACGCTCCTCTCCCACACAACAGGAGCATTACAGATACACAGAATGCAGACTAATGGTTTGCCACGCGGTAATACCCCTGCAGGAAGAGGATGCATGGATCATAAAATTTAAGCCTTGCAAGGCATTCATCGACAATAGAGCCAGTCAGCATTTTCCTCACCCCCTCTGATCTCTTTAATAGATCAAGGGAACAACAACACATCTCAATAGATAACTTGCACTGTAGTTGACTTGTGCTTTCTTTATGTAATATTGGGAGGTGAGGTGCTCGGGCCAGATGCCATTTTCACCACAACATTATGAAATGTCTTTTAAAGAATAGTTCGAGTTAAAGAAATAGTCCATCCAAAAATGAAAAGTCTCAGCCATATCCATATGACTTTCTGTCTTCTCTAGAACATATTTTGTATTTGGAAGTATGTTGGGAACCAAACTGTTTTAGTGCCATATGACTTCCAAAAATCAACAATTCTCAAATTGTCTTCCTTTATGGAACATTTGAAACTAAATGAGGGTAAAATTATGACAGAATGTTTGTTTTTAGGTAAACTATTCTATTAAGTTCAATCTACATTTTTATTTTTCATGTTCCATTATAAGTGTGTCAGGGTAACCCAGATTTGTATTTTTTTTTGTAGAAAAATGGTAATGTAGATTGTATTGAACTTGAAATATTCCTTTACAGGAGTAGTTCACTTTCAGAACAAAAATTTACAGATAATGTACTCACCCCCTTGTCATCCAAGATGTTCATGTCTTTCCTTTTTCCAGTCGTAAGGAAATTATGTTTTTTGAGGAAAACATTTCAGGATTTCTCTCCATATAATGGACTTCTATGGTGCCCCCGAGTTTGAACTTCCAAAATGCAGCTTAAATGCAGCTTCAAACGGCTCTAAATGATCCCAGCCCAGGAAAAAGGGTCTTATAGCAAAACGATCGGTTATTTTCTAAAAACATTTACAATTTATATACTTTTTAATCTCACACAGAGTACACACAGAGCTAGACAAGACAAGCATTTGAAGCTAAAAAGTATATAAATTGTCTTTTTTTTTAATAAAGATCGTTTTGCTAGATAAGAGCCTTCTTTCCTCGGCTGTGATCGTTTAGAGCCATTTGAAGCTGCATTTAAACTGCATTTTGAAAGTTAAAATTTGGGGGCACCATAGAAGTCATTATATGGACAGAAATCCTGAAATGTTTTCCTCAAAAAAAAAAAAAAAAAAGCTCCTTATGACTGAACAAAGAAAGACATGAACATCTTGGATGACAAGGGGATGAGTACATTATCTGTAAATTTTTGTTTTGAAAGCAAACTACTCCTTTAATATCGATATTGCATCAAGGATCCATTATGAATAAAATTTACTGTACACTCAAAGGGATGAACAACCTTCAAAGGGATAGTTCACCCGAAAACAAAAAATTCTGTCATTAATTACTCACCCTCATGTTGTTCCAAACCTGTAAGACCTTCGCTCATCTTCAGAACACAAATTTAATTATTTTTGATTAAATCTGAGAGCTTTTTGGCCCTGCATTGACAGAAACTGACATGTTCAAGGCACAAAAATGTAGTAAGGATAAGTTAAAATAGTCCATGTGATATCAGCGGTTCATGAAGTTGGTATGAAGCTACAAGAGTACTTTTTGTGTACAAAGAAAACAAAGACAACTTTATTTATAATTTCTTCTCTTTCTTTTCAGTTTTAGACATGCGTTCATGACAAACAAAGCAGAGCACTAGGGCTGCAACAAACAATTATTTTGATAACCGATTAATTGATTATTTCATTCATTAACCAGTAGACTTCGATTGATCACTCAGCTTTTGCAATTAGTTAAAATATTGAGTTGCATATATTCTAACAAAGAAATAAAGCTATTCACTTCAGCCTTTGAAAATTATATTAATTTATAATGTATTTCAAATACATTATAAATGATTTGGCACACAAAATGAGATGACAGACAAAAGTAACTTAATGACAAATCATTCTGCCAAGGATCTCCTTTTGTAAGTCATATAAATAAGAAATAAGCTTTATATTTAGATAAACTATTTTATTCACAACATAATCTCTCTTAAAATACCTTATAGGGTTATAGATTACAGTTGAACCACTGATGCCACATGGACTATTTTATTGATGTCCTTACTACCTTTCTAGACTTTGAACATGGTAGTTGCGTTGATGTCTATGCGGGCTCTGAAAGCTCTTAGATCTTATCAAAAGTATCCTAATTTGTGTTCAGATGAACAAAGGTCTTACAGGTTTGGAAAGTCATGATGGTGAGTAATTAATGACAGATTTTTTTTTTTTTTTTAACTGTCCCTTAAACATCCACGGAATCTTTCCATTGGACAAAATGTTCTTCATAGTAAAAAAAAAAATTAAGCTATTCACAATAAGAAAGAAAAATGTTTATTTAAGAACTGTTCACTAAAAGATTTCTTCTGGAATCCAAAAAAAAAAAAAGATTCCTCCATGCAATTGCTGCGGAAACCCCCCTCGCTTTTAGAACCTTTATTTTATGGAATGTTGAGACATAAGATGTTTTCAGCAGCAGTCAGAAGCCAATGTACTGTATCACAGGAGCATGTAGCCAGTGTGTGATGCGCTTGTGATAACCACAAAGGCAGTGTAGAAAGCCAAAGAGCATTATCCATTACTGAGCCCACTGGCAAATCAAAACAACAAAACCAGCATTGTCAGGTCTGTAATCTCTTTTAAATGTGCACCAGATGGCAAGACAACTTTGATAGCATGTTTGGGGAGAGATAATTATTTTCTAAACCCAGGTCTTTAAAGTTTTGTACAGCTAATCGTCTTGATATATCTGCTGTGGTGGCAAACTATCTACTTTTGGGGTTGCAAACAACAGCGGTCAACAAACAAGACAATAAAAACATAGAGAAGATGTATCACTATGCAGTAATGTCGTTAACAGTGGCAAAGCTGTTGGTCCCCTTGTCATCCAAGATGTTCATGCCTTTCTTTCTTCAGTCATAAAAAAATTATGATTTTTGAGGAAAACATTTCAGGATTTATCTCCATATAATGGACTTCTATGGTGCCCCGAGTTTGAACTTCCAAAATGCAGGTTAAATGCAGCTTCAAAGGACTCTACATGATCCCACCCGAGGAATAAGGGCCTTATCTAGTGAAACGATCGGTTATTTTCTAAAAACATTTACAATTGGTGTACTTTTAATCTCTACACAGAGTGCACACAGAGCTAGACAAGATGAGCATTTGAGGTTAAAAAGTGTATAAATTGTCATTTTTTTAAGAAAATAACCAATCGTTTTGCTAGAGCCATTTGAAGCTGCATTTTAGAAGTTCAGATTTGAAGGCACCATAGAAGTCCATTAGAGAAATCCTGACAAGTTTTCTTTAAAAAAAAAACATAATTTCCTTACAACGGACGAAAGAGAGACATGAACATCTTGGATGACCAGTGGGTGAGGTGTGTACATTAGTAAACCAGTAAAACGTCAAATATTTCTTGACAACATTTAAGCAATAAAGATGTGTACACAGATTTCAGTATTCAGTATTCACTGATGTGGTTTTTAGAAGTCTGATTCCAGAAAAACCCTTTCAAATCAATTTTTTTGCGGTTGTTCTGAATCACTTAAGTTATGAATTTGAGTTTGAATCCATGGATACATAGGTAGATGCCACATTCGACCGCTCCAGAGATGTTAACGCATTCGTCATCTTGGAACGGTCACTCACACTAAAAATCTATCCAATAGTATGAACAATTCTGCGCCTTGTTTACAAGCAGAGGAAGATGTACGCTGTACATAAAATAGTCTTCGGAAACTTGTCTGAAGATTTCGACTGAGAGGTTGACTTGCAAATTTTTTCCCAGCCATACTTATTTAAACCAGAATATACAGTCAGAACGCCAACTCCTGCCTTTGTAAATGCACCTCGAAGACACGGAAGAGAAGAAATTGATGAATAAAGTTGTTATTTTTGTTTTCTTTGTGCACAAAAAGTATTCTCGTAGCTTCATGAAATTGTAGTTAAGAAAACACTGATGTCACATGGACTATTTTAACAATGTCTTTACTACCTTTGCTGGCCTTGAACGTGTCAGTTGCTTTGCTGTCTATGCAGGGTCAGAAAGCTCTCTGATTTAATCAAAAATATCTTAATTTGTGTTCAAAAGATGAATGAAGGATTTAAGTTTTTGGAAAGACATAAGGATGAGCAATTAATAACCGAATTTTCATTTTTGGGTCAACTATCCCTTTAACAACACAGAGGAGCAATATGGTTGGAAACTCTTATAAAACATTTTTTTTCCCCAGCTGAAGAACGATAAAAACATTGAAAGCTAATCAGAATTTAAAGAGTTCAAGCATTTCACCAAAAAATGAATGTTTGGTCCTCATTTACTCACCCTCTTAGTCAACCAGCATTCTTCAAAATCTCTTTTTTTTGTGTGTGTGTTCAGCAAAAAAACAAACAAACTCAGGTTTGGAATGACATGAGGGTGAGTAAATGGTGACAGAATTTTTATTTTTGGGTAAACTCTTCAAAGCAGCAGATGACAAAAGTGCAGCTTGTGCATAAATAAACAGACTGTTATCATCTGTAAACCTTTTACATGTTTTACCATGGAGCCATTCTTAGTTTTACGCTTTTTAAAAAGAGATCCCACATTCTTTTCCATTCATCAGTGCTGGAGCTCTGCAGTCAGATACTATATTGGCGTTTTTAAAAGCAAAAGTGTAATCGGCCCCTTATTGCTATCACTAGGAAGTCAAAAAGTGTTGCCAAATTGGACAGACACTAAAGGAAAAGGAAAGAAGGGTTGTTATAGTTTTGTCAGTTTGTGTACTTGGTTTTTCCCAATGTCTCCCCCTGTTGATCTGCGTGATTTGGTTTAGTCCTTGTTAGCATCATCCTCTTCACCTGTCTGTAATGATAAGTCACCATTTATAAGTCTGTCTCTGAGTTCAGTTCTCTGTTGGTCTTTGATTTATGTTACTGCAACGTGTGTGGATGTTTTCCGTGTTCCTGATTTGTCAGCAATTTATATACTTTTTAACCTCAAATGCTCATCTTGTCTAGCTCTGTGTGTACTCTGTGTGGAGATTAAAAAGTATATGAATTGTAAATGTTTTTAGAAAATAACCAATCGTTTTGCTAGATAAGACCCTACTTCCTTGGCTGGGATCACGTAGAGCCCTTTAAAGCTGCATTTAAACTGCGTTTTGGAAGTTCAAACTTGGGGGCACCATAGAAGTCCATTATATGGAGAGAAATCCTGAAATGTTTCAACTTCTATGGCACCGTGAAACAGCTTTATTTTTAAAGTGTAGTTTAAAGTGTGAAAATGGCTAACATTATCTCTAAAAATTGGAAATAGCCAGAAATGATCAAAACTAAAGAAATGCAGTGTACAAAGTGTCTATTTTCTTCGGTTTAAAACGTTTTAACGACTCAGGAAAGGAATATCAGCCTGTATTTTTGTGTCTTGTTTAAAGGAACACTCCACTTTTTTTGGAAATAGGCTCATTCTCCAACTCCCCCCTAGTTAATAAGTTGATTTTTACCGTTTTGAAATCCATTCAGCCGTTCTCCTGTTCTGGCGATATCACTTTTAGCATAGCTTAGCATAGATCATTGAATCCTATTAGACCAATAGCATCGCGTTCAAAAATGACCAACGAGTTTCCATATTTGTTGTATTTAAAACTTGACTCTTCTGTAGTTATATCATGTACTAAGACCGATGGAAATGCAAAGCTGCGAGTTTCTAGGCTGATAAGATTAGGAACTACACTTCCATTCCAGCGTAATAGTCAAGGAAGTTTGCTGCCGTAATATGGCCGAAGCAGGCGGAGTATTATCAGAAATGAGTTCCCAGCTAGTTTAGCATTTGCACATGTGCTGCGTGATAGTACTGCTCCTGCTTCAGCCTTATTACGGCAGCAAACTTCCTTGACTATTACGCTGGAATGGAAGTGTAGTTCCTAATCTTATCAGCCTAGAAAATTGAAGCTTTGCATTTCCACCGGTCTTAGTACACGATATAACTACAGAAGAGTCAAGTTTTAAATACAACAAATATCGAAACTCGTTGGTCATTTTTGAACGTGATGCTATTGGTCTAATAGGATTCAATGATCTATGCTAAGCTATGCTAAAAGTGATATCGCCAGAACAGGAGAACGGCTGAATGGATTTCAATGGGGGGGGGGGGGGGGGTTGAGTTGGAGAATGAGCCTATTTCCAAAAAAAGTGGAGTGTTCCTTTAAAATGTGAACTTTTCTCTTAGTCTAATGAACAGTTCTGACTGTGTTGCAGCTAATGCACCACAGTTTCCCACACCGGATCAATATCTGTCTGTCTGCTTGTCTACTTTTGAAAAATATGTTTAAAATGATATCCACTCATGAAGACTACAGTCACATCAGCAGCCAAAAAAAGCTATTTTATTTTACACTGAGCAGACTGCCTCATGGGGGCATGATTGAGATCATATGACTAGCTGAATACTACATTTATCTTGGTAACCCCCCATTACCAGACACTGGACACATTCGCTCAGAGAATAAATGAATCATGAGCACTGCAAATAGATCAATTCCACAATGGAATCAGTAAACAACACATGATGCTGCATACACAGTATCTGTAAGTTGAAGACAATAAAGTAAGAATTCTGTGCAATATAACAGGATATAAACAACAGTAAGAACCAACCATTGTTTAAAATAAGAGATACCAGGTTAGCAATATTTAAAATAATAAGCAAAATTGCAAAAAGTTGAAAACGTGAGCTGTGGATTGTGTCTCAAATATAGTTATACTCTCATGGCAGAAGCAGCAAGGTGGCATTTGATGCTCTCTAATGACATGCACCCTGTTTTCTGTTCAAACTTTCAGTTGATTTCTAAATATAACTGCAGGGAAAGAAACTGTAAACATATTCCTCTTGCATTGCGCAAGAGCAAAACAGTCACGTGTGATTTTCCTATATATCTTACCCTGCTGACACCTGTGAGAATCATTGCACGGAATGGTGTTTCTACAAACCTGTTGCGCACCAGCAGAAGAATTACTGCATGGTTACGTCTTGACGTTTAAGATATACCTATCGACATTTACAAGCACTGTAACAGTCATATTTAACACCGTGGTATTTCCTACCCTGCAAATTAAGTGTTTGTTCTTGTTTATGAAAGGTCGCTTTATGAAGAAAACAGCATGCATGAATTACTTCTCTAATTATGGCTGGTGATTTAAGGCCTATGCGATTCACTGTATGAACTGTGGAAAAACAGGTTTTACAGGCCTATTGTGAGCCATATTGATGATTTGGTTGTTTACATTAGTTTTTAAACTGTAATAATTGCATTCTCAGCTCATCGTTTCAAGACAAGTTTATTTCCCAAAAGATTCAGTGCAATTTGTCTAAACCTCACAATGCCTGATATTCCGTTGACTAATAAACAAACATAACTGTACTGATTTAAATTGACAAGCTAATGAAAAATTATACCATTCTTATGTAAATTTGAAAATTATACTCTTTCTACACAGTCTATCACATGTAAAATTATCAATTATTTATCCATTTAATTAAAAGGATAGTTCACCCAAAAATAAAAATTCTGTCATTAATTACTCACCCTCATGTTGTTCCAAACCTGTAAGACCTTATATATATATATATATATATATATATATATTTAGAGAGCTTTCTGACCCTGCTTAGACAGCAATGTGCCTGAAATGGTCCCACACTGCAAAAAAATATTTTCTTACTTTTTTTTTTTGGTTTTGTTTTTTGTTTTGTTTCCAGCCAAAATATCTAAAAATTCTTAAATCAAGAAGGATTTTCTAGACGAGTAAAAATTCAAAATTGGCAAGTCAAAATTAAGTGTGCTTTTGCTTGAAACAAGCTAAATAATCTAACAATGGGGTAAGAAAAATAAACTTGTTTTCTGTTTGAAATAAGATTTTTTTCTTACCCCACTGGCAGATTATTTTGCTTGTTCTAAGCAAAAAAAATCACTTAATTTTGGCTAGTTTTTTTCTGAAAACAAGAAAATTATTTTTACTTGTCTAGAAAATCCATCTTGATTTAAGAATTTTCATATATTTTGGCTAGAAACAAGACAAAAAAATCTAAGTAAGAAAAGCATTTTTTTGCAGTGCAGGCCCAAAAAGGTAGTAAAGACAGCGTTAAAATAGTACATCAGTACTATTGGCATCAGTGGTTCAACAGTAATTTTATAAACCTTAAAGAATTCTTTTTGTGCACAAGGAAAATAAGAATAATGACTTTATTTAACAATTCAGGGTCTGAAAGCTCTTGGATTTATATATATATATATCTTAATTTGTCTTCTAAAGATAAACAAAGGTCTTACAAGCTTGTAACGACATGAAGGTGAGTAATCAATGACAGAATTTTTGGGTGTACTAACACTTTACATACCCTGTAAGCACTGAAATTAGGCAGGTGATGTTTACAAAACATAAATCTTTTTTTTTTTTGTTCTGTATAAGCCTGCGGCTTTACCCTGAGGACAGGGTGAAAGATGTAGATTACAGAAGAGAGAAACGCTTTAGTTGCCTGTTTCCAAAGTAACTTTTTTTGTTTGATCTGTCTGTCTAGTATTGAGACATGCACGATGAGCATAATAAAAAAATCATAACACTCAGGAGGCACAAGCTGTGAGTTCTCACTTATATTATGCCTCAACCAATCACTACTCTAGAGGTTCGCTTGTCTGAGCAAACGATAAGATCTTTTAATCAGTTTTTGATGTTTTAAAATTAAGCTAATATAACAGCTTAGTTTATAATTACGCATAATGGGCTTTTCTTATAAGATCAAATAATGTACACTGACAGTGATGACAGCTCCACACAGAAATATCGACTTTACTGCTAACTTCTGTTTGTGTAAAATGAATAAAGCAAGATCAAACATGAGAACAGATTAGGAGAAATTTAGCATTACATCACTTGCTCACTAGTGAATGGGTGCCGTCAGAATGACAGTCCAAACAGCTCATAAAAACAGAATAATCCACGAGTAATCCACACGATTCTATTCAGTCCATCAATTAATGTACTGAGGGTTTGCACTTACATCATGATTTGGTCAGTTTCCCGGATGCGCGAAATCAATTGATCGCATGGTTAATGTACAACTGAATACGCTGTTCTGCTAATTTATGCTGTCTAAACCACGGAAAAAATGTGTGGAAGCTGCTAAATCATATAGAGAAGGACTTAGTAAGCAGGAAAGGGGGCAATATTTTGAGTTAATTTTTGGTAAAGATACATACGAGCAGTATTAATGAAGATATTAGCCTAATATTTCACCTACCTGACTGGAAACGATAAAAACAAACATGAATGTTGTCAAGATTTTCATGCAATGGAAATCCTGGTTCAGTATGGCCAACCATAAACGCCTTTTGTTCCTCAGACAGTTTTTTGCACTCTGCTACTTTATTTATTACAACTCTTGGCAGTCTATAGTACTACAAATGTTTTTCCTGGTCCGACCGAATAGTACAACCCAAAACATGACAGTAATTAACCATTTTCAACAGCAATAATCAGCAAAATATGCGAGTTTCGTTCAGTTCAGTGGCATTGTTTACATTTAATATGGCGAGACATTGAAAACACTCTATTGTGAAAGGATATGTTTTTAAATTCACTTTTAACTGTCACTTTTAGGTAAAATATCAGTCTATAAACCAATAATAATGCTTCCTCCAGTGAAAAAGTCCATCTTCTGTTGTCATCTCATATCAAAAGCCACTGACATATTTGTTTTGAACTGTTTTGGCTTGTAAACGGTGCTTGATCTGTGCATATTTCTGTCCTGAGTCAGACGAAACAAGCTTTTCACTGGGGAAAGCCATATTATGGATAGAGGATGAGATGAATGGAACAGTTTTAAAGAAATAGTTCACCTGAAAATGAAAATTCTGTCATTAACTGCTCACTGTCATGTCATTCTAAACTCGTACGACCTTCGTTCATCTTCGGAAAAAAATTGAGATATTTTTGATGAAATCTAAGAGCTTTCTGGACCTGCATAGACAGCAACACAACTACCACGTTCAAGGTCCAGAAAGGTAGTAAGGACATTGTTAAAAAAGTCCATGCGACATCAGTGGTTCAACTTTAATATTACGAAGCTACAAGAATACTTTTTGTGCGCAAAGAAAACAAATAATTGCAACTTTTTAATTTCTTCCATGTCAGCCTTTGACACACGTACACAAAAGAAAAAAGTTGTTATTATTGTTTTCTTTGTGCACAAAAAGTATTCTCATAGCTTCATAACATTAAGGTTAAACCACTGATGTTGCATGGACAATTTTGGCAATGGTCGTTAATTTTCTGTCTATGCAGGGCTCTCGAATTTAATCAAAAATATCTTTATTTGTGTTCCGAAGATGAACGAAGATCTTACTAGTTTGGAACGACATGAAGGTGAGTAATTAATGACAGCGTTTTTCTTTTTTGGTGATCTAACCCTTTAATCAAATGGATTAATAACTGACTTGAATTACTTGTGGATTATTGAGATGCTTTTATTAGCTGTTCAGTATCTTAAGCTGACGGCACCCATTCACTGCAGAAGATTTAATGGTGCGCAATTAATGTAATCCTAAATATCTCTAAATCTATTTCAGTGAACATCCTGAATAAGAGTATTTTCATGAAATGAAATGTTCATTCCTATTCCTTTAAGGATTGTGAGAACCCTTTTTGTCAGGGCAAGATTCTACATGGGGTTTCTGACAACCCAAACCATTTCATGTAAAACTGTTAATGTGAACTGCCAACTCAGCACAAATGGCTCTCCAGTGCATTCTTTAAAACTGATTCAGAGGCCCTAATGACGTCAAAAGGAACAATAAGCAAGTGACTACGCTTTAGAGAGTCGATATGTTTGCCGTTTTTAAGATCTCATATTTAAAGCACTTGTTGCTCACACTGTTTGCTTTCCAATTTATATCAATAAACACTATGAGTGCCACTGAAATCTATTACAGTACAGGCACCACAACTCTGTCATGTGAAGTGAGTTCAGCGAGGAAGGATGAACTGAGGGCTGTGTGGGGTGTCAATAATTACTTTTCCATCTGAAACGCTCCCTTTCTCCTATTACCATGAGTTGAGCCGTAACAGAGCCACAGAACAGAGAAAGCACCACAGCTAATTCCAGCAGGACCTGTGCCCAGTGCCCAGAGATTTTAAAGACATACAAGCCAGAATGCAAGCCAAAATGCCTGCAAAATGATATGTTACTATAGTGATTATGAACCATAGGCTGTTCGATTCTATTAAAGATGACTAAAAATAGACACTGAGTATGTGAACGTTTACTACTCAATAATCTCAAGTATTGCACTTTGGCAAGTCGTAACAAAACTATCCCCTACTAACATGTGGCATTAGGCTCTTCACATTCTTGGAATCACATCCTGTTCCCTCAACTAGCAATAGACCCCTTGTTCTTATAATAACATGGCATGATATGTTTTAAAGTGCACCAAAGATCACTCTGATGAAAGTCTCCATTGCTTTTTTCTTCTGTTTTTAATGATCATTCCTCTGATTTGGTTGTTGCCCCTTGTCATAAAACTGCCTGTATTGTTTGTGTAATACTCCAATCTACATTCATTCTTGTCAGCAATAGCTTTGGGCAGCGTCTCATAATTAAATCATGACTGATGTGAATGGCCCCTGTTGAGTGTCAAACTCCTATACAACCATTCACGACCAGCATTCTTCGTAACGACAGACAAATGATTTCGATATAGCTGCGAATTTACTCAGACTGTAAAAATTCCTTTGGTGCTTGTCTGTTCTGTCTGTTTGAGCAGCCCTCGGGGGACGTGCCCATTCTATATGTTTCAGCAAGAAGATCAAACTGTGCATGACATAAAATGGAGACTGAGAATGAAAGCGGATTGTTGCCACCATCAGCTGGATGACAGAATGCTTGAGTAGATGCAGCAGATGCTTAAGGCGTTTAGTGAACTGCCTTCGGTGCACAACGTAATTGTGCACTAAACATAATGTGAGATATTCCCAAATGAATCAAAGTGGTGGTATTAGCAACATTAATTTAATGTAACATACATAAGGGTAGGCAGACTGTGGCGGTTAGTCCTTGGAATACACAACTTCATCTGCAATAAGTGCAGACTACGCATTCATAATTTATGCATGTAAAATCTAAAATATAAATGGTGATCAGTGCAAGAGCAATAAGGATTTTTAGGGGCATTATGATGGTGAAACTGAAACACAAGTGCCCCCAAAAGCCCCTCATTCTCCCTGCGGCATTATATTTAGACTTCAGCGCAATTTCAGATCTTTTGCTTTAGTTGATTTTAACATCCATGGAACCTTTTCGTTGCACTGGAAAAAGCTTCTTCAGATTATTAAAATATTCTTTGCTTTGCTGAAATTAATGGTTCTTTTAAAGTGAACCCCAGGTATTAAGACTTGCATGGCTTAATATAATTTAAATACGTCTCTTAATGAAATACACAGTAGAAAACCAATGAATGACTTACGTTATTAAAAAAATCCACATTGTTTCATACATATTTTGGACTATGGATGGATGCCATTATTTCAATGACGTGAAGCAGCTGCACTTCCTTGAGCTACTGGCGCTAACTGTTGCTATTTTTACTGCGACACAACTCAGAAAATAAAATACTGATACACTGTAAAAAGTTTTCACCAGTTTCAACTTAAAAACTTAAGTTTAGCAGCTGCATTCAAATTTTAAGTCAAATCAACTTTAAAGTACAAGTCATGTCAACTCATAAGTTAAATCAACTTAAAAGTACAGGTCATTTTAAATCATTTTATTGGCGTGAGTTGAAATGAATAGTAGTTTGAAGTTTATTTAACTTAAAATTTTAAGTTAAATCAACTTAAAAGTACAAGTCATTTTAACTAATTTTATTGTTGTGAGTTGAAATGAATAGTAGTTTGAAGTTGATTTAACTTAAAATTTTAAGTTAAGTCAACTTTAAAGAAAAAGTAATTTCAACTATAAGTTAAATCAACTTAAAAGTATAAGTCATTTTAACTAATTTTATTGTTGTGAGTTGAAATGAATAGTAGTTTGAAGTTGACTTAACTTAAAATTTTAAGGTAGCTGCTGAACTTACATTTTTAAGTTGAAACTGGTAAAAACGTTTTACAGTGTACGATTCCATGTTGTGCGGCTTTTGGTTGTA
Source organism: Garra rufa (assembly GCF_049309525.1). NCBI lineage: Eukaryota > Metazoa > Chordata > Actinopteri > Cypriniformes > Cyprinidae > Garra > Garra rufa. Next base: position 30,003,521 of record NC_133361.1, read on the forward strand.
ATTTTCATTTGAAAGGCAACAGTGATGCAGCCTTCACTGCTTTTCCTGGTGATAAGAAGAGTAGAAAAGAATGGAAAGATGCCTGTGGATGAATAAAACTTACTAAAGATCTGCATCTTTGTTCTCTCCACTTTAGCCCTGACGCCTTTGTGGTTTTTTGTAGAGCACAGCTACTGAAAGAGCTTACAAACACTAGATGCCATCCTGGCAGGATGTAAAAATGCTGACGCTTGTCTTGACGCCGCTGCCACTGAAGGAGTTTCTCAGCGCGGATTTCACTCGATATCTGGGGCATTTAGACTCTTCCTGGGGAAAATCGATGGTACGACATTTGGTTTAAGCCTATGCTTATATCCATCGTCACCTATAAGCTCTTTCAGTAGCAGCAGTAGCTCACAGAGCGCCACCATTTTACATCATAATGGTGCCCCCATAGCCCAAAACATGTATAAAACAATGTGGATTTCTTAAATAATATAAGTCTTACATTGATTTTCTACTACATATTTCAGTAAGAGACATCATTTATGTCATACTAAGCCATACAAGTCTTAATACCCAGGATTCCCTTTAAGAAATGCTCACTGAAAGATTCTTTGGAGAACCAAAAATTGTTCTTTTATGCAATCACTGTGAAAACTCCCTATGTATGATTAAACAAGTTTATGCACAACTTTTATGCAATAAAACCATTTGCCTCAAAATCTCCAGGCACAAACATGTCAACATGATGTAATCTTATTAAATTAAGTACACGTGACTGATATAGTTGATTGAGAAACTACTGTATTTATACTCCTGTCATGCTGTGAGAGTGAGTCCCAGAAGCGGGACTTTGCGGGCCAGTTGGATTGAGATCAATACTCATCTTGCCCCCAAAGTCCCGTCACTGAAATCACAACGCATATATATCCAAACACTGACAGATGACTAAATAAATTTACCACAGTTATGACTAAAGCATTCATTTCCTCTGTAATTTGTCAATCCTAGATATGACTAATACTAACCAAAAAATGTGTTTTTACACATTAGAAACAAACCAGCACTGGGTGAAATATGGACAAATCCAGCAACTGCACTGCAAAAAAAAAAAGGCTCATCGTACTTCGTTTTTTTTTTTACCTTGTTACTAATCAAAATATCTGAAAATTCTTAAATTAAGATTGCTAGATAAGCAAAATGACATAATATATTTAATCTTCTTTTAAGATAAATGCACTTAATTTAGTTTTGCCCCCCTGGAAACAAATAAAAGTATCGTATTTTACTTACCACACTGGCAGATAATTTTACTTATTTTAAGCAAACTGCACTTTCTTTACCCCCCTGGAAACAAGACTAAATACCATATGTAATTTTGCTTATCTTGTAAACGCATCTTAATTTAAATTTATTTATTTATTTTTTTAGATATTTTGACTAGAAACAAGACAAAAATACTAAGTAAGATAATCTTTTTTTGCATTGTGGGTTGTTTTGACCCAGCGGTTTGGTTAAATGTTTAACCCAGCCTTCTGGGTAGTTTTATTTAACTCAGCTATTGCTTAAAAAAACACTACATTTCTTGCTTAAAATGAACCCAAAATAGGTTGGAAATGATCATTTATTAATATGTTCAATAAATGAACATTTATTAAGATGTTGAATACATAATAATTAAATAATAAACTTTTAAAATTGCTTCTTAGTAAATGTTCACCTTTTTTTGATTATTGCTGATGCATAGTAATTATGTGTCTGATTTTTAATTTACAACCTATTTTAGGTTAATTTTAAGACAGACATATGTGACAAGTTGTAAGAAGCACGGGTATATCTGTAGCAATAGCGTATCAAAAAAATTATCGATTTTCTCTTATGCCAAAAATCATTAGGATATTAAGTTCATGTTCATGAAGATATTTAGCAAATTTTCACACTGTAAATATATCAAAACCTCATTTTTGATTAGTGATATGCATTGCTAAGAACTTTAAAGGCGCTTTTGCACCCTCATATTCCAGATTTTTAAATAGTTGTATCTCAGCTAAATATTATCCTATCTTAACAAACCATACATCAATGGAATGCTTATTATTCAGCTTTCAGATGATGTATAAACCTCAATTTTAAAAATTGCCCCTTATGACTGGTTTTGTGGTCCGGGGTCAACTATAGTAATTTTTAAACAATAGTTGAGTTAAATAAAACTACCCTGAGGATAGTGTTAAACTTTTAACTTAACCACTGGGTTAAAACAACCCAATTGCTGGGTTTGTCCATATTTTACTCAGTGTTGGGTTGTTTTCAAGTGTACCAACCACATAACTTGTATGATCCTATAGCTGTAATTACTGCCATATAAGCATTAGTTTGACATACACATCTCTGACTGATGACAGAATACTTCCTGACTGTAACACAGAAACATGCATTTTATGAGAAGCTGCGGTGAAACGATATAAGTGTTATACAAATAAACATACCATGTTCATTATTTTGATATTTTTATGCTTGTTTCAATGACATTTGATTATAAAATAACAGCAAGTGACCTTCTTCAAGCCATGGTTTCAAGTGAAAAATGTTAGAAATATGCATTGCCAACAAAACGGATCACATGAAGTTTCCAAGCATATGGTTTGCGGAAGAGCTCTTTAAAAACCCTATTAAGGGCTTTTTGTTAGCAGACAAATGGGCGTCAATTGAGTCCCAGACAGTGTGTTCGACTCCCTAGAGAGTTCAGGTACTCTCTCAGACACAATCTGTCTGCCTCTGTCGGGAAGCAACATCCGCGAAAAGCAGCAATATGCACCTAAAATGTCACGCTGTTGCTGGAAAAGACGCATCCCGTTGGCGATCTCTATATGTCCGCGTTAAATCCAACCGCAAATTTTCCTTGTAACGATTAGCAGAATGTCTATTATGACATCATCAGCGGAATTAATAAGTATTCTGCCCGCTGCCCCGATTCCGATCACACCTGCCATTGAAAAGACGCGCAAACGCATAATATCGCTGGAAACTCACCTCGCATGAATAAAGAAGCGCTGTGGGATTGAAAGAAACATCTGGCTGCTTTGCATCAGATGTTGTTTCTTTAAGTGCACGCTATACGTGCTCCCGCTGTTGAGATGAGCAAGCGTCTAGAGCAGCAGACTGACTCTGTGCATGTTAAGATCTCTCTGCTCGTGCATTGCTTCATGGTCACGCTACTAGGTAAGCAGGGGCCGTGCAGGGGGAGATGACATTTTCAGCAACACACGCCAATTGTGCGCTAAATTCCTTGCGGACATTTCTCCAGTCTATTAATGATCATCAATTGGTGGCAGATTGTAAAATCGCTCACGTGTGCGCGTCCTGCAGCCCGACGCTTTTCTTTTGCTTTAAAAGGGAGCGAAGTTAAACACGTGGAACTGGATATGGAGCTGGCAGTTTCTATTTTCCTAGAAGTCATTTCCAAATATAGAAACTAGGAAGGGACGTTCTTAGAAACCCTGAGTCCTTATGGCCGAGTTTACTTATTTTCACTGTTTTGTCAGCTAAATAGATTTTTTTTTGTCGTCATTGCATCTATCCGTTTAGATTTTTTATTTATTTTTTGGACTGAAATGTCACGTTAGTTGAACGGAAGACCTAAATTACTTTAACGATGCAATTGTAGAGTAGCCTGTAGCTTATATGTAGTTCTATATCGCTCTTTTTTTCTGCGTTGCACGATCGTACTGGAAAATCCAGCTAATACCAGCTTGAGCTGGTCTAGCTGTTTTTTCCAGTAGGGGTTACAAATATGTCAGACGTGGAGTGTTTAGATACATGAAAATATGTGATTTATTAATCTGCAATCAAACCTGTAGGATTGCAGCACTGATTTGTTGCTCTCTCTCGCCCTCTGTTGCTGAAATTGTGATGGTGCTTTTTGCCAAAGATGATTTTACAGTGATGTGTCACATCACACAACCGACAATCACGCTTCCGGGTTCCTCAGAGTCAGACAAGATGCTATGCTGATACATTATTCAGTGTGTATAATATATTCATATTAATGATTTATTAGTGATACTTGCTGTTTTATAATATGTGGCCCTGGACCACAAAACCAGTCTTAAGTAGCACGGGTATGTTTGTAGAAATAGACAAAAATACATTGTATGGGTGTCAATCAATATTATCGATTTTTCTTTTATGCCAAAAATCAGGATTAGGATATTAAGTAAAGATCATGTTCCATGAAGATATTTTGTACATTTCCTACCGTAAATATATCGAAACTTTTTGGTTATTATAATAGCCTATGCATTGCTAAGAACTTTAAAACATTAAAAAAAAAAAAAACTTTAAAAGCGATTTTCTCAAGATTTAAGATTTTTCCTCATTTTCCAGATTTTCAAATAGTTCAAATAAGCAATGGAAAGTTTATTTATCCAGCTTTCAGATAATGTATAAATCTCAATTTAAAAAAAAATTGTGACTATGCTTATGACTGGTTTTGTGGTCCAGGGTCACATATAAGCCTAGATTTATTTTATTTATTCAGCATTTGAATTTGTCTGACGTGTTACAGGTCGTTGAATAACGAAAAATTGGCATATAAAAGTACAAAATAAAATTGAACATACTTATCAGACCTACTAGATGTATTATAAGAGTTAAATTCATTACATCTAATAACAGCTCTCTTTTTATTTTAGAGTATTTATTATTATTATTAGCCTATATATATAGGCCTATATATATATATATATATATATTTTTTTTTTTCAGGTTGGTCAGTCGGGGCTTATTAGAGGCGACCGTAATGACCTGACTTGCTTATTAAGTCAGGTTGTAGCCTACTAATCCACGGACAATGTTGGAAATATAAAATCTCTCGAATTTAAAATCTTCTAAAAGCTTAAAAATATAAATAAAATATAAAATAAAATAAAAAATGGGTGTTTCAGCCTCCCACATTTGACTTTGACCGCTGCATTTGAATGGATGCCAAACAAAATCCGTGAACAATCCGGAAGTGGCGCCACGGAGTGTTTGTTTGTAGTAAAGTCCCTTTAGTATGAAGTCTTTGTAGGCTACGCAACTTATCCAACTTTATCTGATAGCAGCAAATCAGAAGGAAATGCAAAAACAACCCGGTGCATCGTTAGAAGTATAGCACACTTTATTAGGCGACTGCGTTATTTTATGTAGACTGCCAATAAACAAACCCAATCAACAATACAACGTTCACTGCCTGTTAGTGAGATTTCTCATGATGTACGATAGTGATTTTCAACTCAGCTTCTGGTGACCCACTGTCCTGCTTTAACACAGCTGGCCGAAATTTCAAAGTGATAAGAGCAGATGTGTTTGCTGAGGGCTGGAGCTGAACCCTGCCTGGAGGAAGGTCGCCTGGGTCCAGAAGCAGAGTTGATGAACCCCTGTATAGGCAAATCTTATCATGACCATTTCTGAGTGTATTTCGTTCTCAAGATCATGAGGTAAACCAACATGGAACGTTGCTGTTCAACATGTTTTGTTCACCAAGTCCATATATTATGAGTCTATTTTGGACTCTAATGGACTTAAAAGGCACGGACGGGGTTCGAACCCGCGATCTTCGGTTTACGAGACCGACGCCTTACCACTTGGCCACCGCGCCTGCGCTCTGCAGCCACAGTTTCCTTTGTTACATTTCGTACATCACCCTGTTTCCAGTATCGAGTTTTCAGAATCCATAAACCATCAGCGGATACTCGCACCACAAGCAGCTTTTAAGGTGTACGTGTAATGTTTAGTTCAAACACATAACTACCCATGAATGCTCAGATTTCATGAGAACAATGGGTCGTTGATTTTTGACTGCTGGATACATCAGATCACATCTGCTTTCCTCAGGAGGAATGTCGCGTATGAGCATCAAAAAGAGAAAATTTATGTTAAATGTATGTTTAGACTGTTTTAACGCTGTCAGTCGATACCTGCTGTATCACATGTGTCGTATTTAACATAAAATGGTTATTTCCGATCACTTTAGTCGAAGAAAACAGGTTCTTTTTAATGATTCAGTCGTTTGTTAGAGTCGACTGGAAGGACTAAACCAAAACTACGCTGTTTAGTGTTGAAATCATAAACAACATACTTTTGGCGCATAATTATACCAACACTAAGGCAGTGTTTCACATTTGTTTACATCTGGAAACGTTGCTAATAGATGAGTTTAGTGTCTCGGTGAATCACTGTTTTGAATCAGTGTATTGCACTGAATTGTCCGAGTGAACCGATTCGCTAAAATGCATCGGACTCAAAGCGCATCTCACTTAACTGTGATTCGTTGCATCCACCAGGGGAGGCTGTTGAATCGTGGGTTTACTTGTGATAGTGGAGAGTGGGTTGGTGCACTGTCATGATTGCCATGCGCATAATATAAATTGAGACTGTGGAGCTTCTGTCTAGACCTGATAATATATGTGAAAAGTAACGGGCCAAAATATCTGCATGGAATATAACCCAGGCTTTGGACTGGATTGCTTTGACACTAGGATTGAATGCCTTGTATCAGGGTAAACAGTCCAGTGTGTTCAATATAATGAGTTTTGCATGATCATCTTAATCAGAACCAGAATCTGTCCCTCAGAGATCTAAATTCTATTTACAGAATCTTTGTGACTGGTTGTATAACCAGAACCCCAACCTGATGCACAAAATCACAACTCTAACCTGTCATTGAAGCAAAACAGTTGAAAATGGAGGGAATCTCATGCAATTAATGTTTTTTTTTCCAATACACGTTGGCCACAATTAATGCCTCTCAGCTTCATTTGATAATTTTTGCAACCTACATTTGCCAAGATAACAGTTCTGTGCTTTCTCCTATAATGCCTGATGAGTTTGCAGAACACCTGACAAGAGATCAGAGAACATTCCTTCATCCAGAATCTCTCCAGATCCTTCAGAATCCAGTTATTGTTGGTGCTTCTTCTCTTCAGTTAATCCTACTCATTTTCTATAGAGTTCAGGTCAGGGAACTGGGACGGCCATGGCTTCATTTGGTGCTCAGTGACACATTTTTGTGTTGATATTGATGTTTGTTTTTGGATCTTTGTCCTGAATGAAGTTCAAACCACGACCCATTTTAATCTCTTGGTATCTGATAGAATCCATGATGCCATGTATCGTAACAAGTAGTCCAGGATCTCCGGCAGAAAAATAGGCCCACAACATGTTTTGTTTAAATGGTTCCATAAACAACCTTTAATATCTGAAGAAACTTTTTGATCCAAAAGGTTCTTTGTAGAGAGAAAGAAGGTTATAAAAGGGTAAACAGATGTTTTTTTAAGGAATCTTTGACCGAACTGTTCTTTGTGGAACCAAAAATGTTTAATCTATGGCATCGCTGTGAAGAAACTTTTAAAGCACCTTTATTTTTAAGATTGTACAGCAGTATATTTAACTGTAGACAACAGGTACTTGTTATCTTTCTGCATCCCTTTAAACCCATCCTATGTGTGCCAAAAAAGTAGTTTTTTAGTTTAATCAGACCATAGAACCCGGCTCTGTTTGAATTACCACTAGTGTCTGGCAACTCAATATGCTGCAGTTTGTTTTTGGATTTTTTTTCTGCTGTATGATTTTTTTTTCTTTTTTTGTAGGATTTCTGACCCTGCGACTGAACTTATCTCTGCAATTCTCCAGCTGTGATCCTTGGAGAGTCTTTGGCCACTCAAACTCTCCTCACATTACGTTAGGACGATGTCGACACTTCCTCTTCAAGGTAGATTCCTAACATCTTCAGTTAATTGTAGCCTCTGAATTATTGCCTGTTTACTGGAAATGGGACTTGTCAATGCTTTAGCACTTTTCTTACAGTTGCTTTCTATTTTGTGAAGTTCAACAATCATGTTCTGCACATCTGAACTGTATTCTTTGGTTTTTCTCGTTGTAATAGATGATTAGGGGGCCTCATATTTATACTCCTGGGGAAACAGGAAATAAGCTGGACAATTTCATGTTCATAATCACCCTGGTGTTCAAAAATGTGAATATGAATGGAAATATACTTCAGAAATATTTTATTCATAAGAATTTCTATGAGTAAAAAAATTTTGGGAAATGAGTATAGGAGAAAAACATTTCATAATGGGACCAGCACCACCACCACTTTCAGTTGTTTTACTTACATGCGATGAAAGATGAAAAGGTCAAGCAATGAAGATTTATTTTCACAACCTGTTTTCTTGGCTAATATGTGACCCAGGACCACAAAACCAGTCATAAGGGTCAGAAATGTATACATCATCTGAAAGATGACTAATAATCCTTCAATATGATAATATTGAATTTAATATGATAATATTTTTGACTTATTAGTGACATTTCACTTGTTTCAAAGTCATTAAAAGTTCTTACTGTGGTAGACTTTTTTGATTTTACCTTTCATTTCATTGGGTATGTTCTTACGTCACACTAAAAACTAATCTGAAAGCTCAATAATTAAGCTTTCCATTTATGTATGGTTTGTTAAAACAGGATATTTGGCTGAGATACAACTATTTGAAAATTTGAGCTCTGAGGTTGCAAAAAAAAAAAAATCTAAATATTGAGAAAATTGCCTTTAAAGTTGTCCAAATGAACTTCTTAGCAATGCATATTACTAATGAAAAATTAAGTTTTGATATATTTACGGTAGGAAATATCTTACGGTACAAAATATCTTCATAGAACATAATCTTTACTTAATATCCTAATGATTTTCGGCATTAATGAAAATCGATAATTTTGACCCACAATGTATGGTTGGCTACTGCTATAAATATATACTTGTGCTAATTATGACTGGTTTTGTGGTCCAGGGTCACATATTTCCAAAGGGGGCTAATAATTCTGATTCCAAATGTGTGTATGTGTTTGTGTGCATGTGTGTACACACACACACACACACACACACACACACACACACACACACACACACACACACACACACACACACACACACACACACACACACACACACACACACACACACACACACACACACGTTGGGTTTACATGTTTTATGGGGACATTCCATAGGCGTAATGGTTTTTATACTGTACAAACCGTATTTTCTATGGCCCTACACCTACCCTACACCTAAACCTAGCCCTCACAGGAGATTGTGCAAACTTTTACTTCCTCAAAAAACTCATTGTGCATGATTTATAAGCCTGTTTCCTCATGGGGACCTAAGAAATGTCCCCCCACAAGGTGAAAATCTACTGGTATTACTATCCTTGTGGGGACATTTGGTCCCCATAACGTGATGAATACCAGGCACACACAAACACACACACACACACACACACACACACATACATATCCTATATATTATGAGTCCACAACCTTGCTTTCAGACACAAACCCTTCTTGCATGTAACCTTCTGCATGATCATTATTTTGCACACAATTAAGGGTCAGACTATTTCACACCAGTCATTTTCAATTTTAATATTATGTGTGAGTATGAGATCATTTTCTTTTCGAAATGATCTCAGCAGTGAATTCCATATTCTTTTCTATAAGCCAAAAAAAAAACTGTTAAACACAGATTTTGAAGAATATGCATCAGCTAGATTGCGTCCTTCCGGAAGCATGTCATTAGCATTTTCCGTTCAGCTCAGTGAAGCTCATAAATTTGTATTAGAAATATAATTTCTCCCTCCCTAATACAGCTGCATAAATCTGCAGTATTTGTTATTCATCCATTCCAGTAGATTGCATCTAAACTGGGGGAAAAGCTACACTGGATTTTATGTTAGTTTTGTGGTTTTTGTAAAAAGGTTCTATGCGGGTAAATTGTACGTCTAGTTTGTTCTCGCCGAACTCATTGTATATTTTGCAGCCTCTATGTCTGAATCCATAAATAAACCCTCATAGTTTGTATTTATGTTGCTGCTTCCTATATGTGGTTGCCTGCACTGCGGTTCTTACACCTCTGCATCTAAGTGTAGGGTGAAAAAAAATGGTTTTGAGTAGCACAGATG